>NW_017729030.1:31686644-31687294 GCF_001723915.1 Gavialis gangeticus | reverse complement strand
ATTAGTCCATGAGTATTTGAAAATGAAATTACAAACAAACAAGCAAAAAAAGCTAGTCAATTTTATGAAATACAGAATCACAGAAAGGTATGGCTGAAAAGGACCTCAGCAGGTCATCTAGTCCAACACCCTGCTCCAGGCAGGATGATCTCTGTAGGTATTTGTCTAATCCACTGTACATAAACTTTTTGCCCTGTGAGCAAGATGAGGGGGGCAGAGCCAGTCCATGGTCTGGATCAAGTCCTGCATGCTAGGATCAGGCCTTGCGGCACAGCCCACCTCCTCCCTGCCCCGAGCTCTGAAAGCAGTCCCTAGGGCCCAGTGCCACCCCTTCCCACTCCTGAACACTAAGATTGGTCCCCAGGGGCCTGGCACCCCCTGCCACCCCAGCAGGCCAGGCTTGGGGCCTGGGGCTGACCCTTCCTGGCCCTCTGCACCAGGATTGGGGTCTAGGGCCTGGCATCATCCCTTCCCAGCCTCCCACATGCTGGGATTGGGCCCTGGCACTGCTCCACCCAGCAGCCCAGACACTCCATCAAACATCCAATCCTGTATGTAGGCCCAGGGCTCCCCATGGGTCTGAAAATTTGGTAATGGGGGACAAGTGCCACCATCAAATGTCCAAACCTGGACGGACCCCCCCCCCCCCC
>NW_017729030.1:31684138-31686612 GCF_001723915.1 Gavialis gangeticus | reverse complement strand
TGAAAATTTGGTAATGGGGGACAAGTGCCCCCATCAAATGTCCAAACCTGGGCCGACCCCCCCCCCCCATATATGCTGACCATATGGAAATCTAGGAAATCTGGGACAATCCCCTACTGACCTGCTCTCACAAATTGGCAGGGCCTGGGCTGTGTGTGGGTAAGCAATGGTGCCTGCCTGCCTGCGAGACACTCTGTGCTGCTGCGACTCCCAGCAGGCCCCTGCATTTCCAGGACCCCTGTTATAATTTTCCACAGCCATCTGGGATCGGTTTCTGAAATCCAGGACTCTCCCAGCTAAAACAGGACATATGGTCATCGTAACCCCCTGGGCTGAATCACAGAGCCATGGGCTGGATCTGGCCTGCAGGACAAGGATTGAGTATTCCTAGTCTAACCTGTTCTTAAAATCTTCAGTAATAATCCTCAGACACAATGGCCAACACCATTAGCAATAGTAAAACAATTTCACTTGCTTTGCTGTTTCACTAAGGTGCCACTAAGATCAACTAACAGCTGGGCAAATACAGGAAAAACTTAAAAGCCAAATTCATTCTTATTTTCAAATGAATTTGCTTCAGCCATACTCACATCCCTTTTGCATTCATTTTCGAGGCAAGCAGTTATTTTTAGCATGAATTGTCACCGGCTGCAGTGGAACCAGTATGTGATCTACTTATTCCTGCCCCCCTCCAATGATTATATATAGTTATTACCATCCTTGATAATAATAACAACATGGTTGACCATCCTTGGTCAAACACTGCAGGCTGGACACTGAACATCCATTCATTTGTCATGCAGAAGGACACCGGGCTCAGTACAGTGTAAGGTGTGTTGTCTAACACAGCCCATTGCTCCTCGCATTCTGTCAGCATACATCCACCCCATCTTAACAGCTCCCTTAAACTAAACAAGGGTGGGATTTAGTTGCTTTTGATTGTGGAATTTTGCCAAGTATTGAGTCTAGCTCGCCTAAAAGCTGCCACTCAAACAAAATCTCGTCTCCTATGACTCTCCCACTTTCCACGGGTGTAAATGGGCCTAAACAAAAGTAGTAATACTGTCCTTTCTGAGAATTCAAACTTCCTGAAAAACACAGACCAGAAACTTTTGCACTGGTTAAAAAGTAAATCTTGGGAAATTTACAAAGCATTAGGGATAGAATGAGACCTGGGGGTCCACTGATCAGACCCCATGCAGTGCAAGAAGGATAGGAGTAAATTCACTCCTAGAAGTAAATACAGACCTAAAGCAGTAGTAAGGCTCAGGCTTGTCTACATTAAAACTCCTACCGTCTAGTTGGAATGAATCCACCTCTCTAACCATTCCCTGCAGACACTGCCCCAAACATACAACCATTTTACACGAGCTAAGCCCGCGGTTTAGGATTTTGCTTATGTGGAGGGACCAAGGATTAGGGTACATACAGGCATTACATTTAGGTCAAACTGACCAGGGTTAGATCAATCTAAACGCCCAATTGTCCAGGTATGCAAAGGGGCTAAATCATCCGTAAAATGGCATGCTGTATCTTAGTTCTCGATAACTTAGATCAAGATTGGGCTACCCTGATCTATGAAAAGGTTAACCTGATCTCACAAAAAGCTACATTTTTGCACTGCAGCCCCAGGACTGGAGAAGCCCAGCCAATTGCTCCAGCCCTGGGACCGTACTATTGCCCCAACCAGGCAACCCCCACCTCCAAATCCCTATGGGCCCACCAGCACCACCAATACCACTCTCCCACTCCCCCCACCCAACCTGCTAAACCCCACTGTGGGCTCACTAGCTCCAAGTTACTTAAACTAGTTTCTCCACTTAGCTCCTGGGAGCAGCAAACTGCTCTCTGCACTGCTTCTGGTCTAGGTCTAGGCAGCTTATTTTATTCTGGACCTAGACCAGAAGCAGTGCATGCAGCAGTTTGCTTAAAATAAGCTGCCTAGCCCTACAGCAGGTACAGAGAATGCTTGTTCACACCCTCAACCTTGCTAGCTTTCCACTGTGGATCCCATTCTATTGCTATGCAAGTCAACAGCAAAACCATCTTTGGCATCAGTTTTATAGGACCATGCCCTGGGAGACAAATGCCCTGCAGGATGCATCAGGATGCACAGACTGCAGAAGTGACGGTGAACTAGAGCACTATCAAACTATTGGCTTCTATTTTACCATGGAGAACGCATAACACCAGCAGCCTCTTCCTATGCCTGAAGAAGGATGTTTGTGCCCAACTCTTAGTTGGTCTAATAAAAGATATCACATTTACCTAAAGAACCTCATCTGCCAGTGAACTTGCGCAGAGTTTTAGCAAGAGCCATGTCTTCTTAACACACATTAATATACTTTCCTTCATGTCCGTCTAGAAAAGCTAGGCAAAGACACAAATTTTATAAGCATATAATTTTCTTGGAGATACTTAAAGAAAAGTGGAAGTAAAGTGCTTTAAATTGACTACTATATAAATCTAGAGAC
>NW_017729030.1:31676847-31679138 GCF_001723915.1 Gavialis gangeticus | reverse complement strand
TTTAGCAAGAGCCATGTCTTCTTAACACACATTAATATACTTTCCTTCATGTCCGTCTAGAAAAGCTAGGCAAAGACACAAATTTTATAAGCATATAATTTTCTTGGAGATACTTAAAGAAAAGTGGAAGTAAAGTGCTTTAAATTGACTACTATATAAATCTAGAGGCTGTAACAAATCAACTCTGCATGGTGCACTGCCACCTTTTGGTTACTTCCAGCAAAAGCTTCTTGTTAGGAGAGAGACACTGTTACAATAGCTATCTGTTGCCATAGAGCCTTTCTGTTTTGAAAATTGTCTCCCATTACTTCTGTTTGCTTTGCGGGAAGGAGAGAAATGTACATTTGCTTGGGAAGAGCAGTCCACTGTCCTTTGGCGACTTTTTATTATATGATATTTTGGTTTGACATTCCCATGTTGCTCAAAAGGCTTTGGATTTAAGAAATATGAGAATAAAAATATGTATTCTTAGCACTTTTTTGTTCAGATTGATAGTATTTGGACTGAAGATAAGCTATTACTAACAATGCAAAAGATGACAAATGTGGTTATAATCTATAGATTGCTCTATAAAAACACAGTTATTAAATATATTTTTTAAACTATCAGAACTAACATTAATGAAAAGCTTAGTTTTAACCACAGCATTGAAAAATCAATACCCTGTGAGTTTCAGAGTGCTATAAAAGTCCCTCAGCTCTGACTGACTTCAATATGGGAGACCATTTTTCCATTGCACATAAAAGGCCAGATCTTGCTCTCTTGAAATCACTTGGAGTTCTGCATGTATAAGTATTTGCTAAAAACCCTTTTGGCCTCTGACTTGCTACTGCCCTGAAGGTATGTCCAAATTCAGTTCTACTTTCTGTTCAGTATATAAAACTATAAATTAGGCATTCACAGAATTCTTATTTTCGGCCCATTGCTGAAAGATACCCAATCCTCTTATCTTCCAAAAAAAATAAAGGAAAGGGTTGAGGTAGAAGGAACAATACCTAGCCTGGTCAGATGTGACAGAGTCTAGTCAACTAGTATATCTCTTTATCAGTTTAAATTATATAACTTGCAAACAGAATGCCCATCTCTCTTCACTTTGGATAACTAAACAATTTTGCCAGGGGAAAACTTGGAAACCTCATGATAGTTTTTCTAAGTAGATTTTTTTAATCTTTCAGCCTGCGGCATATCAAACCGGCTGAGAGCCCAGGCTAGATGCCACACACAGGGGCAGCAGCAACTTCTCATTGTTGCAGCAGCACTGGCAGGATTACACAGCCTCCACCTCCAGTTGGCATCAAGGGTGGCTGCCCCACCCCAGTTACACCACTGCTGTTAATATCTCACCTTGTTCTTGCAGTTACGGTCTCAAGGTGCTGGGGTAAGAATCATCATTTTGTCAGGGTTTTCTAGCAGGGGGCAGGATGATTTTGTTGTTCTGTACCAATAATATTTCAAAATCATCTTTATTTCCAAAATGGGAGGAAATCAGTGATTATTTTGACTGCAGCATTAGATTCAGGTTCTTACATTTGCAAAGCTACACTTGTGGAGCTGGAAACACAAATTCTGTTATTGTTACAGGATTAGTGCACATAACTTCACCAAAGCTGCTTTGAAAATGTAGCCAAGAAATATTATTTGTATATACCTTTTTAGAATTAATGTAGGCTGTGATTATCGGCCAGTATTACAACAGCATTGCCACATACACAGCTGTTGATGTACTGTCTATAGTCACAAATTCAAGTCTGCTTGGGTTTCATTAACTTTTGTGCAATTCAGTTGTTTATGAAAAATACATGGCAAGACTGCAGCTACTACTTAACCCTTGTCTTGCTGTTAACTCACTAGTATTCATTTTTAACACTATTTGCTATTCAGAGAAAGGTGGGGAGGGTAACTAGCACAGCGCAAACGCTTGACTTTAGGAAAGCCAACTTCGATGTGCTCAGGGCAGTAGTCAGGGAGGCACTCGGAGCCCAGGGGGTAGCTAGTATGGTGGTCCAGGAAAGGTGGTCCTTCCTCAAGGAGGCTATCCTTGGGGCGCAGCAGGATGCAATTCCTCTGCGCAGGAAGGCGGAAAAAGGGTCCAAGAAATCTTCATGGCTGAGCACAGATATCCAGGCTGGCCTGAGGGCAAAGAAAAAAGCACACTGGTGGTGGAAGCAGGGGGCAGGGACCAAGGAGGAGTACACCTCTCTGACCCGAGCTTGTAGGGATTTGGTGAGGAAGGCTAAAGCAGCACTGGAGCTTAGATTAGCTCCTGGGATTAAGGATAACAAAAAGTCCTT
>NW_017729030.1:31669457-31676104 GCF_001723915.1 Gavialis gangeticus | reverse complement strand
GCTGGGGTCTTATGACCCCTCCCACCCCCAGTGCTCCTTCCTGCCCATGGCAGGGGGTCGGACTCGATCTATCTAGGTCCCTTCCAACTCACTGATTCTATGATTCTTGTCTATTTTTCAGTTCTGCCCCAACTGCAATATAAGACTCTCCTCTGTTCTTCTAAAGTCTGTGAAATTTGTTCTCCTGACTTTCTTACCGAAACCTGAATCCTAGGCTGACCATAGTTATAGCCTCCTTCTACAGATATTCTAATCCTGTCCAATTTGATTAAATTAAAAATCTTCTTTCTTCCCTTCCTCCTCTGAGCTATTGGTTTTAAAATCTTCTTGGAAATCATTATACTGCACAATCAATTAAAAAGGTGATGAAAACAAAATCTGTTGAACACTCTACACAAATATCCCGAAGCATATAACAGGAAATAAATTCTAAGTTCCTTGAGGATTGTCTTGCCTTATATGATTGCACAACACCCAGGAGAATATAATTCGTAATCCACGTCCAAAAGTTCTTAAAGGTATCTTCTCTGTTTGTGTAGCATCCACCACAATGGATTTCTAATCCACAATGAGGCCTCTTAATACTATTTTATTACAAATAATGCTACTTCTGCTAGTTTTGGTAGTAAAGCATGAAAATGCATGTATGCAGATTCTATAGTCTGCAGCAGTGATTCTCAAACTTTTTTAACTCAAACAATCCCTCATGGGAATCAAACTACTCCTCCATAGCTCTTGTGAATTGAGTGGGACCCAATTTCAAAAACTAATTCATATATTACAGTGCTCACCTTCTTGCAGAGGGGCTGGGCAGTGGGAGTGGTATATCTGCTGGTCCTGGACAAACCTGAGCATGCTTATCTCCTCACACCTCAAGGCACCTTTCAAAGTATGTCCTGGCACCCCAGGGTTGAGAATCACTGCTCTATGCCAACTGTAAATACCTGACACTTCCAGGGGAAATACATTTTTTACTGGCTGGCTGGCTGTAATTAGTAATAAAAAGTGAGAGTGACAGCACTAGTATCTGAAAGAATAAGGACACAATATTAAAAAATAGGAGCTTAAGTTTTGTAACCACAGAGGAAGAAGTCAGTGATTGTGCGTGCAACACAGATACATTTGTTTGAGCAAAGAGGTACTTGTTCATCTAAGTATCTATCTAGTGACCAAGCATGTCTTCCACATGCCCTAACCAGCTTACTTTCTCCCCTCTCCCTCCTATGATGAAACAATTTCGATCAGTGTTTCTCAACTTGAGGGTCACAACTCAGAAGTGGGTTGCAAGAATATTTGAAAAGATTGCGAGCAAGTCCCAGAAAAATGTGGAAAACCATAGGTTTCCCCATACAGGCTGGCAGACTTCAAGCGTGCATGGAACTGCTTGGCGTGATTGGAGGCAGTGGGCATATGTGCATCTGCACGTGCACACGCACGTGGCCACCACGCAAGTCAGGCAGGGTCATGGGAGCAGCCCCAGCAGCTGGATGCAGGGAGCGGGGGTTGGAGGTCCAGGGCCTTGGGCATAGGCGATGCATAGGGGCGCATGTTCCCCCACCAAGATTGGCCACCACCAAAGTCGTCCCCGCTCGCCGGTACCTGTACAGTCTCCACTTGCTGGCCACCACTCACCGCCCCCGCCCATTCGCCACGGACACTGCTGCAGCCACTGGTGAGTGGGCCCAGCTCACCACCGCTACGCCCCCGCTGCTGCCACCTGCGGGTGATCTTCCTTCCCCCCCAGCCTCTGGAGAACTCTTGTCATTCATGCCACAGGTGTCCCTATGCAAACAAAATTAAACCTCCAGAAGAACAGCATGAATCAGAAGGGGGCAGTAAGGAAGTGGAGACTAAGTGTAAAGTAGAAATGGTGGAAGAGACCCTGCAGGAGGGAGGAAAGGAGGAAGAGAGGAGTGTAATGTCTGTAACTGAGGTCGCTCAGGAAGAAACAGAAGAAGAGAAAGGAGATAGGGGAGTGGGAGACAGGGAGAAAAGAAGAAATCAAACAGAAGATTCAAGAAGAGGAAATGGAAATGGAACAAGTAAGAAAGCCCAGGAGTCAGGGAGGGAAAAAAATGAAAACACAGTGTGGGGGAGGGAAATCAGGAAAAAGAAACCTAAAAACAAAGGGAATGAGCTGGAGACAGAGCCAGAGAGCAGCTTCCAACCATTAACTCCCCTGGGCTCCAGCCCAGAGGGGTGAGCTGGAGGTGGGAAGCAGTGGAAAGAACAGGAAATGGAAACCTTCCTGAATGCAAAGGCAGTCAGGCCACTTGCAAAAGCAACAGGTATGAGAGTGAGGGACAGGGAGGAATTAACCTCGGTGAGTAACAATGCCAGCGAACATTAAAAGGAACAGGCACACTCTTTTTAAAATAAGCACAATGGCACAGATTATAGCATCTACTAATGTCAGAAGTGTACTAAGAAGGAAAAGATGGGAACAGATTGAACCAATGTTAAAACAAGTAAGGGAGATCTAATCTGCTTACAAAAATGAGAGAGAGGGATTATAGCAGAAAGCTCCCTTCATACATTTCCCTTCTGGACATTGATATAACAGAAGCCCCTTCTTGCCTGCACTCCTCCCTCCCCTGTTTTGTACATTTCTTTTTCCTTCTAACTACTGGCAGAGACCTAGCACACTCATTGCATGGATGTGGCAAGGCTCAGAGCAAGCCAGAAAGCTAAAATGGCTTTCTGTAGGAGAAACCTACAAACTACATCTACATATTGATGAAGCTCAGTGTCACTAAAGAAAACAAAAGAACTAAAATATCCACTTTATAGCAAAGCCTATAAGACAAGCCAAGTTATATTGAAAACATGACTGTAAATATTAGGGCTGTGCAAAGCTTCGGCCCCCGATTCAATTCGACGGAGATTCGGCCCAATTCAGTGGCCAAATCTCCGAATATGAAATCAAATCAGAGGACCTCTTAAATCTCTCCAAATCAAAATCAAATCTTTCTGAATCGATTTGGATGGTTTCGGCAATTCAGGCATAGACACATCTTTAAAATGTTTTTTCCACATACCTCAAGGTATCATGTGGCTCATGAATGCTGCAATACTGGGGCACATGGAGTGTCCCACAGAAGTGCGGGGAGGGGGTCACCAGCAGACCTGGAAGTGGACCAGAAGCACTTCTGGGTCCACCTTGTGGGGCCCCCTCATGCACCACCCTCAGCTCAGCGACTGCTGCCTCCTGGGGGTATACCCAGTGTGCCCCTGTGGCCGATCGCTGAACTGGGAGGGCACAGGGAGCCCCCCCTGAGCACTCCCCAGTGGACCCAGAATTGTCCGGTCCACTTCTGGGTTCACCACCAAGCATGTGGAGGGGCCCCCCCACACTCGTGTGGGATGCTCCATATGCTCCAGCATCACAGCATTCACAAGCTGTGCTGCTACCTCGAGGTACATAGAAAAAGCACACAAAGCTATGTCTGAATTGCTGATTCTCCAAATCAGCCTTGAATCTTCAGATTTGGATTTGGCTCAATTGAATCAGGGACAGTGATCTGAATCAAATCACCATCCCTGATTTGGGCCAAATCCACATTCAAATTGAATAGGGCCCACTTCTCCCCCCCGTCCCCCCCGTAGTAAATATATCCTGGTGAGCACATTCCGCCTTTGATTAAAACCTATTTCCCAAAGCAAACTTCCCATATCTGTCTAAAGTTTATGCTAAATCAGTCTACTGCATCTAACCTAACTCACTTATTGTCCCCAGTGTTTGATCCTCACTACCTCACAGTGCATTTTTATATTTCATCCGTCTCATCTTCACCCTGGCATTCAATATTTTATACCTTTTAACAAATATGTTTTTCTTTAAAGTAAAGTCCTACCTTGTACTGCTAGAACTATTATTGTAAGAATGCATTGGAATTGTAATCACTGGAATTGTATTGCTGTATTGAGTTGGTCCCCCTTAAGTGAATGTGAGTGTGTATGATGAATCAGTAGATAATTGAAGACAAAGCAAGAGCCTCTGACTGTTAATTGACAATAATGTAGCCAAAGAAACTTACCATTACAAAAGTCTACAAGCCATTGTAGGCTAATCGAGCCAAAGAACTGACTCCTGGAATTGAGTACCCACCCTACTGACTATTCCTGTAACCCATACCAATACATCCATTAAGTCAATAAGTCAAGGGTGGACTCCTGAAACTTCAGGTACCAGCAGGCAGAGAGCCCTGTGACTAACAGCTGTCATGCACTACTCAAGACCCACATGGGACAGCAACCTTCAGATTGGGCAGCCAAGATGATGCTGGGGGAAATCACACAAGTCTGCCAGAAAGGGATAAGAGTCAGTGAAACGTGACCCTCAGTGGTGCCCTCTAATCCAGCACCTGACCTACTGAGACAGAAGGACAAGCAAGTGACCCCCTTCTGGAGAAAACATCACCTTGAAGGAAGCTGACCACTGACAGCAGACTCCAGGGCCTCAGATAGGTAGATAAACTGACACCAGTGCTCTCACAAATCACTACAGCAGCTACTATACACTATACTACATGGGTTTGAATGAAGTGTGAGTGGGAGTTAAGGTGAGCAGTACCCCTCATAACTCAAAGTTTACATTTATGATTTTATTGGTAAATTCACATCCCAGTCAATAAACTAGAATTTATGATGATCCCAAGAATTGGTCCTTTGTAGCTGTAGCAAGGTGGGTATCCCTGCCTGCTGCAGCTAGCTCCCCACCTGCCTCTGGGCATGTCACCTGCCTGTCTCACCCACCATGCCTTGTTAGTAAATAATAAATTGTCAAATAAGGCGGGAGGCTGCCCATTATTGCACCCTGATATTTGGGGGTGGCCGCAGCTCTGTACCTCCCCTACACCACAGCCCAAGCCTCACAGATGGATCCAGATGTTACAGGGCTCCTGGCCTACAGCCAGAGCAAGCTTAGGCCATACCATCAGGCCTCAGTCACATGCACATTCATACCTCCCACCTCTCACTTGGGCCTCACGCACTCCACCCTCTCTCACAGGGTCTCTTTCATGCATCACCAACTTATGCTGCCTTGCTCCCTCTTGGAGCAGGCACCCTTTGGCCATAGGCTTAGCTAGTCCATTCCTTGGGTGGCAGACGTACCATCGGTTGGGCCTCTCCTGCGATCCTCACCAGGGGGTAGTGGCCAGCCAATTACCCAATTGGGTCTAGGCATACTCGGGCCCCTTCCGGGACATATGTGTACGTGTGTGTGTGTGTACACACGCACACAGCTCAGGTGGCCATAGCCATGCCTGGCCCCCACTCTCCTCCTCAGGGTTTTATACCCCATAGGGCTCAGGTGGCCACAGCCGTGCCTGGCCCCCCTACCTCCGGTGTCACCTGACCCACCCAAAGGTAGGAGCTGGGGTTAAGGTGCCCCAACCCACCTTTCACCGGGGTGGTAACTGGCCTGGCATTTCCTGGGGGTTCCTGCACTAGGAACCCCACTAGGCCACCCACTTCCAGCAGGGTACAGTTTTAAGTCATGCCCAGGACCAGGAGCCTCCTATCCATCCCCTACAGCTCCTGCCCTTACCTCCAGTTTGTTCCTTACAACCAGACAATATTGTTACCTAGCCTACCAGCAGCAAAATGCCCTGCTTATATATAGGCAGCCCTGAATCTAAAATGGCTGCCCTAATCAGGCACCTGCTGGCTGCTAGGCTCAGGCCCTAAAGTGGCAGGCACAAACAGTGCCCTGCCACAGTAGCCAACAGGATTACAAGCACTTTGAGAAAAGGTGAAGATGGGGACCATCTTGGTGGCCAGGGACAAATGAAAACAAAGCAGCTGGAGTGGCAATACTATTTAAGAATCCAGAGGTGAAAGCAGAGCAGGTGCAAGACATCATAAGTGACAGACTGCAGTGAATGATACCATCAGTCGGGGAGCAAAATTAGAAGTTTTCAACATATATGCACCAGAGTGGGAGGGGAGGAATGCACTGCTTAGAAAGCTAGCAGTTCATGTGGTCAGAGGGAGACCGCAGATAATAGCAGGAGACTTCAACTGCATAACAGAAGCAGGTGACAGAACAGGGGAAGGAGGAGATGGAAATTTAGACAGTTCATCCAGATTGCTAGCAAATGTAATAAAAGATGTGTGGGCAGGAGAAAAAGTTTTCACTTGAACTGACCCCAGTGGAAAGAAACAATGAAGAACTGACTGTATTTGTATCAAATGACATAGAGATAAGGAAGAAAGAAACCATAATTGTGACATTTAGCCTTCAGCTTTAGGTGATCACAAAACTGAGTCTTGGTAAGAGCCTGTAAGAGTGTA
Source organism: Gavialis gangeticus (assembly GCF_001723915.1). Lineage (NCBI taxonomy): Eukaryota > Metazoa > Chordata > Crocodylia > Gavialidae > Gavialis > Gavialis gangeticus. The sequence continues at coordinate 31,669,807 of NW_017729030.1, read as the reverse complement.
GAAGTTAAATGTCTGACTGTATGAATGACATGTGCCCCCAGAGGCTGGGGAGGCATGGCAACTGCCACCAGTGTCGGTGGCAGGGGCATGGCATCAGCAAGTGGAGACCACCCATAGGAGGCCACGGCAATGGCGGGCTGAGTACCATCCTCACTCTCGCCAAAATGTGAGCTAAAAGCAGTGTGTGAAGAAGGTGGTACCTGGATGGAAAAGCAGGAAGAGGTGTTGGAGGCAATACAAAGATTTTAATCAAGAGTTATAGCAGAAGGAGGAAACTGTTACCTCTCAGCTCCATGTTCTTGGGGACCGTGGACACAGGATGCAGACTGTCTGACTCACAAAGAATCCCC
>NW_017729030.1:31653025-31667021 GCF_001723915.1 Gavialis gangeticus | reverse complement strand
CCAAGACCCTAGAAACATATCCCTAATAAATGAGCACACCTCGAACTGATGGGCAAATCTGGTAACAAAACAGACAGGAAGAATATGAAGGTGTTGCTAAAAGAGACTGAACTGAAAAGAAAGTGGAGGAGGGGATAGCAAAGAAAGTGGAAGGAAAAAAAATATGCTTAAAGGAAGTAGGGAAGTGCTTAAAAACCTTTACCAGAGAGAAATTACCAGGAGCAGATGGCCTGCCTATGGAATTTTATGGGAAGTTTTGGGCATGGGTAAGGAGAGATATAGTGGAAGTTTTCAAGGAAATAGCAGAAACACAAGAGGCAGGGAAAGAGTTTACAAGAGGTGTTGTGATCTTACTCTTCAAGAAAGGGGGAAAGGAATAGCCCAGAGACTGACTACACACTTTAATATGAACTATAAATTAATGCCAACCCCCTCCCCTGCAGCCCAAGGACCTCTGTGCCTGCCAGCAGCTTGCCCTCCCCTCCCCACCAGAGAGGCAGGTAAGTCAGCAGAGTGTATGCATGACAGGGGGGTTTAAATCAACCCTAAATTGAAGCAGTGTTTTTTTTAAACCCACAGCTTCAATTTAGGGCCCTCGTTTCGTCTACACACACTGCAAGATGCTGCCTTTAAGGGTTAGGAAGACAAAGTATGCACAGTACCAGGTAGAAGGATCTCTGAAGCAAATCAGAGTGATCAGAGGTACACTGTCCAACATCCAAGAGAGAAAAACAGACACAATTATAGCAAACTTAGATTTAGAAAAAACGTATGATAGAGTGGATCATGAATACATATTCAAAGTGCTAGGAAAAATGGGGTTCCCAGAGAAATTTATATGCTAAATAAGGTTATTGTATAGAGAAGCAGAGGGTCAAGTCTAAATTAATGGGCATCTAAGTGGGGCTTTTAAAATCCACACAGGAATGAGACAAGGGTTTCCCCTGTCACCACTACAATTTGTTTGTGGCATGGAATTGTTAGCACAAAAAATAAGAAAAAACAAGGTCATAAGCAGAATAAAAGATACCAGGAGGGGATGAGATAAAATGTGTATTATACATGGATGATATAAATGAAGTAGTTAGAGAGAGATTTTTGATGGAAAGGGTGCTAAAGCTTACAGAGTATTGAAAAGTGATGGGGGCTAAACTAAACAGATCAAAAAGCACTATAATGGGAATGGGGAACTGGTGGGGCTTGGAGAAGTTGGACCTTAAAGCAAGAGAGAGAGAAATCAGAGTGCTAGGGATCCTGATGAATGCTGAGGGGAAAAGTAATACAGCAAAGTAATACACAAAAGGTGACAGCAAGAATATGGCAAATATTTTGTTTATGGTCTGGAAGGTTATGCTGGAAAAGTGGCAGCAGTTAAAGCTGAGATACTGCCAATTATTCTATATACAGGAATTGTATTCCCACCAATGTGGCAGCAGATAGCAAAAGTACAGTGAGACATCTTCTGGGATGTCAAGAGAGGAAGGTTGGCTAACGCTGAACTGTACAAAGCAAGAGAGATAGGGGAAATAGGGACTGCTGGACTTGGGATTGTTCATCTATGCAAAATATAAGCATGGTATGCAAGGCAGTAATAGAGGGAGAGGGAAAAGCAGTGCATGTCACCTGATTTCACCCAGCTGCAATTTTGAGGAAATGGGGAGTATTTCATATCTCTTTAAAGAGTCCGTGGGTGTGGGAATCACCGATTCATTGCATCAAGATGACTCTAAGATGGAAGGTTTTACACAGAGGTATAAAATAGGGAAGGCAGGGCTGGAGGTCCTGAAGAATCATAAGAAATTGATGAAAGAAATAAGGGAGAGAGACAGGATGGTGCCAGAGGGAAAATTCATAGAAGGACAAGTGAAGAAGGTGTGGGGAACAGTGATGGGTTCTATATGGGCTCATACCAAAGGGACCGGAAATGCTATTGAGGACTTTATTAGCACTCTTTAAAACTAGTTTATGTAAAAATAACTTCTGGGTTTTCAAGGGGTTGGTTTTCACTGAAAGAGACTGCCTGAAGCTGGGGCTGCATGAACCAAAATACTACATTGATCAGGACAAGGAAGAGATCAGAGAAGAGGTGGAGGAAAAAGGACTGGACGCACGTGTTTCTCTGAACCAACAGAGGACTGATGAGAAGGGCAGAGAGTGTTTCAGGTGGTTACTGAGGTAACAGTGTTTCATGGGGTTCTGTATGAAGAACAATAGTTTTGTAAGGGTTTTTAGTGGGAAGTTGTTTAAGTTCAATCTATGTAGTTGTATGTTTTTAGATATGCAGTTGTTTTTGTGATAGGAAGTTTTGGTTAAACAAAGATGCTCAATAGGTGAAGTTTTGTAAGTGTAGGATAATAAGTGTATGAATAAATTTTTAAAAGATTCCCATCAGCATGTTTGAGCAATATGGGCCCTGTGTTTTATAGTCATGCTCGGTGTTAGCTGCATTTACTTACCTTCATAGTTGGTTTCCGTTACTGAGCACAAGCTTCTTGGCAACAATTTAATAATAGGTAATATATCCAATGAGGTTTCCTTGTATGTGAATGTAAGATAAGGTGCTTTCCCCCCTCCTGCTGATTGGGGGAAAAGCTTCATCTTATAGTTGAGTAAATTTGGTATATGTAGTGTCCTATAATCAAAACAGAAAGCCTGATTATGTAGATCAAGAACCTGATTCTCTACTGCCTTATGCAGACATGGACAGTTGTACTAAATGGGTATGAATTATAGCAACTTGAAATGGTGGTGTTTTTGTATCCTGTCTATCTAGTATAACACCAGTTCAAATGTTATAAGTGCAATATAGTGAAAAATCAGGACATAGGCCAGAGAGACAGTGGGTACATCTACATGTGCCATTAAGGTGACATGATAAACTCTGACAGTTTGTGCCAGAGTCAGCTGCTTCCGGGTACAGCTTCTTCATGCACGCCCCCCAAGACCACAGCATGTTGAGCCAGGGCCATAGGCAACTTGGGGGGGGGGGGGCACAGGCCCCCTCTGTGATTGGCCACTGCCTGCTTCTGCCGGCAATCACTGCTCACCCCCCCATGCCCCCCGTTGCCAATGCCACTGCCAGCTTCTGTGGGCAGTTGCCACTCACCACCCTGCTGCCAATACTGCTGCCCACAAAGTATGCCCCCCAGTCTCAGGAGGCACCAGTCACCCATGGCTTAGGGACTGTCCACGTCTCTTGTCTGCCCTTCCAGCAAGAGAAAAGTGTGGAGGGGTCCTTTGGAGGAGGCAGGGAGCTGCATGACTGAGCCAGCAGCAACTGGGCCGGTGTCCATATTCACAGGGGCTAGGTGCCCAGGAGATGCTGCTTGGGGGGCAGGTGGGGCCATGACCAGGCTGCCTAAAGCAGTATGGGAGCTGCAGCCCAGGGCAAGGGGGGCAACCACCCCTCCTCCTCCCCCTTCCAGCCAATGCTGGGGCTGGACTCACTCCACTGCCACCCGCATGAGCCAGAGTCACTGCAACCACCGCACTCTCGCTCAAGCAAAATGGGGGCAGTTAGGGGCCCCCTCTGTCAGGGCTTGGGTGGCAAGGGGCTGCAGGTTGGGAGTGAGAGTCAAGAGTGAGGGTACTGGTAGGGTCAGGGTGATGGATCAGGAGTGAGGAGCATTTGGCAAGGCCAGGGAGCTGTGGGTCTGGACTGGCCAATGTTTACAAATGGGTCCTGGTACCAAAAAGGATGAGAAGACTCACTGATTTAGATGCCTCTTGTTTAATTTGGCCCAACAACTTGACTGTCTGAAGATCCTGAAGTGCTTTCACACAAAACGTCTCTTACTTCAATTGAAATCTTGAACATGGGATTTCATCCTGAAGCTTTAAAGCCATGCCAAAAGGCGGTGGTGGTGAGGGGTGGAAACCTTATACAAAAATCAGAGTAAAAGTCATTCGGCAATACATAGTTACTTGCCTACCACAAGCCCCCAAATAAGACATGCACCTTGTTTTGGGACAGCAGAATAAAAGAAGAAAAGGTTTTTTTCCCCAGCATCTTAACTGCCACAGCACGTTCGCCATGGTTGAACGCTGGCCACAAGCAGAAGGGACTGAGTCCACTCTTCAGTATCACTCACCCTCTCCCTGCAGCTGGAAAGCTCCAAGTTTAACCTTGTCACAACCACTACTGAATTGACAGTGTCTGTGACAGGGTTAAACCTGTAGTTTTGCAGTTGCAAAGAGAGGGTGAGTAACATTGAAAAGCGGACTCTGTCCCTCTGCATGAGACCGGGGAAGGGAGCAGAGCCTCCAGCAGTGGTTCTAGCACCCCCATGCCTCCATTCCACTGTAAAGATCAGCTCTCTCACTTAAAACAACTTTGGAGGGCTAATTTTGGGGAAAAGGGTGTATGTGGTCCATGAATAAATATGGCATGCACCACAGGTGAATTTCTATAGCAATAGAAAAGATTTGGTAAGCACCTGGAGAACTTGCATATGTGATATAAGGTGCTGAGACACTAACAGAAACCAGCAACTTCATGATACTGAGCTAGAAACTCCAGGCCAATTATGTTTTCCAGGAGGAAGGCACTTTATAGGAGGAACTGCTTCAGAGATGGAAGGTGTTTTGGAGGCAAGAGATGTTCCACATTCAGCCGCTGTGCTGAGACAGTACAGAATGGGGAAATTTTTCATTTTGCTTTCTGTTAAGACCACTTTATTTAGCATATCTGAAACTATTGATCTCTGAACACTCTGAGTAATAACACTTTAAAGCAGTGGTTTTCAACCCATGGCCATGTGTGGCCCAATCAGCACACTGCTGTGTCCACACGTTTTATGTGTAAAGCCAGAACAAGTTGGTATAATTTGTTTCTTCAGCTGCAGACCTCAGCACCACAGCCAAGCCCAAAATGCCACTTAGGCCATCCAAATGCAGGATTTGGTTGCCTTGCATAGAAGCCTCAGTTTGAAAACTAGGTCTACTGGGTATTCCTCTGAAAATGTGTCTGAAGTCAGAGAATGATCATTATGATTTAAAGGCACCATCAATCAAGAAAAAAAGAGTATGGTGGGAGAAAATAGAAGCAAATATCTCCAATAATTAACATATGTGGCAAGAATCATTATGGAACACTATGAAGAAGAAACAGATTGACGTCTTAAATTGGATACATTTGTAAAATTTTCCCCCAGTTGAAAGCCTAATGTCACTTTAAAGCAGACTCCTCTGTTATTTTATGTCTCCAGCTGGCTCATCTCATTAGTCCACCACATATTTTTGTCTGAATCAGAAAATGCAAATGCTATCACGCTTCTTCAGAAATATGCTGGGTGAAATCCTGGTCCCAGGGAATTCACTCAGGCTTATGTCAGTGACTTCAGCGAGGTCAGGATTTAACCTGTGTGATTAAGATCAAGGGGAAGCTACTTTGGAGTATAATGAAGGTACAAAATGATCAAGGGCTACTTATTAATTGTCTATGTGGTCTTATTCCATTATATTCACTTACATGTGGCATTATTTCACATTGTTAAAATAGTTCATGCAAAAAGAAAGTGAATCCTCCTCTTCACTGTTTTTTTGTGATTTTGTAACATTAGGATGACAGTGTGTTACAATGGATTCTGAGGGACTTTTGAACAGGATGGAATAGGATCACACTTATGCTTTGAAGTCCACTTAGGAGCCAGATAAATTAAGTAGGATCTGTCCTGCCTACAGGAGACTCACCAGAGTCAAGAACCAAGAGAAGCCTAGAGAATTTTGCTAATGCTGTGCTAAAACGAAGTCTACACAGGTTGCAACCACCAGAATTCACTGTTGAATCTTTAGCAGAATGGCTTGGCTACTTAATTCACACATTTGGACCAGAAGTGGCCATTAGTCACTCATCTGTATTAAAGATTAAGGACACCATCCTAGTGTAGACCACATTTATTGCATGAGCTTCACTCCCACTACCTCCAAACTAAATATGTCATTGACCTCAGCTGTCATCTTCTCTTCTGTAAAACTGTTAGAAAATTCAAATTCAAGTAGAAAGAAAAGTGATTATGCCTTCCTTCAGTAAGTAATAATATTTTCCCTATTGTTCTGGTGAAATGAATAGAGACTATATATCCAGAAGTCTTAAAGACATATGGGTAAATTTACTTTTGGTGCGATTAAACATCAAATAGATTTTGAAGTATCCATTTATGAAATTAGAATTTCAAATGCTTATTTCACCGCTGAAAATCTTATATTATTTTCAGGCCACTAATCTGCAAATCCCTCCAATCCTTTAACTGCAGTGGCTGATATTCCAACTTTATCCATTGGACAAGGATAGTGGCTACATCATTTATAATAAGTCCTGGTAGATGACAGGTGGTGGAGACAGTGTTTTACAGTATGACATTAGCCAGAAGGATTGTTACGTGCGTGACACAGCACTGACTAATGGCAGATATTAAAAAGAGAAGAGAAAAAATGAACACGCTATAAGACCGTTCAGATCTTCCACTGAAGCAATTTTTCTTGCCTGTTGCTGGGTTAGAATCCAAAACAAAACATTATTATTTGCAACCCATCATAGGTTAGAGTCTGAAACATAAAGTACAAGTCCTTATTAATCAGGCAGTTATAAGCTACTCACTGTAAAAGTTAATTATAATACACAGAACAAGATTATTCCTGTACTGTACTTTGTAAATACATTTTGATCCCTCGCTGTGTAAAAACTGATAGCCCTTATATCACAAAAATCAGAGTTCATATCAGACTTTCACTTTGCACACAGCAAAGATCGCTTTAGCAAGGGCTTTAACCTTCAAGGACAAATGCAAAGACTTATGCACTTGCTTAACTTGTTACACTTGAGTTGCTCCATGAAATCAATGAGAATATTTATATGACTAAACTTAAGTATATCTTTACAGGATCCAGGCCCTGATGTGTACATGAATAGATGTGGTTTTATGACACGAGGGGAATATGATAATATACATTAGTGCTGTTTTTAAAACATACACACTAAAAGGACATTAAGTTTCAAAACCAAGCACTCAAAAAGTGCTGCTGAACCCTACAGGTGCCTCTCACTGCCAGAATTTAGGTTGACTGTACAATATTAAGTCATCCCTCTTGTATGGATATATTATGATACAGTCTTTAACAACATGAAAATACGCTACATTTTTTCCAGGACTTCAGCCTTATTTCAGATACAAACTATACAGTGTTCTCTGATTAAAAAGTCAGTCAATATTTGTTTCATCTCTACGCTTCATTTATTGCACACCACTGCATTCCTGCTCAGTTTCCCGAATAGAACTATCCATTTCCTCATAAGCTTTTCTACAGTGTTCCTCATCATAATATCTGAGGGCTGCTTAAATATTAATTACCTTTCCCCCCCACAACACTCCTGGTAGGTTAAGTGATATTGTAATCCCCATTTTACAGATGAGAAAGGGAAGCAGGGGGGCATTACTGTGAAGAGGGGTCAATAACTTTAGGTGCCCAATTTGAGATGCCTGTGACCTGACCTTTCAGAAAATGCAGCACATTATTTGCAAAAAGCACGAGTTTTATTGGGTTTAGTAGCACTTAGGAGTGCCCTAAACTTCTGTAAATCAGGCTCCAAGACCCAATTCCAACTCCACCTTTAAATGGGCAAGTAACGCTTACATGGCTAACATTGGTGTGCAAGTGGCATTTTTGGCCACTTAAAACAGATTTTAGAACCGACTCCCTCTGGAGACACACAACTGCAAGTCAGAAATGAAAGATGTCCAACCTTTTATCCTATTGCACTAGTGGTTAAAATGCTTGCCCAGAGAAAAGAGTCAAATTTAGGCTCCTCTCATCTGATATTTTTTACTTCCTAGCAAAAGGCTCTAACCATCAGAGCATAAGCTAGGCATTGCCAAGACCACCATCCATCATTGTTGTTGAAGCTCACACACTCGGCAACCAAAAGGGAAAGAATATGGGCCCAAGAAGAGAACAAACTGAAGGTACTATGATTCAGTGAGATAGGTGGTACCCTGGAAGAGAGGCGGCCTTGGGTTCTGCCCATAATGGTGTTTCTACATTTAATAAGCTTTGAATGAAATGGATAGATGACAGTGGGAAAGCTTCTGCCCTACTGAAGTCAAGATGTAGAGAAGTTAGAGGTCCAGAGGCAAGAGGCAAAAAATGATAAAAGGCTTAGAAGGCAAGCCATAGGAGGAGAGGTTCAAAGAAAAAGGCAAGTTCAGCTTGCAGAAAAGGAAGAGAGTCTTCAGCTATCCGAAGGGCTGCCATACAGAAGAGGGAGAACACCTTATTTCTGTTGCTGCAGAGAGCAGGAGGTATATCAATGGCTTGAAGCAAGTTTAGATTGGGTATCAGGAAAAGTTTCTTCACTGTTAGAAGAGTGGAATAAACTGCCTAGGGGAGTTGTGGAATTGTCACATCAGAACAAGGGTGGTTAGGACCGCTCAGGAAATGAGGTGCCACCCACGGTCAGGAGGGGTGAGCAGAATCTAGGGACAAGCCAAATCAGGAAGCCAGGGTCTAGGAAAAAGCCGAGTCAAGAAGCCAAGAGATCAGGAAAAGAGTGGAGTCAGAGAGCAAGCTGGTTTGAAGAGCCCCAAAATTAAGAAGAGAGTAGAGCTGGAGAGCAAGTGGGGTCAAAGAGCTGGGAAATCAGACAGAGCAAGCAGGAGAGGACAACAAAGCAGTCTTGAAGCAAGTTAAGCCCTGCTGCCCAGACTCTTTCTGTTGCTTATATAGGGGAAGTGGAGGATCAGATGAGGGTTAGGCCCTGATAGAAGCTTTAAGGCCAGCCTTGCCCAGCCTAGCAGTCAGCTGTAGGATGGAAAGCTGGGATGTGCAGTTGTGTTGGCCACATGGAGGCCCCAAGATTGGGGCTGCAGCCTGACTCCATCACTGGAGGCTTTCAAGAAAAGGTTGGATAAGAATTGGTCAAGGATGATCCATGAAGAGCAACAGCAAGAAGCAGAGGAGGGCCCTCAGCCTCATGGATTTCTGGGAGAAAATGGAAGAAGCTATGCGGCCTACAGGAGGTGGATAGTGGAGAGGCCCATGCTCAGCAGCAGGAGAATAAAGCAGAGCTCCACAACTGGCTTAAATATGAAAGAAGATTTAAAGTAGCTGGGATGTGATATGGAAGGGATACAGGAAGGGGAGTTCTAGCTGCACAGTTAGAGGGTGTGATGTGTGGGGTTATGGTTGCTGTCCCCAGACTGCAGAACAGAATAAAGGGTGTTTGGGTTTCCCATATTTCTGGGTTTTGCTTATTGTCACGGGGGGCCAGGAAGGAATTTTAACCCTCCTGTTGCTACAGGTGTCATGGTTTTATTCACCTTCCCCAGAAACATTGGGAGTAGACTGCAGGAAAGGCTGCGGACTTTGACTAGCGTGTGCCAGTGCTCCTGCTGAGACTAAACCTCAAAAGGTTCCTGTGGCAGGGGGCAAGCCAGAGGCCTAGTCTTGAGTCAGTCCACCCATCTGTCTCTATGGAGCAGTCCACCCAGTCTTTCCTGCCATGACTTTGCTGTTCCCATAACTGGTGGAAAATGCGGGCAACTACCCATTGCAGGTGCTATCCACCACTCCAAACTTTCCCTACACAGTGGCCCACGCCTTGCAAATGGCATCATAAGTTCTTGCTATACACGCAGCCTAAAGTCACACCAACCTTAGCCCTCACTGTCAGACCACTTTCACATGCACATTCACACCACGCCCCCCTCTCACTAGGGCCTCTCACACTCCACCCCCTCTCACAGGGTCTCTCTCGCATCGACAGTAGGGGTGTGCAAAACAGGCCATATTTGATTCAGATTCAGCCCAAATCAGGGGACAGTGATTTGATTCATTGACATAAATGAATATTTCATATTCATTTGAAACACTTCTGGTCCACTTCCGGGTCTGCCGCCAAGCACAGGGGGACCCCATCCCTATTCCCCGGCTCAGCAATCAGCTGCAGGGAGACCCTGGGTGCCCCCCCACAGACCCAGGAGGGACCAGTTGCCAAGCCTAATTCGATCTGGAGAAATTAAAGGGTCGCCTGATTCAGTTTGGATTCAGAGATTTGGCCACTGATTCGGGCCAAATCGAATCAGTGACTGAAGCTTTGCACAGCCCTAATCGACAACTTGTTCTGCCCTACTCCTTCATGAAGCAGCTCCCATAGGCCTTGGGGCTTTATCCAGATCATGCCTTGGGTGGCACATGTACAGTCTCTTGGGTCTCTCCCACAACCCTCACCTGAGTAGTGACCAGCCAAGTTCCCAACCTGGGCCAAGCCTGTGCTGGCCCCTTTTGGGACAACTTTACATAAACATACACAAACACACACTGGGCCCCTGGCCCCACATATTGGGTTCCCAGCCCTCAGTTCCCCCCTCACTGGGGTTCCACACTTCCCCCTCACTTGGGCTAACTTTATGTCCCTTCATGGGCTTGGGGTCTTATACCCCCAAGGGCCCAGGAGCCTTTCCTTCACCATGCCTGGCCCCATAGTTTGTATATTCTCTACTATAAACTAGTGGGCTAAGGTTTTAAGGCACCCCTACCCACCTTTCATCAAGGGGGTAACTGATCTGGCATTCCTGGGGGCTCCCACACCACTAGGAGCCCCACCAGGCCACCCTTTTGCAGCAGGGTGCAGTTTCAAGTCATAACCAGGACCAGGAGCCTCCAAACCATCCCCCATAGCTCCTACCCTTACCTCCAAGGTATCCCAGGAGCAGCTCAGACTGATGTTACCTCCTTGGCTGCTCCACCCAGATTGCTGCCTTTCTAGCCTAAGTTTGAAAATGGCCACCACAATCAGCCATCTGGCAGCTGCCTGCTCCAGCCCTTAAAGTGACAGAACACTAAAGCTGTTCCATTACAGTTCCTGTTAGAGGGTCTTGCCCATCTGCTCAGGGTCAAACCAAATCACCACATTTGGATTAAAAAAGACCTTTACCCCTTGGTCAGATTAGTACTGATTTAGCAGGTGGGTGGGGACATGGCCCTCTTCCTTGCTTCTCTCAAGCATGTTGTAATAATCCTTGTAGCAGTGGGACACTAACAGCCTTCATCCCCCTGTTTTCTCTGTGGCAGATTACAGTGTTTTGGGGATCTTTGGGCAATGTGCCCCTATTTAGATAATCAAAACTTGGGAATAATCAGGCCTTCACTCTTTGTACTACAAAATATTTGAATTTTTTTTTATTTTGCATTTAACCACGCTTCTTTATCCATTTCTTACCATAGCCCTTCTTTTCTCGTCCAAAAACACTAAGCCAAAAAAGAGTGATACTAGGCACAGAAAGCAACACAGCAAAAGTGAATAAATGAAAATGAAAGCTACTTCTGTCATGCTAACGTGGAGAGACAAGAATGGAAATAATGAGAGGGATGCACTCTGTCAGTGTGTGGGCTGGAGCAGGAACAAAAAGCCTAATTTAAATGCAAAAAGCCAGCAATGACATTTTAGTTTTGTCCTCATGGGACTCAGAAACACCCTGGCTACAAACAGGTTTTTGACCATGAAATAGCAACTGGAAGGTTCCAACAGTTAATGATCACATTTCTTTTATTCTTTCTCTGATTTTTGATGTTCTGGAGACTTTATGGTCAAACTCTTCTTGCTCCCTTTAAGATTATCAGCGGGTGTATCTACACAAGATGTTTACTGCACAGCTGACTAATTAGCTCTGCAGTAAAACTTCACCATCTACACATGCGTTCCTGTTAGGCCAGAGTAAACTAATTAACTCCACCATAGGATGGTACTGCCAGACACAAGTACTATCCTATGATGGAGTCATTTACTCTGCTGCAATACACATGTATACGCTGACTGGGCTGGCTGGGGCATGAAGGTGATATAGTTCAGGGGCTGCCTACTAGCTCCACACTGTGGCACCCTTGTGCCCCAGCCAGCTCCTCTGCAGCATGAGCTGGGCTGGAGCAGCCCCAGACTGGTAGGCTGACCCCCGGGACCCCCTGCCAGCCAGGGCAGCTCCACCCCAACTCAATATGCTGCAGTACCAAGCATACATGCAAACATGGCTCCCAGAAGCAATGAACTCCGGCGCAGCCTGAACTGGAGTTTATTGCCCCACCCTAATTGCACGTGTAGATGTGCTCACTCCCAGTGTGAATTTGACATTACCTGATAGAAGTTTTTTATCCAGGCAAATAAAGATTATCCTTTGGTACTAGAAGAGGAGTTTTCTTTATGCTAAAGCAGGTAAAGCATAAGGCATCAGTGTCTTGGGAGGAAATGGTACCTGTGCCATAATTTTGGCAATTATGCAAAAGATCCAGGAATTGACTCTCACATTGCTAAATACTTTACTGTGCAAACAGTCCCACTGGTATTGCCCACTGGTGTTGGAGAACACCCAGTGACAGTAGAGTGCAGCAGACTCTGACCCATTGCTTATCGGCATTAATACAGGCAGTCCTTGACTTGCAACGTTCCAAGTTACAACATTTTCCACTTACAACATTTATAAATTGACACCCTGTTTCAACTTTACAACACCAGTTTTGACTTACAAGGCTTGATCCAATGCAATGCCATGCCAGCGAACAAGTTTGCTGCGTCGCTTATCTCCCTGGAGAACGTCTGTCCAAACTTCCTTGTCTGCTTTCTTAAAGAAAGTGTCCAAGACTCCAGAAAAACCTGCAGCCAAGACTCCTGAGAAGACTCCAGCCAAGAACACTTCAAAAAGTCCAACCAAGAGCCTTTCAAAAAGTCCTTCCAAATCAACATGATTGCTATTTACAATATAAATACATTAATGTAGCTATATTACTCATCTATAACTGATCGAGTACACAATTCTGGGGTATTTTTGGTGAAAATAGGGTACTGGGCCTTGGTTCAGGAACCAATCCCCCATTTATAACACTGTTTTTTATGAGAAAATTGGTTCCGAGTTACAACGTTTCAACTTAAGATGCAGTTTTCAGGAACCAATTGTATTGTAAGTCCGAGGACTGCCTGTTTTCATTTTCTTGATCAAATGAAAAAGTCAAACTCAAATTAGTTTTCAGTATTCTGAAGGCATTTTATTTAATATTTTGACTTGTAGGATCATCAAAGGCACTAGTGTTACACAGACATATTAAATACCTTTTCTAGGATCCTTTTACAATGCAATGCTCTAAAATCACTTCCTCTACCAATAAGATGTAGCCACCTCACAGACAGAATTAAACAACTATTAGACAATGCATGAAGACTAGACTGCTCATTTGAAAGTGTAGAGAACACATGGGCAGGATTTTGCCATGATGCTGAGTTTAAAGATGCCACCCAACAGTGCTCATCCATAATTCTTAACCATGCTTACAGGAGCTGTGAATATCAGTGCAGGCAAGAGTAGGTATGTGCTTCCACTGTGTGTATTCCTGTTCTCTCCTTTTAATAGGATGCATAAACCTGAAAAATTAACAAAGCTGGATTGATTGAGAAGAGACACCATTTTTTCCTGACTGTACAACTCCAACATGATCCACCATTTGGGCAGTCAATAAAACATGCGACTTCCCAGTTTTCTTGGGTGGACACTCTGTCTCTCTCAAGATATGCTGACAATCAGTAAGAAATACGTTGACCAATTTTCCTGCCACAAAGTCTGTATGCGATGGTGATGCATATTTCACATCTTCATTACATAGTCCAAACAGTGCTGCTCACACTCAAGACATATGCATTTATTTATTTTTAAGAGGTGGTAAGCCTCTCCTCCATTGTTTGGATCCATTTCAACTCCAGATGCAACAAAAAAGGTCAAGGATAGTTCAAGTTTTATTAAAGAGAAGAGATTATTGCTGTGGGACATCTTTAGAATTGGGCCCCATCTATCAAAAAGCAGCCCTCTACAACTGCTGGTTCACAGACTCTCCATTGTTTTCTCAGGTTTCAGAGCTGGGAAGGTTACTTCCTCTTCCAGAAGACAGGGAGTTCTCTGCACAAGCTGCTTAGCAGCTCCATAACATAAAGGGGCGCGTGTGTGTGTGTGTGTGTGTGTGT
>NW_017729030.1:31647778-31652993 GCF_001723915.1 Gavialis gangeticus | reverse complement strand
GTGTGTGTGTGTGTGTGTGTGTGTGTGTGTGTGTGTGTGTGTGTGTGTGTGTGCGCGCGCGCGCGCGCATTTTAAACTTTGCACAGTGTTCCTCCTGCATAAGTTCATCTGCTGCAGAACAATTTACCTTGGCTTTCCACAGTCTGCCTAGTCCAGCTGCACTTGAGACTGGTTAGAATACTTTTCACCTTTGTGTACTAAATATGACAAAAATTAAGAACTAAATCTACAAAATGATCCTTTTAAGCCAAAAAGACAATAATTACCCTTATAAATATTTGAAAGTAGGGTAATCACATATGAAATAAATATTGAATAAATATATTACAATGAAACAGGGTAGGTCCCGATCCTTGGATATACTCTTGCCTGGTTGTGCTATTAACGCCAAGTACAGGCGGTTCTCGACTTACAACATTGAGTTACAATGTTTCACACTTACAATGTTTATAAATTGACACCCTGTTTCAACTTTATGATGTCAGTTTCGACTTTACAACGCTTGATCTGATGCAACACCATGCCAGCAAACAAGTTCACTGCGTCGCTCATCTTCCTGGAGAACATCTGTTCAAACTTCCTTGGACACTTTCTTTAAGAAAGCAGACAAGACTCCAGAAAAACCTGCAGCCAAGACTCCTGACAAGACTCCAGCCAAGAAACCTTCAAAAAGTCTAACCAAGACCCTTTCAAGAAGTCCAGCAAAGTCACCTCAAAATAGTCCTTCCAAATCAATGATTGCTATTTACAATATAAATACATTAATGTAGCTATATTTACTCATCTACAATTGATAGAGTACAAAGTTCTGGGGTACTTTTGGTGAAAATAGGGTACTGGGCCTTGGTTCAGGAACCAATCCCCCATTTATAACATTGGTTCCTGAAACCCACATCTTAAGTTGAAACGTTGCAACTCGGAACCAATTTTCTCATAAAAAACAATTGTGTCATAAGTCCGAGGACTGCCCGTATTTCCAAAAACTGAATAGATCCTGCTTTTTCAGGATTTCCTATTCTCAGAAGGTTGAAGGCAGTGAGTAGTTCTCAACCTTTCAATGTTATGACCCCATTTACCATACTGTACACTCAGATTATACTGGCTTCCCAGCACCTTTCTATTGATAAATGCATGAAAGACAGGTAGTTGTAACTGACAGAAGCCATGATTTAAACCAGCAGCATTTAAACTTTCATCTGCATTGACCAAATGAGTGTTGCAAGGCTGATCCATGGGCTGAATCCCTCAAGGGCCCTGCACCAAATTGGCCTAGCCCTGCTCACCTGAATCAGGCCCTAGGCCACCATTGCAGCCCCATGCCACCCTAACCCCACGTCCTGACCTAGCATGCAGGCCAGGCTATACAGTTTTCCAGACTCCCCCATATCTAGAAATTTTGCACCAGGGAAGCAGCAATTAACATTGCCGCTGCTCCCTGGCTAGCATATTTTTCGACCCATCAAGACCCTAGCAGGCCAAATGACACAGCTCTGCAGACTGATTCCCCCCCCCACACACACCACTCCTTGTTGATCAGGGTTTGAGCAGCCCAGTTTTAAAAATCCCTGCAGCTCAAACAGGACATATACACATGAAAAATGGCAGGGGGACGTTGATAATATAGGACCCTAATCCATGGACCCTAAATGTGGTTTAGTGCCATGTTGTGAATATCATATATATATATATATATATATATATATATATATGCGCATTAGAAAGTAAAAGGGTAAAAGAAAGAGATTGGAGGCACAAAGATACATACCGGATAGGGGTTCCTTGAGGAAAGAAACTATACCAGTTTCATTTGGTATGTCCTCAATGCAGATGAGGCCCAATACATGCCACTGATACATTCAGTAAATCTTAATAAGAAGAGAAGTAATGTAAGAAAGAAAAGTTACTGAAAACCTATTTAAGAGTTTATTCTAACTATATTGTGTATTAATAATATTTGTCTACTTCTTTTCATCTTCAGAAAACTTTTGCAAACATTAATAAACATATCCACAAACATCCCTGGGAAAATCTAAAAATCAAGGAGGAACAGACTGTTTCTTTCTTATGGCAGAAAGTGCAGTGACTTTAATGTGGTATTGTTTTCTAATACAATTAATACACTTTACATCCAAGTGGTCCTATTCTAGCTGAAATGATAGAGGAAAACAAAAGAGAAACAACTGTGACTGAGAACATATGGAAGGGTAATCTCTGTCATCCCTCTGAACACCCATATTGGCTATGGATGGGAAGTATTTTCCAGGCCCAGGTTGCTTAATATAATTCTCAAAATAAATGTAACAGCCAATCAGCAACTTCTAAAATAGCATCTTGTCAAAATGGAACATTATGCTGGTTAATGAACAACAACTTTCTTTTCTAGGAGGATCTCAGTCTCCTTAGCTGGGCAGGCTCAATCATTCTGTCTACCATGGATGTTGAATCCCCTGCTGAAGGAAATATATCTGCAGTTATTAGTGTAAAATTTGGCACAAAAAAAGCAAATTTTCACAGTCTGTTATATCAGATGACATTAAGACTTAAAGCTGTTCACATTCCTTTAGTTATACATTCTTTCAGAGCTCTGCACAAATTCTCATAGCCGATGAAAAATTGCTTTATTTATGTTTGTTGACTGTTCTGTATAGGTATGAAGAGCTTTGGCATTTTATTTTTCCAGATATATTTGTATTATTTCAGAGTAGAAAAAGTAATCTGACCTAGGGCTGAAGGACTTCAGTGTTCTTCAGAAATCACAGCCCGGAGTTACACATCCAGGCTCTCCACCCACAGGGACAGCTAGGTGCCTACAAAGGGATTACAGAAGCCAGCAAGATGCGTGGGGGCTCATCTAAAACAGCTAGTAGGAAATGCCACAGAAAAAGGCAGGGTTCAAAGAGCCCCCCTCAAAGTTAGGTGCCCAACTCTACTGGGATTCTCAGCTATCAACCCTCCCCTGGAGTTTGGCTTCTATGGGTGGAAAAATTGTATGGCGGCACAAAGCCCAAGCAAACAGATGTTCATTCCCCTTGTTATGCCACAAATGCCAAAAATTTGCATCAATTTGTGCCACTTTATTGTATCAGGAAAACACTGTCAGCCCAGAGCTCACAGGATTGGGTCCCTGAAGCCCCAGAAATGCCTGCCTTGGTTCCCCCCTTAGGGATTTCCCAGGCACCCATCAACTCTCCAGTGCAGTCCCACAGTGCATCTCTGTAAGCAGAGAAAGCCAGGGTTTCTCCACTTACAGAGAAGCACCCAATTCTAGGAATATGTGGGCAATAGGCAGGACAACAGGTGACACGCATTTCACCCAATGAAGTGGATCCCCTGCGCCAGGATGAGCATGGCACAGCTAATTTGCTTCATTTGGTGATGTCTATTTCTAGCCCATGTCATGCCAGCACTTTTTCATGAAAAGTCAGAAAGAGAAACATCTTTCCTGACCATTATATCTAGTAGTTTAATAGTTATGATCTTACCTGGGAGGTGGGGAAGCCATGTCTGAATCTCCCATCTGATTAAGTAGAAATAGGCAAGGATTGTTTTAGGGTGATGTATTGCATTGGACCAATTATGTAATTGGGATATAGTTGTACAAACTTTCAAATGCAAGATATTCTTCTTCAGGTATCTTGCATTCGAAAGCTTGTCTAATGATATCCCAACTATATAGTGTGTCCAATAAAAGGTATTACCCCAATAAATCCTTACCTCTCACATAATTTCTGGACCATCACAGCTACAACATCATCCTTACACTCCCATAAATAGGAGTAGGAACTTGAAGGTAAATCACCCACATCCCTAGTCAGTGCCCTGTTTCTCTATCTCCCCCACTACTTTCTTTAGACTGATCAAGTTTAGATTGTCTGTATTTATACAAAGGGGAACAGTTTCAAGAAGGCAGATCCATTTTACTTTGTCCAATAGCCTGGTGGTTAAGATACTTCTTTGGGAGATGTGGGTGCTCCAAATCAGATAGAAGAATTAAAATAGGCAGTTTTCTGGCACAGAAGAGACCTACAAGTCATTGGGCTGTTATAACACTCACATGGAGCCAGGGAGCCTCAAAAGATTTTGTCCGTAGCTGTCAAGTGTGTAGGATAGGTATGTTCTGAGCACACCTACTAGAGAAGGGCCTGGTGGGGGAATACATTTGAGGGAATCCCAGTGAACCTTGGATACGAGCTGAGACAGGGTTGTCCACTTTAATCAAACAAGCTGACAGCTGGTCAGCTGGTCCCACCCAAGCTATTAAGGTCAGTTGGGGCTTGTCTGGGTAGCAAGTAGACAGACTCCTGACAGCATGCCACCAGTTCAGCCCACACAGCATGGAGCTAGCTGCATGTTGCTGGTGCTGCCTGCATGGCAGGGGGGGGTGCTTATGGGGGGGCCACCCCTGTAGTGTGCAGCCCCTGGCCGTGCTGAAGTTGGACAGCCTTGACCTGAAGCAATAAGCTGTTTGGCTGCCTCAGAGCATGGGTGATTTTGCACATGACTCACACCGGCAGCTTAGGGCCCAGAGGAGTTTACCAACAAAAAAATTAGGTTTAAACAGGGATTTTCTGGTACCGGTGGTACCTTGATACTATGTATAGATGCTCAAAGAAATATTTAAGCACCTAAGTCCCTTATAGATCTAGTCCTTGGTGTGCACGTTCCCCAAACAGAAAGAGCCTTTTCTACTTTGCAGACACATTATCTGAGCCTCAACACGATGTGATCTAGCTTTGGGGTACAGTCCTGAATCTTTTTGAGCAATTCTCTTTGTTTAAAAAAAACAAAACAAAAACCTTCAGCTTCTTTTAACCCTGACAAACATACACGTTTTAGAAGACTTTGTTTTCAAATCAGAGAGCCTTATTTGGCGGAAATGAGAACTGAACAAAAAAAAACAAAGACCTGCTATGTAACATAGCTGAAAGCTTAGGTTGGCAAGCTGATGTTGAATGTTTTGCATTCTGTTCTCTCTCCTTCATGCCCTTCCCCCCACATACACATACAAAGTTTAATGAAGTTTTCATATCCCCTTTAGCTTCCAAGATCTTAACACAGCAGGAGGTCACGTTATAGTATCATAGTACTTAGGGTCAGAAGGGACCTAAACAGATCATCAGGTCCAACCCTCTGCCCTGGGCAGGAACGGGTGCCAGAAACATAAATCACCCCAGCCAAATATCTGTCCAGCCTCCTCTTGAAAAACATGTTAAAA
>NW_017729030.1:31627024-31646923 GCF_001723915.1 Gavialis gangeticus | reverse complement strand
ATATATATATATATATATATATATATATATGCGCATTAGAAAGTAAAAGGGTAAAAGAAAGAGATTGGAGGCACAAAGATACATACCGGATAGGGGTTCCTTGAGGAAAGAAACTATACCAGTTTCATTTGGTATGTCCTCAATGCAGATGAGGCCCAATACATGCCACTGATACATTCAGTAAATCTTAATAAGAAGAGAAGTAATGTAAGAAAGAAAAGTTACTGAAAACCTATTTAAGAGTTTATTCTAACTATATTGTGTATTAATAATATTTGTCTACTTCTTTTCATCTTCAGAAAACTTTTGCAAACATTAATAAACATATCCACAAACATCCCTGGGAAAATCTAAAAATCAAGGAGGAACAGACTGTTTCTTTCTTATGGCAGAAAGTGCAGTGACTTTAATGTGGTATTGTTTTCTAATACAATTAATACACTTTACATCCAAGTGGTCCTATTCTAGCTGAAATGATAGAGGAAAACAAAAGAGAAACAACTGTGACTGAGAACATATGGAAGGGTAATCTCTGTCATCCCTCTGAACACCCATATTGGCTATGGATGGGAAGTATTTTCCAGGCCCAGGTTGCTTAATATAATTCTCAAAATAAATGTAACAGCCAATCAGCAACTTCTAAAATAGCATCTTGTCAAAATGGAACATTATGCTGGTTAATGAACAACAACTTTCTTTTCTAGGAGGATCTCAGTCTCCTTAGCTGGGCAGGCTCAATCATTCTGTCTACCATGGATGTTGAATCCCCTGCTGAAGGAAATATATCTGCAGTTATTAGTGTAAAATTTGGCACAAAAAAAGCAAATTTTCACAGTCTGTTATATCAGATGACATTAAGACTTAAAGCTGTTCACATTCCTTTAGTTATACATTCTTTCAGAGCTCTGCACAAATTCTCATAGCCGATGAAAAATTGCTTTATTTATGTTTGTTGACTGTTCTGTATAGGTATGAAGAGCTTTGGCATTTTATTTTTCCAGATATATTTGTATTATTTCAGAGTAGAAAAAGTAATCTGACCTAGGGCTGAAGGACTTCAGTGTTCTTCAGAAATCACAGCCCGGAGTTACACATCCAGGCTCTCCACCCACAGGGACAGCTAGGTGCCTACAAAGGGATTACAGAAGCCAGCAAGATGCGTGGGGGCTCATCTAAAACAGCTAGTAGGAAATGCCACAGAAAAAGGCAGGGTTCAAAGAGCCCCCCTCAAAGTTAGGTGCCCAACTCTACTGGGATTCTCAGCTATCAACCCTCCCCTGGAGTTTGGCTTCTATGGGTGGAAAAATTGTATGGCGGCACAAAGCCCAAGCAAACAGATGTTCATTCCCCTTGTTATGCCACAAATGCCAAAAATTTGCATCAATTTGTGCCACTTTATTGTATCAGGAAAACACTGTCAGCCCAGAGCTCACAGGATTGGGTCCCTGAAGCCCCAGAAATGCCTGCCTTGGTTCCCCCCTTAGGGATTTCCCAGGCACCCATCAACTCTCCAGTGCAGTCCCACAGTGCATCTCTGTAAGCAGAGAAAGCCAGGGTTTCTCCACTTACAGAGAAGCACCCAATTCTAGGAATATGTGGGCAATAGGCAGGACAACAGGTGACACGCATTTCACCCAATGAAGTGGATCCCCTGCGCCAGGATGAGCATGGCACAGCTAATTTGCTTCATTTGGTGATGTCTATTTCTAGCCCATGTCATGCCAGCACTTTTTCATGAAAAGTCAGAAAGAGAAACATCTTTCCTGACCATTATATCTAGTAGTTTAATAGTTATGATCTTACCTGGGAGGTGGGGAAGCCATGTCTGAATCTCCCATCTGATTAAGTAGAAATAGGCAAGGATTGTTTTAGGGTGATGTATTGCATTGGACCAATTATGTAATTGGGATATAGTTGTACAAACTTTCAAATGCAAGATATTCTTCTTCAGGTATCTTGCATTCGAAAGCTTGTCTAATGATATCCCAACTATATAGTGTGTCCAATAAAAGGTATTACCCCAATAAATCCTTACCTCTCACATAATTTCTGGACCATCACAGCTACAACATCATCCTTACACTCCCATAAATAGGAGTAGGAACTTGAAGGTAAATCACCCACATCCCTAGTCAGTGCCCTGTTTCTCTATCTCCCCCACTACTTTCTTTAGACTGATCAAGTTTAGATTGTCTGTATTTATACAAAGGGGAACAGTTTCAAGAAGGCAGATCCATTTTACTTTGTCCAATAGCCTGGTGGTTAAGATACTTCTTTGGGAGATGTGGGTGCTCCAAATCAGATAGAAGAATTAAAATAGGCAGTTTTCTGGCACAGAAGAGACCTACAAGTCATTGGGCTGTTATAACACTCACATGGAGCCAGGGAGCCTCAAAAGATTTTGTCCGTAGCTGTCAAGTGTGTAGGATAGGTATGTTCTGAGCACACCTACTAGAGAAGGGCCTGGTGGGGGAATACATTTGAGGGAATCCCAGTGAACCTTGGATACGAGCTGAGACAGGGTTGTCCACTTTAATCAAACAAGCTGACAGCTGGTCAGCTGGTCCCACCCAAGCTATTAAGGTCAGTTGGGGCTTGTCTGGGTAGCAAGTAGACAGACTCCTGACAGCATGCCACCAGTTCAGCCCACACAGCATGGAGCTAGCTGCATGTTGCTGGTGCTGCCTGCATGGCAGGGGGGGGTGCTTATGGGGGGGCCACCCCTGTAGTGTGCAGCCCCTGGCCGTGCTGAAGTTGGACAGCCTTGACCTGAAGCAATAAGCTGTTTGGCTGCCTCAGAGCATGGGTGATTTTGCACATGACTCACACCGGCAGCTTAGGGCCCAGAGGAGTTTACCAACAAAAAAATTAGGTTTAAACAGGGATTTTCTGGTACCGGTGGTACCTTGATACTATGTATAGATGCTCAAAGAAATATTTAAGCACCTAAGTCCCTTATAGATCTAGTCCTTGGTGTGCACGTTCCCCAAACAGAAAGAGCCTTTTCTACTTTGCAGACACATTATCTGAGCCTCAACACGATGTGATCTAGCTTTGGGGTACAGTCCTGAATCTTTTTGAGCAATTCTCTTTGTTTAAAAAAAACAAAACAAAAACCTTCAGCTTCTTTTAACCCTGACAAACATACACGTTTTAGAAGACTTTGTTTTCAAATCAGAGAGCCTTATTTGGCGGAAATGAGAACTGAACAAAAAAAAACAAAGACCTGCTATGTAACATAGCTGAAAGCTTAGGTTGGCAAGCTGATGTTGAATGTTTTGCATTCTGTTCTCTCTCCTTCATGCCCTTCCCCCCACATACACATACAAAGTTTAATGAAGTTTTCATATCCCCTTTAGCTTCCAAGATCTTAACACAGCAGGAGGTCACGTTATAGTATCATAGTACTTAGGGTCAGAAGGGACCTAAACAGATCATCAGGTCCAACCCTCTGCCCTGGGCAGGAACGGGTGCCAGAAACATAAATCACCCCAGCCAAATATCTGTCCAGCCTCCTCTTGAAAAACATGTTAAAACAGGTGAAGCTCCTACAACTCTTCATTAGTAGAAATGGCAGGCACAATTAGTTCTATCACAAAGCTTGACAAGTGCATTGAGGTAAAACAGAGTAATTATATATGTTAAGCAATATGTGTGTATTGCATGTTGTTCTATCTAATCTCTTTCTAAAATATACTGATGCAAGTATATATAGTTCAGTGTGTTATGAAGTTTCTATTCTAACGTTTTTTCTTTTCACTATCATTGTTCCTATATTATTTCAGTCAAAAAATTCTGAAACTAATTAATGAACAGACATGTGTAACTAGTGCCCTAATATATCCAGAGAAATGCATAGCTCAGTATATACTATGAAAAATATAACCTTATGCAATGACAGCATTTCTTTAGACGATAAATACTGCATGAAGTACTCTCATAATAAAAATGGGGAAAAATACAAGCAGAAAATGGGGGGGGGAAAAAAAAAAAGAGCTTGAGAAATAATACCAGGGATAAGCTAGTATTCTCAACTACTAGCCACATAGTTTACATCTTGTGAAGCATGATGTGAAAACACTGCCACATGTTGTAATCTATTTTTCATATAGTTCGGCAAAGGATTATCAAGTCTTTATTTTGCTGGGTCTTGTAAAGGCATTTTTCAAGCTGTGATACTTCCATCAGGGAACTACTACATTGGAACTACTGGAATACTGGGAACTATTAATCTAGATTTCCAGGGGTACAGAATGAGGTATTTTGGCTTATTAGTTAGCTTTAAGAAAACACATGTCTGCAGAGTAAAAAATTTTAAAGAGCTAAGACATACGAGCCAATATAGGTGGAAATATTAGGACATATGTCATTTGAGAATGATCTAAATCTTTATTAAGCTTCCTTCTTACTCTTACCTATACTGAACATGTTCAATATAATTCTTCATGCTCACAGATTTTTATAGCATTGCTGAAATAGATTTACTGTCAGAAGAAGAGACTCCGCATTCTCACCGGGATGATTATTTTGTAGTTTTATTTCACATCTAGAATGGAAGTTGGAAAGCTCTCTCATTTCCATCACAGAAAGAGAATTTGGGATGAAAACAACACCTTAACTCTACCCAGCAGATTTTGTTGTTCTTAAGTTTTAACAAACACTGCTGAAAGATGCTTTTGAACTATACCAGAAAAAAAATGAAACTTGTTTCAGTTTGCTTAACTTTGAACTCTGCCGACAAAGATTTGACCAACTGATAGTGCATAACAGAAGATCTCCTTAGCTGTCAGAACATCAACCCAGAGGTCTGTGTGAAATAAAACTGGTCAAAATAAGAGTCCAATCTTGCTCCTCTTGCAGGCTTTGCGTTATCTTCATGCTCTTTACAACAGAAAGGCTGTTAGAGGTTACCTGGGCCCCTAGCACGTGTAGCCTCATAGACAGTTATACCTGTCTATTTGCACATGTAAATCACAAACTAAGTGTGCTTCAAAGAGAACATAGGCCTGAAGATCTGGTCCACTATATGCTTAATTCCTAATATACCTAATACAAAATGTACTTTATCTGGTAACTTCTCTATTGACACAAAATGTTACAAATAAGGACAAGGATGGTGGAGCAAAACAATCATAGCTCACTGTAGTCCTAATATCTGATTTTTCTCATTCACTATCAAAGCACATGAATTGTGATATGCTCTGGAATTTACCCAAGATAAATTTATCAGGCCCATTCATCTCAGATAGTGATGCTGCACCAGGTAAATCAGCCTATGGATCTTTATCATTTCCTGGCTACTCTTACAGACCTCTCCTCCCACTTAAACTCAAGCATCATGCTATCTTTGTATTCCATGTTCTTTCTTTTTCCACTCCTTCTAACTTATGTGCAGTACTCACAGTTTCCTCAGACTAATTAATAATTGTGAATATGCCTGCCTGGGACTGCTGTGTGGCACAATGTACAAAATGGATATTTCTATAGAAACAAGATTTTTTATTTACTATGGCAGCGCTTTAGATGGATACCCTGAAATAATACACAGACCTTGCCAGTGCTATGCCTTCTTCTCATTCACCCCAGCTGTTTCCCATTTATGAAAATACTGTAACTCTACCTATATGTTTGGGTGGGACTAATGTTACAGTGCTGACTGCAGAATCTCTAATTTTATGGTACTGGTGGCTATAGATTTCTTATTTCTTCTATTCAGAAATGAAAGTGCTCATTTCTACCTCTTTCTTGGCAGCTAAAGGACCAAAGCCAAAAATGCTGAACTCCTATGACTGCTTTTACCTCCAAGAGGAATGTTCAACACCTGGAATCACATTCACCTGGAGCAGTCAGACACTGCCTAGAAAATGTCTAGGAGAGGCCTCATCGGCCATCTTCAGACACACAGATAAGATAATCATGGAAGACAATCAACCTCAACTGCAAGGGATTGCTGGAAGAAGAAGATAAAATGTCTGTCACAAGAATTACTTTCTTTGAAGAGTGAGATGCTCTCCGTCTATAAACAACCAAAACAAAACCAATGGTGACTTTTAGAGTGGATGAGCTAATACAATGTTTTTAGGGAATGGGGGTGAGATGGAGAATCTGTCCCCAAAAAGTTTTTTAAAAAGTTTGGATGTTCATTTCACTGGACTCAGATTATCAGCTGATTCCTCATCATCCTCTCTTTCCATGTGCTATATTCCTTTCTCTTATGTCAGGTGTTTACCATAATGTAAAAGATAATCTTAGGCACGTAAAAAAATTGTTCTTCTCCACTTCATTTGGCTGAAAATTGACTGTTTGGCTATTCTTTGGATTTATATTTAGAACTTGGTAAGCTTAGACAGTTCAATTTTCACACACTAAAAAATATTTTGTATTTTTGTACTTAATACTAATACAGTTTTAAAATCCAGATGACTTAATGTACAATTGCAATGGCAGTATAACTAAGAAAATCATAGGAGTGAATTACGAATTATATTGGATAGGCTCACAATTGTTCTTTTGAGTTAAACCATAAAATGCAATTGCACATATCTGATTTTGATAATGATAGATTGAGATTTTTTTTTTAAAGTTGACACAGTTACAATTTTAGCGTCCCAGTTTGATTTCTTGGTTAAATAAAATTATTTTTCCTACTGCAGTTTGTACGTTGAGCCATGCTTCATGCAGAAAAACAGAAAAAAACTGAGCAGGGCTGTAAATTCATCCCAGAGAGAGGCTGACATCATAAACCACTCAAGCTTTTCTTCAAGAGACTCTTGATATATTTATAACCCTGTAATTTGCAGTTACCTCTCATTTATTTTAAATACACAAAAATGACCCAGTGTATGCATGAAAAGACAAAATGTACTCATGCAAGCAGCGAGCTGCCTGATGTTAAGATCGTGCTTTAATAAAATCTGAAAGCATTTATCATTAAATACCTCTAAAACTGCAGTGGCAACCTGCTTGACTCAATCTTTAAAAGCTAACTTAAAATTATTGTAAAATAGGGCTTCCTAGATAAGCAAAAAGCCTTCAGGTATTGCACTTTGGGGATTCTTTTAGACAAACAGTCCCACTTCTTTTTATTCATACTGTGATCCTTATTCATAGCAATTCATCAGTAATTAATAGTGTGATCCTGCTCTTATTGAAACCAATACTAGGGCTCTTTGGGCCAGACCCGTGACTCTGCCTGGCCCTTTTACATCTCTCTAGGGATCCTTGCCTTACATAGGGACCCTTGATTATCAGCAAGCACAAGTTAGAATAGCCAAAATACAGGGGCTGTCATGTAAATTGTTGCCATTATTAAATGTTGTTAGTCATTTGAAATAGGTGACTTGATGCAAGTGACAACTTTAGGTGACCAAGTAAGTACACAAGCAGGTAAACAGCTGGTTTGATTTAGGGAGAAAGTGAGTGAGGAAGTGACAGAACTCCACATACAGTGGACTGGATAAGCGTGGAAATCCAATTAACGTATGGAGGTTTCGAGAGTGCACATATCTGAGTATGCCCTAAATGCATTACGTCTCAATAGTCAACTTCTTCGCTCACCTTCACCTGTGGGTTAAGTAGAATTACATGGGTGTAACTCAGGATAGCATTCATTCCATTATCTACATCACTACAAAAAGAGCAAAAAAGATTAAGATAAAATACCTAAGGGGTTTCTGTGTATGCATGTTAGCATTACCTTCCTAGAGGCACTTTATTTTAATGTTACAGTTAAAATATTACAGCATTTATTAGCACTGAATGAAAACTTGCACAAGTTAAGGGATCAATCAAGCATCATTTAATTAAAGATCATTTTATTTTTTGTGTGTAAAAGAAATACACTTGGCTTATATATGAAAATAATCTTAGTTTAAAAAAAAAAATGCCCAGTTCCTTTTCACCTTTATTTCAGTTGCAACCCCTTGCTTTAGATGTCCTAGTGGGAGCTAAACACTGTTTGGAAAGGCATCCAGGCCCAAATCCAAAACAGGATTTTTATGCCTAAAATGGCACTTAGAAGAATTTTGGTATCCAAATCCAAAACTGTGATCCTGGAAAATCCTGCTCAACTGCTGCTTAACCAAGGACTCATTTGCAATACTGTGTTCTCTTTTTTTCTGGTTGCTATGGCCTTTAGGCTGTGAGGAATGAGGTGGAAATAGGTAAAGTAGGGGACGATGAGCAGAGATACCTGGGTTATGGAGCTGATTCTACAACTTGCTTGATGCGTCTTCTGAAGTGACTTATTACGCTCTCTGTCCCACACTTTCTTCACTTGTAAAATGAACATAATATAATATGTGCCTCAGAGTCAGGCTTGAAGATTAAACTAGAATACATAAAACATTTTGAGATCTACAGATAAATATTGTTTGAGTAAGAGGATTTTCCTAAATCAGCTGAGATTTAATACTATAATAAAATTAAGAAAATATTACAAGAATTACTAGAACGTGAAAAACACCCCTCACTTCATTATCATTTATCAGATGATACTGTTGGATGGAGGCAAGGTTTCTGGGAGAGTGACCATCTGTCAGGACTGGGTACAACTAATTCCTACAGCTCTATCAAGAGTTTAATTCAACAGGAAACCAAGAGCGGAAATAGCCAAACTTGGGAACTATATAAAAAGGAACTAAATAACAGCCACCAGTAAATAAGCACACTACTCAATTTAGTGTTCCACCCAAACTAAAGTGATCAGGGCCAAGTTATGACTCATCTACCACATGTGGCCTCCTTGATTGTACTTTTTTTAATAAACAGACAGACTGCACATATTCATGAAAGCAAGTTTGCAGAACAGACTGAAAACCTCAAAACCAGTATTATGAATGGATACATTTCTGTCAAAATATAACTCTCACAGCTCCCCAGATGTACACTCGGGAACTATATAACATCATAAGTCCTGTATAAACATATTTTGAGAATAGCTTGACTGTTTGAAAGTATGTCTATTAAATAACATAACTACATTAATTTCCCTCACTTGGGGAATCATATTTGGTAAGCCAAGGTCAGGTGTGCTTTCCAAAAATATCGAAAAAAATTGAAAATTGTGGATGTTTGGCTTGGAAAGGAGATAATTAAGATGTATAAAATAGCCACTGCTATAAGGATAATCACCACTCCTGTGCCCTTATACTCATAGGAAAAAAGTAAGTGGGCATCCAAAGTTGTGATGGATTAGTATAAGTGCACATCTCTGTATTGATCTGCAAACTCAGTTTTGTACACCATTTGGATTGGAACTCGTCACTTGTATATTGTAGTCTCCAGGATCTGGATAGCCAGAAAGTATTAGAATTAATCCTCAAAAACTAGCTGAGGAGCTAACAACAGGAAAGCCATCAAGACTCATAAACTTGAACAATCCTCCATTCAAATGCATCCACCTAAAACAGCAGGCTAGACACTACACAAAGAAACTGCTTTTCCTGGTATGAATGGAGGAGGCAGCACTGGCACCGAGCAATCTTACTGGACTTTTGAAGCCAGTCAGATGGTCACCTAAGAGAGAGGTCCATAACTTTATTTCAGGTCTGGATCTTCTCAAGCCAGGGATTATCTAACTAGCCACTAGCCAGTGAAAATAAAAACAACTGTGCAGCAGAAATGAGGAGTATGTGGGTCATAGTGGCACTAGGTGAAACCCAAAAGGCTCTTTGAGTAGTGAGAACACTGGAGAGAAGGGATTGGTATGCTGGTTTTATTCTTTTTGTCCAAATCTCTAATTCTTTTGCTTTGTTGGAGCAAATTGTGAGTGATTTTCAGGACTCATAACTAAATACATGTATTGCTATGTTTTAACTAAAATAAGGATTCCAAAGAATTAGTGTAAACTAGGAGGGTATACTCAGTCAACTGGTGAGATATTGCTGGGGGTGGGAGGAAGGTCAGCTCTGGTTTTGGGTGCCCAAGGCAGCTAGATAGTGGGGGTCCCACTTCCCTAGAAGACAAGTCTGTACTGCAAGACTCTGTGTGAGAGGCCAGACTGAGAGCCAGTTTCTGGACACTGCTCAGATCTGATAAGCTTAAAAGCCTGCAGAATCTAATGGCTAGAACCAAAACAGCAGCTTGATGATTCTTCCAAAAAGGGGAAGCACAGCCAATTCATGAACAATAAAAGGATTTGTTTTGTACACAGTGAGCAATTAAGATGTGGAAATTAGTGCCACAAAATATAACTGAAGCCAAGATGTTTTTAGCAAGGTTCAAAAACAGATTAGACATTTATATGACACTTAGATCCTGCACAGTGGAACACCTGGCCTGTTTTGATTTCTACTAGCATCATCATTACAAGAAGTGGAAAAAATATTACTAAAAAGACAACACAAACACGAGTACAATGCTGGGCCACATTGCTACACACTTGGGGCTACTGTACTACACTAGTCAGTGGTATTTGCTTGGCTCCAACATCAGACCAAAAAATAATAATAATAATAAAAAAAATAATAAATAAAAATCAGGTCACTGAGACCAACACACAAATTAAGAAATCACAATATTACAACAAACAGAAAATAGAAAGTGAACAGTGATCCATATCCTCCAGTTGTACTCACCATAAAACCAGAGGGGGGAGATTAGGACAAAGAAGATTTTATAATCCCGCAGACAGAAGGCCTGCTGCAACCTTGACAGCCCTTGCCATAAATTTGAACCAACTGAAGGGCTCCTAGGATTTCCTTCCTCTCATGTGGACAATATGTGTATGTTGGAGAAACAGGATCAAAAGGGAGTCAGGGCCTTGTTACATGTTACTCATGGGCCATGCTAAAGACACTTAAAACATGAGCATCTGAACATTAAAAGAAGGAAACTTGTGCCAAGTGCTCTTTGAGCATCTCAGATTTACACCACTTCGGGCAAAAAGTATCTCTGGGTCATACTACCAGCTCATGTTGTGGTAATATCAGTTGGCTGCCATGAGGATAAAATGAACAATTTGGATCCTCCAGCATCCCAGGATGTAATGCCAGATTATGACATGCTGAGGCTCTAAACTATGTCCAGTTTAAGAGGCCCCGTACAATAAAAATAATCCAATGTATGTATATTTTTGTCATATTAGAATGAAAGTGTCTATATTTAGAGAATCATTTTCCCATATCTCCTTTGTCTCCTTTATTTACCACCTGATTATTATAGATCTTGATATGGAGTCAGGGTTTTTCTTCTTATTTTGAGGTCTCTCATTCATATTTCATAGCTGTCATAGACATTAGGGGCTAGGAGGGACCTCGTGAGATCATCAAGTCCAGACCCCCCCCACCCCCCATAGGCAGGAAGTCAGCTGCGATCAAGTGACCCCAGCAAGAAAAATATCCGGATGTTTCTTTAAAGAGTCCAGAGTAGGTGCTTGCACCACATCTGGAGGGAGTTTGTTCCAGACCGTGGACACTCACACTGTAAATAACATTTTTCCTAAGTATTATAAGGCCCTAAACTGTAGCTTAAGTAACAAGCCTAAATCCCGGACTGCCAGGATGCAACATCCTCAGCCCCCCATTCCCACAATCTATCTAGCCTCAAAAGCTCTACTGCCCGGGGGGTGGTAGTGCCCAGGGGCAGGGAGAGTCCTGCCAGTGCCAGGGACACTGCAGCCAGGCCCCCTGCTCAGGAAAGCAGCCTCAAGCTCCAAGTGGAGCAGGCAGACGGACCTTGCCTCTCCGTCCTGGTGGCCCCATGCTTCCGTTTCCCCTAGAAGTGAGCTGCTGCAGCCACCAAAAGAGAGGTTTGCACGGTGGGAGCATGGAGCTGCCAGGAGGAGGAAAACCATGCTCCATGCTCTCATAATACAAAGTCCCCTCCTTGAGATGGCAGTTCTGATCCCTGAGGGAAAGCCAGAGCATGGACCTGCCAGGAGAGAGAGGGGCACGTTTCATGCTCCTGCTGTGTGAACTCCTGTGCTGCAGGCTCCATGCTTGCCTAGGAACACAGAGCCATAGCTGTCCACAGTGGGTTTTGTGCAGCAGCAGCCTGGAGCCAGCTTCCCTCTCTCCCAGCAGCTCTATGCTCCCACCATGCGAACTTCCCTCCCAACAGCTGCAGCTCTGCAGTCCTTGGTGAAGCCAGAGCACAGAGATGCCAGGAGGGGATGGACACAAACTCCATGCTCCCACCATGCAAACCCCCTTCCCATGTTCTGGCTTCCCTCACAAGCAAAGACCTGCAGACTGTCTGCAGCACAGCTGTCTTCCACCCTCCCTCTGCCCAAAGGAAGCCACAGCCCTATCAAGATGCTTGGCCAGGCCACAGCTGGTAAGGCTCAGGAGAAATGTGGCCAGGCGGTGTAGGAAAATTTCAATGAACTGTGAATAACAGCGGTTAACTGAACTTTCCCACAGGCTCCAGGCAAAAGCAGCCCTCTCTGGGCAAGGCTGAGTGTCCAGTCTATGGCACAGGGGAGCTGGAATCAGGATGGCAGGGGTTGGTGGAGTCAGCTGCTATGAGGCCAGCTGGCTGGGCTCAGTTTGGGGGCTCCCCACAGTACAGCCACCCCCACTCCCCAAGCAAAGATAGACCCCAGGTGTTCTAGCTCTTAGTCACTCCCCGGCTCACCAGCCCTATAGCTGCAAGTCAGAGCTGTGCAGGTCACAGATCATATTAACCTTTAACATGAGACTACTCAGAGCACATTGTAAATGTGATGCCTCATAACATGCCATAGTTTTAGCACGTGTGAATTTTAACATGTAACAACATCCTAAGAGACATATCAATGGTTCTAGGCCACCCAGGTATTCATCATTGTAGGACATAACCGATGTGTAGGAGGGACATGGCGGGGGGGCCCTGCCATCCCCAAAATTGGCTCTCACCAGCTGGGAAGTGGGGGGCAATGGCCAGTGCCCCCCCGCCCCCCCTGCAAGATTGTGGGGACGCCAAGAGTAGTGCTGGTGGCACTTGCAGATTTGCCACTGGCACTTCCACTGGTGATGGCGATTGGCCAAAGATGGGCCACTGGTGGTCCCCCAGTATCAGGAGGCACCAGTCGTCCATGTGGTAGGAAAAGCTGGATACATCAGCTTTCAGACAGCTTTCTACTGCTGGAAAAGTGCAAAGTAACTAAAGTGGGTTCAAGATTGGGACACATATTTACTGTTGTATTTGCTTTGGCTTTTTTCAGAATTTTTCTAAAGAATTAGGGCATATTTTTGTTTGGTTCTTTTGTAACTATTCCCTTAAATATAAGGCTCCAGACAACACACTGCAAAGGAATGTTCAGGTCTGCAAAATACTTGGACTAGCCATTAATTATCAAATTAAAGGTAAAGCTATTTTACACATGGGAAAAAACAGCTAGAAAGAAAGTATCTGTAGAAAAGAACAACAGAGCTGCCAATTCAGACCTATCTTGGCCCCTAAAATATTTTTTTCACAATTGCAAGTTTATAGCAACCATAGTAGCAGGGGAAATATCTACTATGCTAAATGTAGATGTTGTTGCTAAAATCATGTACCATGCTGGAGAGAACATTGCAAAAGGTTGCAACCACAACATCTCTGGTAGCAATTTCAGACTGAAAAGACAAAGACCTGTAGTTTATAAGAAGTGTACACAGAAAATATATATAAAGTATTGCATTACAGCATTATAGTGTTATCAGGTCCAGTCTCATGTTTTTTACAAAGAGCCTGCTTTCTTAGTTATATGCTACTTTCTTAGTTCTATACAAAAAAAAAAAACCACCCACTTACATTCATGGGAATTTATTTAAGTGGCAAAGTAAAGTATTCAAAAGTTAGAAATGCCAGATGTACAAGAAGCCCTGAAAAAGAAGCTTTGGCCTTTGGCCTATCTAATCTGCACACTGAATGTGGTAGAATTCCTGTGGCAAAAAGAAATAAGTAAAGATGTAATTAAAGACAATAATAGTGAATTCAATTAAAACCAAGTTATGGATGTTTTTACTTCCACGTAAAGAAAAAAACAAGTAGTGACTCTGCATATTTTAACGGGTTATATTACTCAGGTATAAAGCTGGTAAAGCTTCTAATCTCACATGCTTTTTCTCATCTAGTAAAAATACCACATTGTAATTTCTTATCATCACTGTTAGCAAGAGTCCTAGTCAGGTCACTAGAGTTTATTCTACTGCTATCAAGAGGAGAGAATTGTAAATCTAAATGTAGATGTAACTAAGCTGTCAGATGAATTTTTTGTATACATAATTGAGAAGATTCACGTGTTCCAGTTAAACTGGATTTTCTTAAAGTTTTCTATACACTAATTTCTTGGTCTGATGTAGGGAATACATTGTTATATTAATCTTATGATCTTTATATTTAGCTTGATATGAATGTTCCTAGTGCTTTAGGGTGTTTAATAAAGAAAAATAAATTAAATGGAGGAAAGTCTTCTGATAATCAGAAATCTACATTCTCAAAGATTTGCATTTCATTATTAAAAACACAAATATGTTGAGAGGCAAAAGGAAGAAATATCACAAGAGATGGCATCCCAACTGTCCATTAATGGTAACAACTCCAGAATCAAAATAAGCCAGAAACTTTAACTGACAAAGTTGCTGAAAGGCATTAAAATGGATACTGATCTCACCTGCAAGTACATTCTTAATTATCCCCCTATCTTTTGCACATTTTTCTAAAGCTGAAATGTATATATAATCCAGGCTTCACCAAGGGTTGTATTTTTATTTTGCATTTTAATATACACTTATTTCTAATAACAGTAACAATACAACTCCTTAAAATCTGGCAGTAATGGGAAGATATTTGTGTGCACTTCCTACATATGGCCACTGAGCGGAGCTTGAAGAACCAGTAGATAGCCTCAGATAGTAGCCAAGAAATCACAAGGACACAACTACTGAGAGCTTTGCTTTATAGAGAGTAGAAGAAATCTTCTGTAGAAAAGACCAGAACATAAGGAGCACAAGAGAGGAAAAGACTTTAGCCTCTAATCTTCATTTAAGACATTTAACCTGAACTGTGGTACATTCTGTGGTATTTACTAAGAAAAGAAAGCAAATTGGTGATGGAACAAAAAATCTGTCCTATAGGAGGGAGTGAAAAGCTGTGGGGCGGCACCACACTGGGAAAAATTTTGGTATAGAATACTAAAGTTCTGATATAGAAATACTGAAAATTTCATGCTATTTTGTTAAGTCTTGGAAAGGTAATAAAACTATATATTTTATTTTGATTGCCCTGTTTGGAAACTGGGCCTGATCGTCATCCTTTAAAATCTGCTTTATTTTCAAAAGGAACATTTACCTATCTTAATTTTTATATATTACACATATAAATTAAAAGGATGGCTTGTTCTAAATATGGTAACTTTCTCTAGAGCAGCTCCCACTAGCATAAGCAAAAGGGAATTCTTGTGCAGAAGTGAAGAACAATTCCTAGCTATAAGTAAAATTATGTGTATGCATAGAAATATTAAACCAACAATAATATTTAATTTAATAAGGTAGGTTTTTTAAAAAACTGGTTACCATGTCAGTGCTTGCTGTGGTGTTGTTGTAAAATATGTTGCACTGTTATGCTGTTACCAGGTGTGATTGATGTTAGTTGTAGAAGGCAGCATTCACTGCTTATCTCACAAAATCAAATAAATGGGCTGGGTGTAAGAAACTATGTGGCACTGTAGAAATTCATATGTTTCCACATGCTAGCAGAATGTAGGGTCATGACACAGTCCCTCTATGACACCTGTTCCAGGTGATAGCTACTCATTCACAGTTTCCTGACAAGTAAAGCCAACCAGAACATCCACCTGTAGATCCTGTGGCTTCATTCCACTGTCAGCAGCTCCCTCTGTACCATTTAGAGCCAACACAAAACCCATCCACAATCCATTCTGTTGAGAGTTCTCATTGCTAAACATTTTTGTCCTCACGCTTAAGTAGTATTAGCATATAATTGAAGTAGGACAGAAGGGTGTATGTGGGTTCCCCATACCAGATGAAATTCATCCAAATATATTTATTATAGAGTCAGTAGAGGGGTCTTCCACTAGGCTAGGGACAGAAATTCAAAAAGCCTGAATTGATTCAATCTTTGCAGGTTAGTCTAACCTGGCTAGGCTGAACGGGTTTGAAACTGGACAGACATTCTCTCTGGACTGAGGAAATTCATGCACATGCCTGCAGGGGCACAGGCTAGAAACTAGGGGGAGCTAAAGCAGCCCTCCCTTCCCTTCCACAGAGCTGAGGGGGGGTGTGGCCAGGCCCCAGTAGGACACTAGGATTAGGGAGGGGTTCCCCCACCCCTCCTTAGCAGCTCAGTTGGGAATGTTTATCATCCAGTGTTTATCACTCAGTGTTTATCAGCTCATTAAGAAAGCAACAGAGGGACATTACCAGCTACCTGTTGATTCTGCCTTTGTCCTGTGTCACAGCTCAAAGGCAGCCAGCATGTGGTCTGCTAGCTAATGCTGAGAGATGCCTGTGCAGGACAGGGGAATGCCTGCTTCATGGATAGTAGGGAGAGAAGAGTGGGAGCAGAAGCCAGGCAGATACCTGGGAAGACTCCCAGAGCTGCAGCCAAGGAACAGAGGGGAGGGGCCAGCTCTACTGTGGATCAGAGTGCCCCACCCATCCCAGAGAGCATGCTGGGATGCTGGGGGAGTCTGATTTAATTTAAACCAGCAAGAGGTCTGGGACAGACATTGCATAAACCTGTTTGTGCCAAATCAGTTAAGTCTGATACTACATTCAACTAGGCTGATCTCAGACCAGTTTCAGCCATTTTCAGACTGGTTTATGTTTACTGAATATCTGTTCTGTTACAGGTTTAAACTAGTTTCTGATCACTTAAACCGGGTTATGTGCAATGTCTGTCCTTAGCCTAGGCGCCCACCACAGCAACATCCAGGATAAGCAACATCCAGTCAAAAGGATTCAATCTGAAATCCACTCCTCCAAAAAGTCCTCCCGTCTTAATCAGAAATTCTTTCATTAAAATGTATCACATGTACTTTCCTATGAATTAGATTCCTCAGTTTTAGACTAGCCCCACAATTTTTGCAATATTTTACAATATACTGAAAATTCCATCTTTCTGGTTTAAAAAAATAATGTAATCATTTTCCACCCTTGGGGCCAGGGACAGAAATTACACATAAACCCATAAGTGATCAGAAACCAGTTCAGATCTGTAACAAAACAGACGCTCAGTATACATAAATCACTTTCAAACTGGTCAAAACTGGTTTAAGATAAACCTGGATGGATGCAGTATCAGACTTAACTGATTTAGATTAAATCAGTTTATTTAACTTCTGCCCCAGATGCCCTCCAGATTCAAGTTAACTCACAGCTCCCCAGCATCCCAAGAGGCTCTGTACCTCCTCAGGCAAACCTCCCCTTGCAGGGTGGATGAGCTAGCCTTGGCCCAACCTGTCTGCTCTAGTCGAGCAGGGAGGTGTGCTCTAGCACCCCCCAGCTTTTGGCCTGGACCAATGCAGGCATGTAGCTGCATTTCCAGAATCAAAACTGAATGTCTGTTCACTTGCTTGTCAATTCAAACTATGCAGCTCAGACTGCAAAGATTGAATCAATTCAGCCTCAGGCTTTTTTGACTGTTTGTACTTAGCCTAAAAGAGGATGTAGGGCCCCAGTTCAGCCACGTACTTGAGTATATTTGGAATCTGAAGCACATAAGCAGTTATGCAGATTTCAGTGGGACAATTTGTGAATTCCTGTCTACATGCTTGGGCTGAGTCAAAATCTAGAAATTGTAGAAATTTATATCCCCTGCGCACAGGTATAAATGACTGCCCACTTTAAGCCCCAGTCTCCATTAAGGACATTTATACTGACATAACTACGTTTACACCAGTGCAAGTTTTAGATAACATATACACCAAGGGGAGAATAAGACTAGCTGCTATGAATGCAAGATGATAACAATATATATTCAAGTAATTCTCTTATCTTTTTACCTGTGCCATATGGACACTTATGGCATTATACAAATAATAACTAACATTTTGTTTGTCTCATGTGAGTTAGTTTTTAAACATGTAATAGGGAAAGACTAGCTTGCAAACTAAAGGCATGCAATCCAAACCATTCTAAAAAAGAAACATGCAGTGCTTAGGAGTGGCCTGCCTTTAGGGAGAGCTCACAGATAATTAATTCTTCTAGTTGGGCTGCTGAACAAGAATTTGCACACCCTTGTAATTAGCATATTTGTTTAAAGTTTTAAGAGAAGTTGCAGGATAACCCTGTTATACAGCTGCTATGTCAGATTTCACAGCCTGCTCTAAGGTTAGGCAATGTATGAGAGTAATTAATTGTTTTGCATATATAATTAAAGGGAATCAGGCCATTCACATGGGTATACACATGGTTCAAGTATTTTCAGATAACTGGTTTTATTTGCTTTGGATAAGCTACAAGGAGAACTAAGGAACCTATCCTATTCCTGCTGTTGCATACTCAAGGTTACATAGTGTCTGCACTACTGAAGCCACAAAATAAATAAAAGAAACAGAACACAGAACTCAATATAAGTCAAAGACAAATGCTTGCCAGTGGTTTGTTACCTGTTCAATGGAATACTACTGTTAGATTATGTCCTATCTTAGATTATATATATATAATGGACATATTACAATTACATGTATGTGATATATCTTCACTTCATTAACAAGCATTTGCTTTCCCTGATGCATTTAAAATTTTGCAACATCCTCTCAAAAATTCGAAAGCAAGTTTTCATTTCATAGTAGGCACTGAAATGTGCTGCTCTAAAAAAAAAAAAGTGACAGAAATACACAACTCATATACAGCCATACACAACTCATAACCCAGGCATCTAAAATTTCTAAAGCTAATGCCAAATTATTTTCTGCATGTAGTACGTGTCTGAGTGTACTCATGCTGATAGGTATTGCTTGTCTTCTGCCATTTCTGATTAGTTTAGCTTTTTAAAAGCAGGAAAAGCATGGGAGCATGGTTTCATATATTCAGTAAGCTATTTCTACTCAGTTCAGGATTTTAACTACTGATAGGACTCACATAGCTTTTGTTCATTACAAGCAAAGTCGGTGACATTAATAGATACAGAGCAGTTGAAAAGGAAAGAATCATTTTTAAATATTGGGTTCCAGATTAAGATATTCATAATCCTCCTATCCTAGAGAACACTTGTTTTTGATCAAGTGTAATCAACCCCCATAGTTAGAAGATGGTAATGGATTTCATCTTCACACATATGTGCACATGATTCCAGTGCCAAACTCTGAATTTTAGAGAGAAGGTCAATTCTTAATTCCTTTAACAAAGCCTAAATCAAGGAATAATCCAACCTCTTGTCTAGCATTTATTTCCTTAAGAATCTAAGGTATTTTAAAGCTGTCTGGACTTTATTCTAATTCTGATATTCATTACACTGCTTTTACCACAGGGTAGCTCTTTACTAAGTTTAGCAATTTCTACTGGGACAAGAGGTAAGTGAGAGCAGTGGTATGAAAGGCATGCCACACAGTGGATTTCTCTCTAAACAGTGTCCTTGCTATTACTGATCACTGATTTACATATTGCACATAATACAATCCTGCAGTACTAAATATATCATTAGAAAATATTTCTTCTAAGTACTATTGCTTTCAAGAGTTCAAGGATTTTAACTATAATACATTGTAATAATAGTACACAGATAAATAATTGTTGACAATTGGTCCATTAAAACAAAGATGTGTCTAAATATTGATCCCTAAATACTCAAAGTGCACCTTCATTCATAGATAGAACAAGGCTCTAAGTGCTGCATAACATCCAAAAAGGATTTACAGATCTAAAAATTAGCTTTCTGAGTGGAATCCAAACCCTGAAGTGAGGTACTTGGACTGACTGAGTCTGTGCACTGAGACAGTCAGGCACCTCAGAATGAGATCAAGACTAGGCC
>NW_017729030.1:31613248-31622024 GCF_001723915.1 Gavialis gangeticus | reverse complement strand
GAGTCTGTGCACTGAGACAGTCAGGCACCTCAGAATGAGATCAAGACTAGCCAGCACACTGCCAGGGAAGTGTCAAAAGTCAGTACAGTCAGTGTGCATTTGCATAAAGCTAGCTAAAGCAAACCCTTGGCCACCAGTCATTCAGGGTTACAGGAAGGCCTTTCAATCCACTTGCAAACCACTGCATTGAACAGAGGTGGGCAATTATTTCAGCTGGAGAGCCACTTAATGAGTTTTGGTGAGCTGCCGAGGGCCACACAAACATCTTTTAGACTATATGATTGTAAGAAACTGTAGATAAAAACTAAATCATATACTAAAAATCAAACATCTACTGAACATAATTTTAATTTATTTTAAAAGATATTTATGTCCTGATCTTGTTTTTTCTGAGTAGTGTATATAGAGGCAATTGCATAATAACTCAAAATAAAGTCTTACTCTTCTATGTTGTGGGGCGGGGTTGGGAGGGGCACGTGTGAGGCGGGGACTGCCTTGGCACTAGGTCCCAGGAGCTGGCTG
The DNA here is from genome assembly GCF_001723915.1 of Gavialis gangeticus. NCBI lineage: Eukaryota > Metazoa > Chordata > Crocodylia > Gavialidae > Gavialis > Gavialis gangeticus. Next base: position 31,621,502 of record NW_017729030.1, on the reverse strand, counting down.
GAGGTGGGGGGAGGGAAAGAGGGCAGGGAGCACATACAGCAGAGATCCCCCAGGCAGTGCAGTGTAGGTGCATCCATGGCTGCCCCTGCAGTGCTTTGCATGGGGCCAGACTCTACCTGCTCCTGCTCTTGCTCCTGCCTGGGGCAGCCTTGTGCTGTGCTCCTGCCTGGGCCTGCTGGGCCTGGCCTTGGCCAGAGGGGCTGCTCCTGGTATGGCTGCAGCCATCTGGGTGCTGCTTGGCTTCCCCTACTTCCAGCAGCTCCTTCTCCTCCTCCTCCTGCTGCACCACTGTAGCCAAGCATCTCCTGCCTCCATGCACGGGGCTCTAACTCCAGCTTCCAGCCACCTTCCACCCACTCAGTCTGCTCGATGCAATGAGAAGCCACCTGCTTATCCTGTTTATCATATGTAATGACCAAACTGGAATGTTATTGTTTATAGAAATGTGTGCGAGTTTGACAATTGTTTGAGTTAGTGATGCCACCAAAGAGAAAACAGACTGGTTTGTACAGTGCTTCCAATAAATTCCTTGTTACTTTTCTACAACCTTCTTGAATGAGATTTCCTGTCTCTAGAGCAGATCATGTCACCCAAAGTGACTGAAATTTTCTTAATTTCATCTTCTTTTAAGATGAAGAAGAAGAAGAAATTAAGAAAACCTGTCTCCGAGATGCAACCATATGGTTACTGCATGGGAAAATGGGGAAGCCAGAAGCAATTCACATGAAAACTGCTATGTGATATAAAAGAAAATATTCTGATCCCTATAATTAATTACAAAGAAGAGGAAATCTCTAAAACTATAGCCATCTTAAATATGGCAGACGATACGGAAGAAACAGAAAATAACATTTTGATAGTGTGATCATTCCTAGGTAATGCAACTCAGCGTTTGAATGAAGAGAAATTCAATTACTCCAAATTCCTATGCTAATCAGTGCTAGTACTTTTAAAGCTGAATTTATCTTACAGCAATTTTGGAAGTTTCATCTTTTCTCAAGGCATTTAAATGGACAGTTTTGTGTAAACCTGCTTTATTACCAAGACATATTATGGAAGTTTTCATATTTGTATCTTACAAAATTATACAAACACTACTGCCATGACAGATATTTCCTAAAACTGCCTTCTATGACTTATTTTTAATCTATAAACTTGAATACGAAAAGTTTTATTTAACTGATTATTACAATTTCAATTTTATCAGTGCAGTTTCCTATTAAGGCCTAATGGTTTGCATCTATACCTACTGCCTGTATGTCCCATACAGCTACCAGAGTAAGAGAAAGGTATGTTATCACAGATGTCCTCACAGTCAGAATCCAAAATGAGGTTGGAAGACATGAACGACACATGCTTCCTCAGGTTGGGGGGCGGGCACGATGACCATCCGCAGGTGGTGGCGATGGTGTCGGCAGTGGGGGCATAACGGTGGCAAGCAGGGACCACCCGCAGGTGGCCGCGGTGATGTCAGCTGCAAGGGTGGGCCGAGTGGGGACTGCCCACAGGCAGCCATGGTGGTTTTGACAGTGAGGGCAGATGTGGCAGGCAGCAAGCAGGGACTGCTTGCAGTCGCCGGTGGCCGCATCGACAGCATCACATCGGGGGGGGGGGTGACAACAACAGCACACAGAAGCCGGTGGGGATTTCAGCGGCGGCCAATCTCAGAGCTGGCCACAAGACTCTTGCAAGGGCAGTAATAAGACTGTTATCTCTTTACCAGTGGTCTCTACGCTGCTGCTCTTTATTGTACATAGTTCTTTATATAAGTTCCTGTATACAATAAAAAGAGCTGCTTGCACATCACAAGCATTATCAAGATAACACCACATTCCCTTCTCCAGTTTCTGACTTGCCTTCCCTGGCTGGTGTAAAAATGGTGGTGAGGTCTATTTTGCTTCTTTTGGGGTATCCACTACTCCCACTGTCGTTCTTAGACAATTCCAGTCTTACACAAGAAGAGTATGGATTGCTGTTGTTATAATGCTGGTAGTACCAGGGACTTCTTCAGGTGCATCTGAGCTTTGCCATCTTTTCACACACCACATACTGCACATAGCCCCTTGATCCTAGACCCCTGGGACAAATTAAGGCAGACTCTGTAACCTGGACTGTCCTTTCAAGCCCTGCCCCCATTAATAAGTCACCAGGTGTCCCACCATAGCTCCCACTATAAAGAGCAGGACCTGATAATACAGAACCAGCTACTTTGGCTTTACATCCTCCAAAGCTTTCTCCTACATAAGAGAATTCCCAAGTATGAACCAAACAGAAAAAAAAAGGTGCAACAGGGTACAGCAATGGCCAACAATCTGGCTTAAGGAAGTCTTCCAAATAAATTCAACAAAAAAGCCTCCTGTAGATCTCACAAAGCACAAACATTTACTGCTTCCTAGATTTAAAGTTTAAAAACAATAACAGATTTCTGTTTCGTTGAAGTGAATAAGGATCAATTACAGCATGTTCATTTTCAGCCCCCTGGCTTCTGTTATTAATTTTCATCACAAAGTAAAAAGACATTCAGACAGGGACAAAAGACTGCATCAGCTGCAGTCTGTAAAAAGATGCTGCAGCTGCTAGAATGAGGAAGTAAAGCATCTAGAAGTTTCGCTGCAGTAAAAAATATTTGGAATTCATTCATATCTGGACTTTGCACAGTAGATGTTGCCAGTGCAGAGGCAGATGGAATAAGGCAGCATGCTGCTTGCTGGCTATCTTCTTCCTCTACAGTAAAAATGGCTTATTTTTTCTAAATTAATGAAAGGTTTCTCCTCACCCTCCTGGCAAAAATAAATACAAAGATCCAAATTTAGATGTGCTTCCCAGGCATAAATAGCAGCCAAGTTTCGTGCTGCTGCATGTATGACATTTCCTGCAAATTTTAATAAGATATTTTGCATATTTCTCAATAATCTAAATACCACCCAAACTTTACAAGCTAAGCCATGGAGAGTGTAGGCAGGAACATGCTATAAGTTAGCTGGTGGTGCTGGTAGATGTATCTGGGTACGTAAATCTGAGCAGAACGCTGGAGTTTAGCTAGTGGTTAACTAGCTGGGAAAAGTGTATAGGGCATTGATTACTGGGCTGGATGGATACATTGTTTTAGGAGTGGGTGGCTATTGAAACTGCAGAAGACAAGTGGGGCTGTTTGGAGCAGCTGGAAGTCACTGACTGGCTGCTGAAGCTCCCAAGTAATGTTTGGGTGACTGTTGAGACTACCAAGACTGAAGAAAGCTGGTAGTGCCTGGGGATGTGTCTGCCAAGAGAGCTTCCTACAGGTGACCCAGAGGTGGAGGAGGCCAAACCCTGTTCATTTGAATCTGCTACTGCCATTATCTAGGCTGCTTCTTCCTGCCTGTGATCCAGTTGGGTTAGCAGAGAGAGAAGTAGATGCTACATCTGCACAAAGGGGCAAATGCAGTCAAATACCTGTTACCTTCCTGCCTCCTAGCTGGATGTGCACCTGCAGTGTGGGAATCTACTAGATAGATCTGGCAGAGCATTATGTAGGGGATCCTACTGTTCCCCCTTTATATCTGTTTTGCCCAGATTCCCCACATCCTGGCTGCATGTACAGGAAGGTGAAATGGCAGGTGCTGCACCTGGTGCTGTGAAAGTGGGTCCAGAGTGAATGAAGCAGTGAAGGAAATGGCAGAGCCTTAGTACCACTGAGGGCTGGCTAGTGAAGCTGGCACATAGGAGAAGAGTCCTTTCATAAGGACCATGAGCAAAAAGTGAGCAGCACCTCGGGTACACCTTGATGATCCACCTCTAAGTGGGATTCTTTGAATGTGAATTGGAAATGGTTCTGATGGTAGAAACATGATTCCTTCTTATTCTTTAAAGGCAAGGGATATTTTTAAAATACAGCTTCTGAGTTTTAACATATATTTGTTTAATAGATTCTTTTGAGCCAAATCAAGAGTATGTTTATAACTTGAAGCTCACATAGAGAAACCATTTAATGAACATATAATCTTTAAAGGCTGCTGTGTGTTGTTTCAAAGTTTTAACATCAGTAAAGCACTGGGAACACCTCTACTTCAGGAAACAGATTTTTTTTAACAGTTATAGATAGTTTTCTCATATGGTATTTTTTTCCATTTTCCAAGGATTTTTTTCTATTCGCATTGTCTTTTAATTCGTTTCCTCAGAGTTTGCTGAACAAATGAGCAAACCAATGTAGCTTAGAGACTACTAAGTCTCTAAGCTACATTGCAATCTACATGTGAAATTAATTGAACTGACTAAACTCCAGCGCAGTTCATGCCAGAATTTATTGTTCCTAGGCACCACATTTATACATGCGCCCAGACCACATCACATTGAGCCTGGTTGGAGCAGCCCCAGCTGGCAGGGAGCCCTGGGGAGTCAACCTGTCAGCCCAGGACTGCTCCAACTCCACTCAATGTGCTGCAGAGGGGCTGCCTGGGGCACAAGGGTGCTCCAGTATGGAACTAGCCACCAGGCAGCCCGTGCACTGAAGCACCCTCATACCACAGCCAACTCCACCAGTGTTTACATGTGCATTGCAGCACACTAAACAACACTGCCACAGGATAGTACTTGTGTTTATAAGTACTAACCTACAGTAGCATTTATTAGTTTACTTCAGCCTAATAGGACCACAGGTATAGACACTGAGACTTTATTGCAGAACTAATTAGGCAACTGCAGTAAGAGTCTCATGCAGATGCACCCATTTAGTAATACATTACTACTTGAATAGTCCTAGGGTTGCTTTAACTTGCAGTTGGATGCCTTTAGCCTAAGGAGCTTTTCCAGCCACCAAGAATAGCTAAACAAGAGGGGCACACCAGTCCAAATTTTTTCACCTCAGCCACAGCCCAGCACACCTCATGTGCATACAAGGACCATAGAAATGAAAATATTCACCAGTGGTCACATCTGCTATCTTTAGGGCTCTTTGAAGCTAATGGAGCATCATAAAGGGACTATAAGAAAATGGAAGATAAGGCCTTTTAAATGCTAAAGCATTGGCAAGACTGCTAATGATTTTTCAGTTTTTAATGTTCCACTGAAACAACAGTTCAAAATATTTATAGGGGTGTCAGATTGTGATGATATTATACACAATACTTTTCTACTCATGCAGTTTCACCAGGCTCCACTATCCTACATTGAAGCCATTTATGTCTCTACACAAAGAAAATTGGGCAAGTATAAAATATATTCTGATCTAGTGGCATTTCATATTGACTTTATGCAGCTAGAGATAACAATGCAAGGTCTGGATGAGGCTAAAATCAATGTAATGATTCAAATAACAGCTTAAACTTCAAACACTTTAGTCCGTTAGGCCAGCAGTTCCCAACCTCAGGTTGCAACCCAAACAAGGGCTGCAGGAGCAATGCCAAAGGCGCCACACACAAAGGATGAGCTGTGCCAGGTGCCAAGAGCTCCCCCACCCCTGCCCCAGGCCGCCACCACCACACTCCATTCGCAGCAGCAGGTCATAGCAAACAAAGGTTGGGAACCACTGCTTTAGGCTGTATCCCAAGACTCAAACAAGGGCTGGTTTTGCAAATATGGTGGTATATTAATTTGAAGATGCTACAGGGGGGAGGGCAGGGGGAGTTGTTTCTGTTGCTGCTATGGGGCTAGTTGCACGTCTGCCCCCTTTCAACATTCATTCTGCTGAGCAGCCACATAGCAAATGACAAGCTGTGTTAAAAACACCACTGCACTTATTGTACGGATATTATTGTGTGGATGGGCCTCAGGTTGCAAAGAACACAGTCAAGCCCTCACATTTTTTTCCATACTAGGACAAGAGGTGTGTCCCAACCATATATATCAAGTAATGTGCTAATGTGGAAACACAACACTTTTAACATGAATTGTCAGACTGAAGCAACTTCCCACAGCTAAGCCTGATCCTCTTGTGAGTCCATGGCATGGCACCATGGTAGGGTTAGCCTACAGGGGCCTAGCAAGCTCCTTCAGTTCCCTGGGCAGAGTAGACTGGGGCAGGTAGCGGAAGGCGGGTAGAGTCCTACCTACTGTGGTCTGGGTCCCTCGTATTCTGGCAGCACCTATTGTTGCAACAATGGGCTCAGGCTGGGCCACAGGCCCAGTTACAGTAGCCTAGTGATGGGAGCTCCTGGGGGGCGGTTTCCATTCTGGCACCCAACACTGGTGCTTTGTTTGGCCCTGTGGTGGGCCAGTAGGGGGTGCTCCTGCATTGAGCCACCCGCCTCACTGCACCTGACCACCTTCCAGGCTCTGAGTGCCTACCTGGGGGTGCCTCATGTCCAGCCAACCCCCTTCCTGGAGCACACCCGCAAGCCTGGGGGTAACGCAACCACCACCCAGGGTCTAGACTGATCTCAGCCCTGTGCCCTCTAGGAAACACAGGCCTAGTAGTCCTTGAGGGTACTTGACCCACTGCAAGAACTTGGGATGCTTCCTCCAGTCTGAAGCACAAATAGTGGTCTCCCTTAGTCAGCCGAACCAAGGGGACCCCAAGACACAATATAGGCCCTCTCCCAATAGGTCTCCCTTGCTATGTACAGAGGAGAACTTTATTGGTTACAGGAAGTAGGTTTGGAATAGGGTACAGGGTAGAGCAATATTAGAGAAATCCCTTAGAGCTAATAGTGGCATGGTAGCCTTTGATTACACATCTGTGTTACTGCAAGCTATATATTTAGTTAGATCTCAAGTAGCTTACTCATGAGTATCATCCAGAGGCAGGTGGAGATTTCCTCTGGAAGTAAACAGTTCATTGAACATGAGTTTCAAGAGAGAGAGTTTCAGCTGGTCCAGCTTCTCTGAAAGTTCTCATCAAAGCTGTTGCCCTGTCTCCTGAGCAGTCCTTAACTTATATAGACTTTATGACCTCATTTACCTGATCCAATGAGGTATCATTGGCTGCCAGCCAACCAATTTAAAAGGTATCACTGGTTGCCGGGTAGACTGACAGGGTTTCTAGCGCCCTCCCAGTCATGATGACATTGCTTAGAACAATTGGGAGTTTATGCCCCCACCAAGGTGTGTGAGGTCAGTCACATAGGCAGAGGGAGCTGGTTTCCCCCTCCCTCAGGAATGTATCTAGCTCAGGTTACAACTCAGGGTTACCTGAAGCTGATAGGGCCCTCTGCAGCGACCATGGTAACCAAATTGTCAGATTGGTCATCCATCTAATAGCAGAGTTTGGGGTAAGACAGAGATGGCATTCTGCTACTGGCCCACCCCCACCCCTGGATACACTACTGTTCACCAGTGTCATTGGCAGTAGGGCCTGTGCACATGGGAGCCTATCACTACCACAGCAGCAGCATCACATGGCCAGAACAGGCCTGCAGACTTCTTCCATACCTCTTCCTGAAAGCACTCTCCAAGCCTGAAAGTTTGTTGTTAAGGCTGCTCTGGCTCTGAGTCCAGCAGCCTCAGGGGGTTGCTTTGATGCTTAGGAGCATTCAATTTGCATATCTTATATGGGAGCCCATGCTGATGCTCTGCTACCACAGCTAATGGAGCTTATATTGGATATTTCGGATGTGGTGTCTGCTTAGCATGTCCCTTATACTTTTATTAATTTCAGACTGAATAGCAGGTGTAAATTTGCATGAAGAGTACATTAATGTACATGGGGAGTACATGAATGTTTATTCAACATTCTCTCAACACTTTTATTAATAGCAGATGTTGTCTCACTGTGGGAACTATGTCAGTGTTCACCCAGTGCTTAAACACTGTGCAAACAGTGAAAACTAGAGGACTAGAATGAAATGTGAGGCATATTTCAAAATACTCCAGCTTTCAGTTCACTTCAGAAAAGTTCTCAGTTGCTTATTGCCCTGCTTTTTTTATGGCTGCTTTAGAAACTCAGGAGCAGGAATGTCACAGCACTAGCTCCATGTTTGGGGTGGGGGGGTGAAAACAGCCTGTATCCAAGGCAGCTGTTGTGTCTGACATGTGGGATGGAGCAGTTGGTAGGGGTTATGGTAGCAAGCTGCTGCTGCTAGCAGGAGAAATTCTCCAGAGCCTGTAAAACCTAGACTAGGGAAGCTAGAAGCTGAATATAATGAACTGAGTTGCCAAAGAAAAAAGGAAAACAAGGGCAAAGGGGACTTTGTTCATTATTTCTTTCAAGTGCCTTTATATCTTTCTGTCCATTTGTCTAGTCTAGTATTTCCCAAATTTTTGGTAGCTGGGACACTTTTCTCTGGATTAAAATTGGTAAAACACTTCACTGTTATACCGGGGGGGGGGGGGGGGGGCGAGG
>NW_017729030.1:31610438-31613023 GCF_001723915.1 Gavialis gangeticus | reverse complement strand
TGTGTGTGTGTGTGTGTGTGTGTGTGTGTGTGTGTGTGTGTGTGTGTGTGTGTGTGTGTGTGTGTGTGTGTGTGTGTGTGTGTGTGTGTGTGTGTCAAAACATATTCCATTCCCCTGACAGAGAAAATCATACCAATGTTGAGATGATGTGGGAAGGGATGGGAAGTTAAAAAATAACTCTGTAAATTTTCTGAATTTCATGGCACTGCAGTTGAGGGGGTGGGGGAGGAAATCACTGAGATATATCTACCTTCAGAAAAGAGCTGGAGGGGGACTGTAACAGGGGGCCTGCTCAGGGCCGACTTCCCAGTGGCCCGCCCACCAGTTTCTGCGCTAACTGCCCATGCTCTCACCCACTACGCCTTGTTGAAATTAATTAGTTCATTGATATAATTAAGCGGGAGGCTGCCCATTTCCTGCCCGATGCCAGGGGGCGCCATCTGCGGCTCCATTCCTCCCTTACACCACAGCCCAAGCCTCCATGATGGCATCTAGATGTTATCATCATCACCGGCCCCCACACTGGGCCCCAGAATCCTCCTAATTGAACCCCACCTGGATTTCTCTCCTGAGGCGGTCTCATCCGCCTTCATACCAGGCAGCATAGCTCCCTGAACTGCTTCCCCTATGGGTGTGGTCCCCACGGGACCTTCGGCTCACTAGCCCTGGCCCACCTCCAGGCCAGCCGGAGCCCCAGGCGCGCAGCTGTTGGGCACTCCTCACGGTGGGCCGCTGGCCCTTTGACCCTTCCAGTCCTGGCCCCAGCATTGACCAGTCAGGGAAAGTCCAGACAGGCGTGAGTCTATGGCCTCACTCTTTCTCCAGGGGTCCACCCTCCAAACAAGTGGTAACCCATCTGGTTGTGGGGGCTACAGGTTAAGGTGTCCCAACCCACCTTTCACCGGTGTGGTAACTGGCCTGGCATTTCCTGAGGGCTTCTGCACCACTGAGAGCCTCACCAGGCCACCCACTCCCAGCAGGGTGCAGTTTTAGGTCATACCCATGACCAGGAGTCTCCTGACCATCCCCTACAGCTCCTCTCTTACCTCCAGATGTTACCAGCAGCCCTCTGGCCAGGCAATGTTGTTGCCTGGCCACCAGCAGCAGAAACTGCCCTCTTTATATGGGCAGCCCTAGGTTCAAAATGTCTACCCTCATCAGGCACCTGGCAGCTGCCAACTCCAAGCCCTTAAAGTGGCAGGCACAAACAGTGCCCTGCCACAGGGACTCTCAAGCCTAGGCAGCTGAGAATCACAGATCTAGCTGGTGCCATTTAAGGGTGATAGGGGCAGGATCTCATCCTGCTGTGCTCCTCTCTTTCCATTGTCTGCTCTACCCCACCCCCTGGCATGGGCGACTGGTGCCTCCCGAGTCTGGGGGTGGCACATGCAGAAGCTGGTGGTGGTGGTGGCAGGGACAGAGCTGGTGAGAACCCACAGAAGCTGGCGGCAGTGTCGGTGGCGGGGATGGGGCTGGATGGCACCTGCAGAAGCCGCCGACAGTGGGAACGGGGCTGGTGAGCACCCACAGAAACCACCAGCGGCTTTGATGGTAGGGACAGCCCTGTTAGAGGGGCACATGCCCCACCCCCCCATGCCCTCTCTACAGTCGCCTATACCCCCTGGTCTGTAACTCAGGAGGCAAGGGCTGCTTCTGCAGGGTCTCCCATGCTGGCAATCAGCCCCACATCCCTTCCTGTAACTCTGGTGGTAATAACTCAGAGAGAAGATGGGCAGAACCCAGAAAAGATACTCCATCATATCTCCCTACATAATACCATTTAGCTCTGGAAATAAAAATGGGCATCTGGTGCACCTCACAGCATGTAGTGCCAATGATTTACAATAAAGACAAATGTAATAAACCATCTCCACTACTGTATTAGTGGCAGGTTGGGAGTTTTCATGGTTAGGTGGCAATAACGATGGAGAAAGGCATCAGGATCTCCTTTCGGACTCAGCTGGGCTCCTTTGTATTGAATCGCTTCTAGCAGTCAGGTGCACTTTGGGCAAGAGTCATTGTTTAATCATTGGCATCTTCTTCTGCATTGCTCATGTCTGAGGTAAAGTGCAGGTTCATATTGGTGTCTTATGCCAAAATCCTGCCTAGCTGATCATAATAATGGTGTCATCATATGGTTGAGGGATAACCAGAGGACCCAGCTTTCCATACTTCCCCTCTAAGGCCTCAAAGCACTTGTTGGGGTGTCAGCAGTCCCAGCCTTGGCCCTCTTTTCCCTGGCCAAGCCCCCAGTCCTAATCCACTGCTTCAGACCTTCCCATCCCTGCCCAGAAGAGGTCTCATCCTGCAGAGCACCTGCAGAGCACTCAGTCACATGCCTCCAAGCCTCCCCTGAAGCCACTACCCAAACCTCTGATCAAACTTGAACACAAGTTCACCAACCCAAATGATTCAAACTCAGATATAAACCCATCCTTGGGCCTCTGTTTCCTATAGCCCTTCTACCCTAGGAACTAGCTTATTTCCCCAGTCTCCCAGGTATCTCACCTAGCCTACAGTGCACTTTCCCGCAGTTTCAATCAAAGCTCCTTACCTTGTAGTAGCCAAGGACAAACTGCCTATCA
>NW_017729030.1:31609533-31610073 GCF_001723915.1 Gavialis gangeticus | reverse complement strand
GAGGGGCTACAGTCATGCCAAAATTTGCCTTGGCCCCCCATAGCCACCCCTCCCAGCACCGCTGCCCCTCACAGCTGAACCTGCACAGCCAACAGAGACACAGCACACCTGATCCAGCCTGGCCTCAGCCCTCCACCAGGAAGATACTGGCACTACCCCTATTACCAAGTCCAGAGGCTAGGTTTATCTACCCCCAAGCCCTGCCCTCCCGCCACCCTCCCAGTGCTGCTGGTTCCTTCTTCAGCAGCCTTGCATCCTGGGATCTGCAGCTCAATTTAAATGGGTGGTTGACACCTGCTGCCCCTTGCCATCAGGCCTTTGGTAACCTGTTCCTCTCCCTTATTAGTAACAGGGGTAGGGGTTCCCTGTTACAACTCAGACATTGCTCTGGTCCCTTCATCTCTTGCCAGAGGATAAAATGACAACAAAAAGGCATGGCACTGTGCTAGAACAAAATGCAAAGTATCCTGACTCCTGGAGCATGTGAGCACAAATACACTGACCCTGACTTAGCTGCAGCATTTACATAGGGATGTGACA
>NW_017729030.1:31599641-31604533 GCF_001723915.1 Gavialis gangeticus | reverse complement strand
CTGGGGGAGGGTCAGGGCAAGCAGAGTCTGTGGGGGAATCAGTGAGGGAAGTGGAGTCTACAGAGAGGATTGGGGGATTGCGGGGCTAGTGACCCCAAAGCAGGAGAGAGCTCACAGGTGAACTGACTGGTGGGTTGAGGCAAAGGGCAAAGCAGTTTGGGAAGGCAAATGAAGGGCCACCACAGCATGGAGATGACTACATTAACCTCCTGGTGAGGTCACTTACTTCAAGATGAGTCCAGTAAGAAAAAAATAGCTGTCATTATACTGAGGAAGTTCATTGTGTGATACAGATATTTCTATCATGCTGCAACCCAGTTTACTCCAAAGTAAACCCTCCTTATGTACACCAGCCCTGGGATTAAGGCCCAACCTTTCCTATGGGTGCCTGGGCCTAATTTCAATATTGCTGAATAGTTGTTTTGTTTTGGAAGTTGCAAAGCCTCCTGGTATCTGAAATGTCCCAGATCCATAAGCATCCAAAAACCCTATCAAGATGCATATTTCTATGTGTCACCTGTCTAGTGTTACCTGCATCTAATTTCCTGATTAGGTAACAAGACACATCCAGTCTCAGTAAATTGTAATTGCTGGTATGATGGATGTATCCTCTGTAGAAAAATGCTTTCAATTTGTCTAAACGTCAGAGAAATCAAGTAAATGAATAACATTTTGGGATATAGCCAGAAATATATAACTAGTACAGATATCATCACAGCTCCCACTAGTATATTTTAAATTAAATTGCATGGAATTTTTCTATTTTTGTGTTTTTACAAAGCCTAACTTGAAAGCCAAATGTAACCTGAAAGTGTCCTTCTAAAGTATCAATTACATCTCTAAATCTGTGGTGCATTTGCAAAGTATAATTTGATTGCAGTTGAAATATGGATTACATTTGACTGATAATGAACCCAAGCCTGAGCCTGAGGTGCAGATCCTGAGCTCCTGTTTGGGGATTACACAATGATACACTGTCAATGTTTTGACAAGACACTCAACATTTTTCTCCCAAAGGAAGAAAACAGGGGGGAAGATTCTTACAAGAGGTCATGAATGAAGTGAAGAACTGACCCTTTTGCTTTCCCATTTAGACAAAAGCACCTTTTCATAACCATGTAGCAAACAAACTTCTGTTCAGAGCTTTCCTAAATTTATAGTTTGTTCTTAGAAAATATGCTGAACTCACTGACAGAAAACTATACCATTCAACTTAAGTTTCTGGAAGTTGCAGCTGAAGTGAAAGCACTGGACCAGATCTGCATAAAGGTATATAATGATGCAGTGTACCATTTACACTAGATCTGTTCGCACTATACCTATAAATAATGATTTGACGCAGAGTGGAAGGACCTGGAACTCCCCCCTACCCCCCAAACATCCATCCCTTGGTGCAATCCGGTCCCATTCCAAAGGCAAACTATTGATCTTTAATATGATCCCGAAGGACACGTCACATCTGGCAAGGAGGTAGTGAGTAGGATCTAGGAAGGCTGGGACTTTGTGGGACAATATGGATTTGGCCCTAACTCTCACTTCTGTTTGATGGCAGAATTTAAAAAAAGAATTGCTATACCGCTCAATGTCCTCTCCAGCACATTATCAAACTGTAGCTCCATGTGTACTTAACTAACATCCATTTTACAGAAACCATTGTTTAGTTTGGAGAGTGATGTTCAGATGAGAAGGGCAGGATTGATGATTCCACTTCCTAAGGCTAGTCTGCACTGAGAAGTTTTACCAGAATGACTGCATCAGTCAGTGACATGACTTTTTTTGCTGACAAGACTGTACCAGTGAAGACTTACTGCAGTGGTTCTCCACCTTTTCAGACACAAGACACCCTTCTATGACTTTTCTGAATTTAGCAGCACCCCCTGTAGTGGCAGGCACAGGGAGTCTCTCTTTCTTCCCCGCACAGGGAACATACGCCCCTCCCACCTTTATCTTGATTCATGAAGGCCGGGGGTATCCCTCGCCTGCCTGGAAATACAAGGGCAGATGAAGCACTTACTGTAGTATGGTGGTATTGCTGGTTTTGGATCTAAAGCAGAGCAGCAGCAGGGGCAGCTTGAGGCCCCCTCCCATCAGGCCCAGGTGCAACACAGCACTTCTTCCTGCTGCAGCCCTTTCCCAGTCTGGCCCCACAGCAGGTCTCCAAGAAACAGGCATGGCAGTTCTACCTGGTGGCACTGGTAGGACATCACCCTTAAAAGGATCTTAGAGCACCAAAGCATGCCATGGCACCCTGGTTGAGAATCACTGGCTTAGTAAATAGTTAAGATGGTAATTTTTTCTGTGTGTTATAAATGCATGTGTAAATTTAATCATGGAGCTGCAGAAATTTCACTTATAAGAAAATAAAATGTATTTAGAAGCATTCTAATGCTAATTCACTATTTCCAGCAAATTTAAATTTAATTTTGTAAGTTTGGATTCAAATCTTGCCTTACCTCACATCCAGTTACTTAATTTTACGCCTGTTTAGCAGAAAAGTATACCAGACTATACTAAGCTCAAGTTTACTGTATAGATTTGTCCAAACCTATATAGTGAGTCAGTGCCAGATACTAAATGGAAGTGAAGCTGTAAATCCACCTAACAGGCCTGATCTTGATTTAAAACCTCACTTTCCAGAATTATGTTCCTAATTTCTATTAATACTTGCTTTTTCCTATCTAATTATTTTCTTTGCTCTGGGATTCCTATACAAATCAGATTGTAGAAGCATTTCTATGTATGCCTGGAATGTGAAAAATAATTTGAATTTTTGATTAGTAAGGATAAAATTTTATTAACCCATTTACAACTAATCAGGCAAGGACATGTTCAAACTTGGAGATGATTTGCCTAAGCACTGGTCTGGTATGGTAGCACTTTACATCATCATATACAGCTCATTTTTGCCTGTATATTTATTGTTCTGCAATAAATTTTCCCACTAAGGATAAATAAAGTCTAGGGAGGAGTTTTATCTCTTGGCACCAGATGCCTGAATTTAATGAGGCCAGCATATCTGCACCTAACTCCCATGGAAGCTCTTTCCTCACACTTTCCTATTACCAGCATGAATGGCTGGGCAGTTCTTTGCTGTGCAGAAATCTGTGTTAGTGTGAAGTCAGGCAGAAGGTAAGGCAGGGTGGCAACTAAAAACTAACTAGTCTCTAAATCTCTGAATCAGTTAGTCTCCAGCCACCCTGCCCTATGTTCCGCCTTTCTGATATGGATATTCCTAGGTTATGTCCCATCTCTTGGGAACCAACAGCAATAAATCAGACAAGTATTCAGGCTTCTCTGATTTGCATGTGGGGTCTACCCCTACTTTATGCCATGTTTGCAACCACACTCCATCTATGAATTCATTGCCAAGGACCTGGCCCACATTCTCTCCCTGGAATTTCATTACTGTTCAAGAAAGCCTGTTGGTCCTTAAAAGAGTGCCAGTGCTAAATAGCATTGATATTTACAGAAATGCCCAATAATCCCCATTCTTCATATTATAAATATGTTTTCATTTTCCTACTCTGTAGAGGCTGCTTACACCTTCCTAACTGTGCAAACTGCAATATTTTTCTTGCTCTTTTGTGGAAGATGGGTTTGGCTGCTTCTGGCCCAGTGCCTGATGGAAGTGGAAAGAAATATGCCACGAGAAGCAGAGCTGTAGTTCTGCTCAACTTCTTGTACCTTCTTCAGTCATGTGCAAAATGACTGCCAAATGCACATACAGTGTTACCATTTTGATTTGGTAGTATTTTACACCCAATTTGAACAGGTATTAGTAAATAAAAAGGTGCTAGGTACAATTGTATTCTGTGTATTTGTTCTTACATGTTAATCACCGCAGGATCTGAACACTTTCCAGGGGTATATTAAGCAATCTGATTACCATTTGTTTTGTGTTTCTTTTTCTCCCACTCTCTCCCCAGGGGCAAAAGAATGTGTGCAGTGGCATGTTTTATTTTTTGTAGGGTTTTATGTGTTTTATTTACTTTTTATTCTATCGTACTAGAGAATAAAGCCCACTGAGCTTCTTGAAAGAGCCGTAAATAAAAAAAGGAGTCAGCTGAATTTTTGGAAGCTCTTAGATGTAATGTTTATTTGGGAAAGAACTGAAGATGGGTGAAAGGGTTACCTAATAATTCACTAATTCTCAACCAAGGTGCCACAGCACCCTCAGGTGCTGTCAGATCTTTTTAAGAGTGATGCACAATATTAACACTGTAAGATGTTCAAATGCCTACACATGATTCACAAGATAAACCCAACAATTTGAAATAGGAATCCACAGTGTCAAACCAGTCTGACCTTCTATGGTCTTTCAGAGTTCTTTGCAACAGAATTATTCTATTACTGTTTCAAAGTCAAAAACCAAGTGAAAACAAAGAGATGGTATGTTTCAAGGGATGTCTGATGAAGCAATCAGGGCTCATGGTAGAGGTGATATCTTTTATTAGACCAACAAGATTTTCGCAAAAAAAAACCCAAACCTTTAATTGCTAGCTTTCGGAAGCTAGCAAGAAAAACCCCTTCATCCAGAATCAGAGCAAAGATAGTAAAAGTTCTCCTGGGTACATGCCTGATGAAGGGTATTTGTGCCCAAAAGCTTGCAATTAAAGAATTTGTTTTGCAAAAATCTTGTTGGTCTAATAAAAAATATCACCTCTATCATGAGTCCCGATTGCTTTTTCCTCTAGACCAATATGGCTGGACCTGGATACTTGAGTGATGAGCAGATCTAGACCTGGATACTTGATTCTGATGAGGATGCCTTGCGACCAAAAAGGTCTGAGAACCAGTGTACTAAATGATTTTTATAAACATAAAATTCACTCTGGATGCTTTCAGCAACAATTAAATCTGACCAATTAAACAAGGCTTTCAGCTCTTTTGTA
>NW_017729030.1:31598161-31599368 GCF_001723915.1 Gavialis gangeticus | reverse complement strand
GGGGGGTGGGGGGCTGTGGGTGGGGAATGAGGGACAGCAGCAGGGCCAGGAGGCTGAGTGGGGAGTGAGGGGCACCTACAGTTGTGCAGGGCTGTGGATTGGGAGTAAGAGGCCATGCTGAAGAAATGGGGTTATAAATGGAGTTACATTAAGGAAACATTTGGGAAACACTGCTCTGGGGTTTGTGGGGTCTGATCTTACATTTCCTAGTGTCCTACAGAGGGCAGCCTTTCTATAGCTTAGTCTGCGATGTAGGCTGAGGAAAATCACCTTTCCTTAACAGTCCCATGGGTGGAAATTATTCTAACCTGACATCACAAGCAGCTTTGTCAGCCCAACAAGCTGCTTTGTTTTGTGTGGTTTTAGCAGTAGATCAGTTGGAGTCCTCCTGACTGCAGCCTAACTCTCTCTGATGCCAGGCAGTCAGTGAAAGGGATGCAGGTAGGCCTTTCAGGATTTACAGAACAGTGCAAAGAAAGAGATTCCCATGTAGGTTCCTACATGTAGGATTCCCATGTAGGTCCTTTCCTGCCATGGCTTATAAAGCTGTGGACAAACAGCATGGTGATTCAACTACACTTTTAGCAATTGCAGAGTTGGACCAGAGTATGCATTTAGAAGGCTGAAGGCAAGAGAGTGCTTCCTCCAGAATCATTTGGATGCCAGCATTGAAAATATCTACACAATTGTGGCCCATTGCACCTTGCACAACATCCAGAATGCCAAAGGCAAACATTTAGACTTGGAGTGTAAATCCACACAACCAGAAAGTACTTGCATAAGCAACATGGCCCAAGGTCAAGGAAAATTAGGGTTAGAGGTACCATATATGCATATAACCATGGCATTTATAATAAATAATCAATTGCTAATGTATGTGCTTTTTAGCAGATGGTGAAAAACTGTGGAACGTGTTGTAGAGAGATAGTTACCCAGTTTCAAAGTGCTTGTTCCGCTTATCTTTTTAAACTTCTAGAGAAGGGGGCTGTTAATCTGCATGGGGTATATTGTGCCTAATTAATGTTATGGATTGTGTAAGGGAAAGGTTGTTTTTGCCAAATGAAATGCCAGTTGAAATGTAACTATGTTTGCTAGGACAGAGGGTGCCACTTTATTAGCTTGTGTAGACTGCTTGTTAGTTTTTTCATGCTTCAGTAAAACCTGCTGGCATACCTGCAGCTTCCTGTTTCCTTACACTTAAATAGAT
>NW_017729030.1:31590720-31593161 GCF_001723915.1 Gavialis gangeticus | reverse complement strand
TAGTAAATAAAAAGGTGCTAGGTACAATTGTATTCTGTGTATTTGTTCTTACATGTTAATCACCGCAGGATCTGAACACTTTCCAGGGGTATATTAAGCAATCTGATTACCATTTGTTTTGTGTTTCTTTTTCTCCCACTCTCTCCCCAGGGGCAAAAGAATGTGTGCAGTGGCATGTTTTATTTTTTGTAGGGTTTTATGTGTTTTATTTACTTTTTATTCTATCGTACTAGAGAATAAAGCCCACTGAGCTTCTTGAAAGAGCCGTAAATAAAAAAAGGAGTCAGCTGAATTTTTGGAAGCTCTTAGATGTAATGTTTATTTGGGAAAGAACTGAAGATGGGTGAAAGGGTTACCTAATAATTCACTAATTCTCAACCAAGGTGCCACAGCACCCTCAGGTGCTGTCAGATCTTTTTAAGAGTGATGCACAATATTAACACTGTAAGATGTTCAAATGCCTACACATGATTCACAAGATAAACCCAACAATTTGAAATAGGAATCCACAGTGTCAAACCAGTCTGACCTTCTATGGTCTTTCAGAGTTCTTTGCAACAGAATTATTCTATTACTGTTTCAAAGTCAAAAACCAAGTGAAAACAAAGAGATGGTATGTTTCAAGGGATGTCTGATGAAGCAATCAGGGCTCATGGTAGAGGTGATATCTTTTATTAGACCAACAAGATTTTCGCAAAAAAAAACCCAAACCTTTAATTGCTAGCTTTCGGAAGCTAGCAAGAAAAACCCCTTCATCCAGAATCAGAGCAAAGATAGTAAAAGTTCTCCTGGGTACATGCCTGATGAAGGGTATTTGTGCCCAAAAGCTTGCAATTAAAGAATTTGTTTTGCAAAAATCTTGTTGGTCTAATAAAAAATATCACCTCTATCATGAGTCCCGATTGCTTTTTCCTCTAGACCAATATGGCTGGACCTGGATACTTGAGTGATGAGCAGATCTAGACCTGGATACTTGATTCTGATGAGGATGCCTTGCGACCAAAAAGGTCTGAGAACCAGTGTACTAAATGATTTTTATAAACATAAAATTCACTCTGGATGCTTTCAGCAACAATTAAATCTGACCAATTAAACAAGGCTTTCAGCTCTTTTGTATTGGTGGGGTGACACAAAGCAAAGACAGCATAACAAGGACTCCAGTCCCAAAAGTTTCAGAATACAGCTCTACTGCCAAGGAAATGGAAACATGGCAACAGCTTCACTCCTCTGCTTCCTAACTGACTTTTAAGTTTTTTTAATTTATTAATTTAGTTTTTGTATATAAGTTATTCAGTTCCTGTCTGGCTGCAGGGAGGTTGAGTACTCCAACCAGGAAACACCACCTCTTTTCAGTAATTTAAAATCTTTAGAGGTGAGTTAGGCATCTCTCCTGGAAACAATGCAAACAATTAAGTTGATTACCAAACAAAAGCTTAACAGCACAGCTTGTTGTTGTAAAATTGAATGGGTTTGATATGTAGTTCAACCTTCTTTCTAAATAGCTAACCTAATATCATGCCACTCTTAGGAGCTGCCTATATTGGTAAGTAGCTGTTTACTCTGGATGACTGCCTGAGTGCCACCTGAGAGCTCAAAGCAGGCAAATTGCATTGCCCCATCAGCAATGCTTTGCCTAGTACATGCTAAACATCCACACTGTGCTTAGTGGTACATTTGTATGGCTCTAGGACAGCGATTCTCAAACTGTGGGTCACAACCCCAAATGGGATCACAACATCAGGGGATGGGGTCACAATAAACATGCCCCTTGAGATTTCTGTACCCAGAGAGGGGTGCAGGGCTGCAGCTGGGCTGGATCAGCCCTAGGCAGGAGCCACCTCTGCAGCCCAGCAGGTTGGGCCCATTATGGGAGGGAGTGTAGCCAGGGGCAACTGGTGCTGCCTTAGTCAGGAGGGGCATGTGCCCCCCCAGCAACCAGTCAGTGACCAGGGGGGCCCCCTGTGGCCAATCTCACTGACAGGCTGGGGGGGTCCCCCCTGTGGCCAATCGCAAGACAGCTGATCACTGTGGCCAATCACTGAGGCTGCTTCCAGAAGTTGCCTAAGCAGTGAGCACAGCCAGTCAAGGGGTGCACTGGTGCTCTCAGGGGGTGCGCGTGCACCCCCTACGCATTGCCACTAAGCACAGCACCGCCATGGCTGCCAAGGTGAGGCAGGGCAGTGGTGGTGGTGTGGAGCTGTGCCATGCTGCTGCCAGGTTTGCAGGGGGCACCTCAGCTTGGCAGCCTGCAGTGGGCAGCCCACATCCTCCCCTGCATGGGCTCCGCTCCAGCAGTGCAGGGGATGGGGCAGGAGGGGAAAAGCCAGGCTTTGCGCTCCACTCCAGCAGCAGCAACCACTGCCTCCCGCGGGTAGCAGCTGGGACTCGGGCGCTGCTGGGAGGTGGCAGGGGGCTGTGGGCCCTGGCCCTGGGGCACCTGG
>NW_017729030.1:31588379-31590682 GCF_001723915.1 Gavialis gangeticus | reverse complement strand
GGCTGTGGGTGGGGAATGAGGGACAGCAGCAGGGCCAGGAGGCTGAGTGGGGAGTGAGGGGCACCTACAGTTGTGCAGGGCTGTGGATTGGGAGTAAGAGGCCATGCTGAAGAAATGGGGTTATAAATGGAGTTACATTAAGGAAACATTTGGGAAACACTGCTCTGGGGTTTGTGGGGTCTGATCTTACATTTCCTAGTGTCCTACAGAGGGCAGCCTTTCTATAGCTTAGTCTGCGATGTAGGCTGAGGAAAATCACCTTTCCTTAACAGTCCCATGGGTGGAAATTATTCTAACCTGACATCACAAGCAGCTTTGTCAGCCCAACAAGCTGCTTTGTTTTGTGTGGTTTTAGCAGTAGATCAGTTGGAGTCCTCCTGACTGCAGCCTAACTCTCTCTGATGCCAGGCAGTCAGTGAAAGGGATGCAGGTAGGCCTTTCAGGATTTACAGAACAGTGCAAAGAAAGAGATTCCCATGTAGGTTCCTACATGTAGGATTCCCATGTAGGTCCTTTCCTGCCATGGCTTATAAAGCTGTGGACAAACAGCATGGTGATTCAACTACACTTTTAGCAATTGCAGAGTTGGACCAGAGTATGCATTTAGAAGGCTGAAGGCAAGAGAGTGCTTCCTCCAGAATCATTTGGATGCCAGCATTGAAAATATCTACACAATTGTGGCCCATTGCACCTTGCACAACATCCAGAATGCCAAAGGCAAACATTTAGACTTGGAGTGTAAATCCACACAACCAGAAAGTACTTGCATAAGCAACATGGCCCAAGGTCAAGGAAAATTAGGGTTAGAGGTACCATATATGCATATAACCATGGCATTTATAATAAATAATCAATTGCTAATGTATGTGCTTTTTAGCAGATGGTGAAAAACTGTGGAACGTGTTGTAGAGAGATAGTTACCCAGTTTCAAAGTGCTTGTTCCGCTTATCTTTTTAAACTTCTAGAGAAGGGGGCTGTTAATCTGCATGGGGTATATTGTGCCTAATTAATGTTATGGATTGTGTAAGGGAAAGGTTGTTTTTGCCAAATGAAATGCCAGTTGAAATGTAACTATGTTTGCTAGGACAGAGGGTGCCACTTTATTAGCTTGTGTAGACTGCTTGTTAGTTTTTTCATGCTTCAGTAAAACCTGCTGGCATACCTGCAGCTTCCTGTTTCCTTACACTTAAATAGATAACAAGTACTTAAATAAGCACAGGACTTTAATTAACTCAAAAACATGTACAAGGAAAAGCTTAAGCTGCACAGTCAGAGGTAATAACTGCCAAAAATGGTAAATGTACTTTTTTCTCAAGCGCAATGCAGTTTAGAAACCAATGTTCCAGATAAAACCAAAGGACAGAAAAGAACACTGGCAGCCTCCATGGCAGCAATATCAGATGTCTGCGGTGTCCTCTTGTTTTTCTTTTCCCTCTTGTTTTTCTTTCACATACATTTGGTGAAGTGATATACAGTAGTTGAATAAAAGAGGCCTGTTTGCCTTCTGCAGTTATTAGAGCTGCCCAACACACAGGGAACCTATGATAGTTTTACCTTCTGTTACCACCCCCAGGTTATGGTAGCAGGTTGGAGGGAGGGTAGGAGCAGGGACTTGCAAAATTCCTTGTGTTTGATTATGTTCTTGGAGAGGAACCTGTATGGCAAAATGTGCATATATTTGTATTTGTGCTGGAAACTGCATGGGATACTGGCCCTGAACACTAATGTCTGCTTACACACAAGATGCTCCCCCTCTCTGCTGTCTGCGGGCTGCCACCAGCCCCAGCACTGTTGGGACAGGATGGGACAGAACAGCCCTGCCCCTCCAGGATCAGCAGAGGGGTTTGCCCAGGGCCCCAATAAATTTGAATCTGCCACTGCCAGCAGGAGGAAGGGAGTGTGGCCTGCCCCCAGTCTGGCTGGGTAGAGAGAAAGGGGAGTGTCCCAACCCTGGCCCAAAGATGGGGAGAAGGGGGCATGGGCTGGCCCCTAACCAGCTGCACAGGGGGAGGGGACATGGCCTGGCCCTGATCCAGCTACAGGGTGAGGTGAAAACTGTGGTGCTTGGAGTATTATTTTCAGATATTTTATGCAGGCTAGGGTTAGGGTAGTATCTAGTAGGGAACTTCAGGTTAGGTTTATACCGAGGCTGCTATACATCCCACATTAAAGATACCGAGGCAACTGTGAAGGCTTGCAGAGATAAGGTAGATGGTAGTGTTGCATAAATTGCTAATTTTATCCCCTGGAGGCTAGTCCAGTTCACCTCTAGAAGAGAGTCACACTTTCAGGCTGGGTCCAAC
>NW_017729030.1:31581150-31588179 GCF_001723915.1 Gavialis gangeticus | reverse complement strand
CTGCTTTTATTGAGCTAGCAATTTTTAGTTGGCATGTTACATTTTGATTGGTCATTACAAAACAAAACCTAGGCAACATGTAAGACATGCGTAGTGGGCCATCCTGTACCATGTGGGTAGAAAGTTACAGAATGCAGGGGTTAATACTAAAACAAGGAACAAAGAAACATAGAGAAAAGTATCTATTTTCGCTACAGTAGGGCTGGTACTTAGGTTTGTAGCTGCTTAGCTCTTGGGCTAGGATTGGGGTTTGGGTTAAGGGTAGAGCTGCTGGGGTTTACAAACTTAAAGTTAAGAATGAGGGAGACAGAACAGCCCAGTCTAGGATTAGGGCTGTGGCTAGCAGGGGTCTGATTACTAGGTTTATGGTTGAGGGTGGTAGAACTCCCTTGGCTAGAGTTAGGGTTAGGACAAGAGTTAGGCTTGCAAAGCTAGCATTATGTTAACTAACTCGATTTAGAAACTGATGTAGTTAAAATCAACATGTGTTCTCTGAACACATCAGTCATTAAAAAGTCAGTCAAACGTGCTAATTTACTGGAAACTAAGGAACTAATCCTGCTTCCATTCAAATCTATGAAATATAAATCAAATCCTGCATTTACAGAATACAGGATTTGATCTATATTTTGTTATACTGACCAACACAATCCAGCCTAAGTGTTGAGTTTCCAAAGTGTGCACCTCAGGTCAGGCACACAAGACTCAATTCTGCCCCTAAGGGTTGTTACAAATCCATAGCTGGGGTCAGAATTAGACTCACAGTGGAGGTCTTCAGTGTGGAAACCTTAGAGTTATTTGCAGCTGCATTAAACACTTAAACCAATTTTCTTAAAAAAGTTTCAAAATGTTATGTGCACCATTCAGTGACACTGGGAACAATAGATGCATAAACCAAGCCTAAACTGTTCAGAAGCATAGTAGAGCTAAGGGAAAGAGCTAAGGACCAGCACGTTTATATAGCCAACCTAAAGCTATTTACTGCTGAGTACTGAGGAGTACTGTTATATAGCTTACTTATCCCCCATCTACTCAGATCTTAAATTGAATCTCCTGGCTATATTCTGATTTGGAGCAACATGTTTACCTTCTCTTCTCTGTGTCCTTCTGTGGAGATCTGTTATAAAAGTTCGCTCTGCAGTACATGAGCATCACAGTCTTCATGTTTATTTTCTGCAATACAAGGGAATTAAATAATATCCTCTGTTGTTTGGCCTGGCACTTCAGGATTTGCCGTATGAGCACTATTCCTCAAAATGAGCAAATCCAGTAATTAAGTTTAGGAGTGAAAAGTGTATCGCATTTCTATTGAAAATGTAATTACTTGCTTACATAGATGCTATACCCTAAGGCCTGTTTATTTATCTTCCTGGCTATCTGTCTCATTTCAGCCAGGAATTTGCAATTCTGCAAGTTACCATTTGAAAATACAACAACACACATGCAATTGCAAATATACCCAAATTTGCTGTCTTATGCATAAAAGTACATTTTGCAAATGTAGAGCAATATAGGAGCATTTTTTAAAGTGGTTCTCAAAAAGTTTACTTTAGATAAAGTGTTCCTGATTGCCTTTTTAGTACTACAGGCATACCTCATTTTATTGCGCTTCGCTTTATTGCACTTCGCAGATATTGCGTTTTTTACAAATTGAGGCAAGACCCTCCACCAGCAAAAAGATTACAACTCGCTGAAGGCTCAGATGATGGTTAGCATTTTTTAGCAATAAAGTATTTTTTAATTAAGGTATGTACATTGTTTTTTTAGACATAATGCTATTGCACACTTAATAGACTACAGTATAGTGTAAACATAACTTTTATATGCACTGGGAAACCAAAAAATTCGTGTGACTTGCTTTATTGCGATATTCGCTTTATTGCAGTGGTCTGGAACCGAACCCGCAATATCTCCAAGGTATGCCTGTATTTCTACATGTGTTATCAGATTTGAACTGCTATTTCATTTTCTCTGACAGCAAGAAGAAAACCTTAAAAAAATCAGTAAAAAATGATCAGTGAAAAAAAGACTGAGAAATATAATTAATACCAAGAAGCTTTTAATTAACGAATGATAAACACATTGTTTGTTGAATGCAAGCTTTGCCATGGTTATCCATGTCTAATTTTTTAACTTTTTTAAAAAGAATTAAACACCTGTAAAGAAATGGCTAAAAGTATGTTATTGATATACCCTCCCAAGTGATACTTGAAAATCACAGAAAGAGTAACTTTTAGAATTAAGGCTTATATTTATACTATACTGTAATACTTCCAAACAAGTGTGCACTCTTTATGATAAAACTGAAATATGAAATTGTTAAAACTTTATAGGAGATGCTATGCTGTGTTCAGAAGTGAAATAGTACCTAGACCACAATAATGGAAACTTCCAAGATATATTTGCTTAAAATAGGCTGTTTAAAGTTTCCTACGTTAAGACTGTTTCAGAAATATGGAAGATCAAGAAAACTGATTTGTTGCTGAATTATTTCAGCTTTATCTTGGTGCAATGTAATAGAACAATACAGGAGTAAATTCAAAGTAATACACTAGTAAATTGGTTCCACTGGAACTGCACTAGTTCTTAAGATCTTATCATATGTGCCATTTAATCAATCACAAACTTTCACTATCAGAAGAAAGGTAACTTTGGGAGTGTCTACACACACATTTATGCTGGCTTAAATTTACTGTGCAGTAAATTACTGTGCAGTAAGAAGGAATAGGCTGGCATCTACATGTGCTGATGACCTGGGACTAAATTTAGTCCCAGGTCAGAGCAACCTACCGTGTGCCCCTGTGCCCACCAGGGGGATCTCCAGCCTCCGGCCACATGGCTGCCAGCCCTTGGGACTAACTCTAGTCCCAAACTGAAGCCAGGAGAGGAGGCCAGTCAGGAGCCCCAAAGTTGGGCTCAGACTGGCTCCCTAGTGGCTGGGCAGACCCAGCAGGGAGGCCCCCTGAGTTACTGAGCAGAAACTAATTGAACATAAATTTGATACCTGCATAACACAGGTATCAAATTTATGTTCAAGTCAGTGTGAGGGAGCCAGAGAAGAAGAAAGGGACAGCCAGTATCCTGAACTCACCACGGTGCTGAACAGCTCTGAGAGTGGCATGCCAGAAATGCTACAACACTTGTGGAGCAGTGTGAAGCTCTAGATTGGTGCGGGGAAGATCCAGAGCAGTATTTCCAGCCCCAGAGAGGGTCACAGAGATGGCAGCAGCAGGCAGCTGAGGCAGCAAGCTGAACTGCCTTCAGGCAAGGGACAGCTGGAGGCTGCAGCCAAACAGTTCACCCAGCCAGAGCAGCAATGTGTTTGGAGGAGCACCAGTCAACAACCCGGATGATTGGCAGAAGCTGAACCAGGCACCAGTACTTGCAGCCAACCCAGAGACACCAGGACCAATTGCAGGTCATAGATGATTGGTAGGAGAGACACAGGGGGGGCACGTACCCCCCCTGAGAGGGCCATCCAATGCTGGTGGCAGCTTTTGTGGGTGTTTGCCAGCCCCGTCCCTGCCACCGACACCACCACCAGCATCTGCGGGTGCTCGCCAGCCCTGCCCCCGCCACTGACGGCTTCTGCAGGTGCCCCCCCAGACTCGGGAGCACCAGTCACCCATGGGTGAGGCTCAACAGGAACCAGGTAAAAATTGTACCAGGGCTAGCCGAGAAGACGGCTATACCACGGTAGCTATAGAGAGCACACACCATTAGAGTCATCAGAGACTCCTGACAATATCCATCTATGTTGGAGTCTGGATTTGGTTAGGGTGGGGTATAGGGGAGGTTTTGGAGCCCCACAAAGAGAACAAGGGAAGAACCTGGAAGGTTGCCTATGGGGAACTGCCTCCTGTAAATTACATCAAAGTCATAGCAGGCGAGAAATGTAACATCACGTAGGCAGACTGAGTGACCTAGTCCAGGCTTCACCCTGTCACCATCGGTAGGGTGGAAATCCCTGGGTCAGGGTCTCATACTATAGAAAACCTACAGCCAGTACAGTCACTATAAGTCACCATATTTACTGCATAGTACAGGCTTGCACATGTAGACATGCACCCATACTGTGCAATAATTTTGGTTACTGTGCACTAAATGTGCGTGTATAGCATCTTCATCTCTGCTACAGATCAGCTTTTAGCCTTTTCTTGAGTGCCTCCAGATGCTGTTTAACTTTTTACATGAAGTCTCCATTTTATTAGTTCTTTTTTTAATTCCATGTTTTTATTTCTTTGCGTACCTCCATCACTTGTTCTATCACATTTCAATGGAAAGCTCAGCTCACAATTTTTCTCCTTCAAAACTGAACTCACCTGGACTTTTGACCTTTCTGGTTAACCAATAGTTTGACTCCTGCAAGTTATTTCTGTTGGGCAAGAAACTGATAAAAGACTAATATATGTATTGTTTGTAATCCTGTTTATTTACAAGGAATGTGTGCTAAATCTTTTGCCTTGAGCATAGAAGAAATCAAATAACAGGAGACAATTACCTTCTTCAGTATTCAAGCCTCTTCTTCCATCTAGCACCATCACTAAAAAATGATCTCTCTCAACTTTCTATCAGTGCCATACTACAAGTTCTAACCTATTCACTTTCTAGTGCCTTCCCTGTCTGCTTCTGTGATTTCTAGGCTGCCTCTGATCACACACATACAGCTCAGCCAAAGCAATAGCCTTAAGTACCAAGCAACAGCAAACCCAGCAAACCATGGCTTAAGCACCCAGCAAAAGCTGTCCACACATCTAGCTCAGCACCTGACTAGCCTTACACATGGCTTGTGTTTTGAGCAATGACTCCTATTTCAGGCATCTCATCCCCCCCTCCCCCACAAAAAAAACAATTATTTCTTACATTTATTCTGAATGAAGACCCACCGACTTCATTTCATCCAATCCTTAGCATAATAAAATTTCATCAGGAGGTACTCACTGTTAGGATGACTGTGTTTGGATCTTGGGGAGCACTGGGATCCAAATATAGTCACCCTAACACTCACTAGCCTTTGAAGAGATTTTGTGGAGGTGCTGGGATAATGGTTTAGCAAATAATGTGCAAGGAATAATTTGACTAACATGTCATTTCAGTTCTGATGTCCTCAGTGTTGATTATCTCAGAACAAATCTTTAAGGACAGACAGTTTTTAATTCCAAGAAGACTATAGTGAGCAGAAGGAAAATCAATATGCTCCACAGTGATACTGTATACACTAGAGTATGCGCCATGATGGCTGGTGTTTGTTTGGCACTGTGCCCAGTCATATAATGAAATAAATAGGACTTACTGGTGAGTATTTGAAATATTTCTTCACTTTCGAATCTTTAAAATGTTTTGCTTTATAATCAATAGACAAATATAATTGGTCAACTATACTGGCATGGATCAGTGTTCAGTTTTTATTTACAAACTGAATATCTAATGTTTGCTTTTAATTCAGTCTTTATAGGAGTTCATTGAGCAGAATATTCCTGCAGAATCACAACATTTTAGAAAGATAGGCCTCAAAGAGATGTCAGGGCTAACTACAGATATTCAGGAACATTAGTGGGAGGTTAAATCCAAGAGAGGGAAAAGCATCTTTGCAGATAGGCTCTCTAACCTAGTGAGGAGGGCTTTCAACTGGGTTCACTGGGGGTGGAGACCAAAGCCCTAAGGTAAGCAGGGAAGTGGGTGACCAGAGGAAGAGCAAGCAGGAGGGGTCAATAAGGGAGGTGTTCTCATTCTTCCTGAGAAATCAGGGCAGTTGTCTAGTTACCTCAGGTGCCTTCTGCAGGTGCCCCCCCCAGACTCAGGAGCACCACAAATGCATGGAGCCTGGGAAATGAGCAGGAAGACTAGATTTCATAGACATTAGGGCTGGAAGGGACCTTGCAAGATCATTGGGTCCAGCCTTCCTGCCCAAAGGGCAGGAAATCAGCTGGGGTCAGATGACCACAGTAAGGAAAGCATCCAATAGGAAGTCCTTGCACCGTCATGGAACTATGACATGATTGGAATAACAGAGACTTGGTGGGAGCTGGCATGGCTGGAGCACTGTCATGGATGGGTATAAAGTATTCAGGAAGGACAGGCAAGGGAGAAGAGGAGGAGGAGTTGCACTTGATGTAAAAGAGCCATATGATTGCTCAGAGCTCCATTATGAAACTGGAGATAGGTTTGTTGAAAGTCTCTGGGTTAGGGTCAGAGGAGAGAGCAACAAGGGTGATGTTGTGGTGGGGGGTCTACTGCAGACCACCAGACCAGGAGAAAGTGGTGGATGAGGCTTTCTTCAAACAGCTAGCAGAAGTTTCCCAGTCACAGGCCCTAGTTCTCTTGGGGGACTTCAATCATCCTGACATCTGCTGGGAGGGCAATACACAGGTGTGCAGGTAATCCAGGACATTTTTGGAGAGTATTGGGGACAAGTTCCTGGTGCAAGTGCTGGAGCGGCCAACTAGGGGCCATGCTCCTTTTGACCTGCTGCTCGCAAACAGGGAAGAATTAGTAGGGAGTGCAGTAGTAGTTGGCAACTTGGGCAGCCAACGAGCCACGAGGTGACTGAGTTCAGGATCCTGAGAAAAGGAAGGAAGAAGAGCAGCGGAGTAAGGTCCCTGGACCTCATAAAAGCAATCTCTGACTCGCTTGGGAAACTCCTGGGTAGAAGCCCCTGGGAAGCTAGGTGGAGGGGGAGAGAAGTCCAGGGGAGCTGGCTGTACTTTAAAGAAGCCTTACTGAGAGTGCAGGAACAAACTATCCTGATTAGGGGTGCACTGATAGAGATTTTGGGGGCTGATACCGATAACCAATATTTAAGGAGGCATATCAGCTGAAACCGATCTGATATCAGATAAAGCTGCCTCCAGCTGGTCAGTCCATTGTGATGGAAAGAGACTGGGGAGGGAAGGGGCGCGGGGGCGGCAGATCAATGCTCCCGTAGGGAGGGAGGGAGGGGGTGCTGGGTTCAGCGCAGGTGCAGGGAGGGGGCTGGGCTCAGAGCGGGTACCAGCAGCACTGGAAGGGGCATGCAGCCACTCCAAATTT
>NW_017729030.1:31575906-31576150 GCF_001723915.1 Gavialis gangeticus | reverse complement strand
CCACTGCCTACCCGGCACTACTTTGGCTATTCCCAGGTCATGGGTGGTGGTGGGGCGTGGAGCTGGGGCTGCACCGGACAGGCAGTGGCTGTAGCTCTGGGAGCAAAGTGGAGCATAGCTGTGGCAAAATTTGAGGTGGCTGCAGCCCTCTCCCAGGGCTGCCAGCGCTTGCTCTGAGCCCAGCTCCTACCAAGAAGAGCCCAGTGCAGTGCCAGCTTGAGCCAACAGCTGCAACCCACCCACC
>NW_017729030.1:31570294-31570906 GCF_001723915.1 Gavialis gangeticus | reverse complement strand
GCCAACAGCTGCGACCCACCCACCCCGTGCAGATCTGGAGGCACACATGCCCCCCCACCCTCCTGGGGTACAAGCAGCGGTGGGAGCCGTTCCCCACCATGAGCCATTGCTTTTTCCTGCACGGCCCCCCCACCCCAGCTGGTCAGCATCTGCCCTTGCCCCCTCCCTCACCGTGGGGGCATTGATCTGCCCCCCCACATCCTTACCTCCCCCCTCCCCTTCTGACTGACCAGCTGGAGGCAGCTGTCCATGCTAAAGGTTCTGCTCCTTGCTGCCTGCGTGCTCCACTGTGGCTGCCCACAGCACGGGTATTTATTGGC
This sequence comes from Gavialis gangeticus, assembly GCF_001723915.1. Lineage (NCBI taxonomy): Eukaryota > Metazoa > Chordata > Crocodylia > Gavialidae > Gavialis > Gavialis gangeticus. The sequence continues at coordinate 31,570,586 of NW_017729030.1, read as the reverse complement.
CAAATTATTGGCCCCATCAGGCCAATATCTGATATAGCAAATTTTCTTTATCTCGGTACCAATCTGATAACAGATCAATGTATCAGTGCACCCCTAATCCTGATGTGCAGGAAGACTAGCAAATATTACAAAAGACCAGCTTGGCTTAGCAGGGAACTCGTCAGGAAGCTAAATCACAAAAAGGAAGCTTATAAAAAGTTGGAACATGGATAAACAACTAGGAAGAAGTATAAGAGTATTGCATGGGGATGCAGGGATGAAGTCAGGAAGGCGAAACTGCAACTGGAGTTCA
>NW_017729030.1:31565014-31565294 GCF_001723915.1 Gavialis gangeticus | reverse complement strand
AGGGGTGCACTGATAGAGATTTTGGGGGCTGATACCGATAACCAATATTTAAGGAGGCATATCAGCTGAAACCGATCTGATATCAGATAAAGCTGCCTCCAGCTGGTCAGTCCATTGTGATGGAAAGAGACTGGGGAGGGAAGGGGCGCGGGGGCGGCAGATCAATGCTCCCGTAGGGAGGGAGGGAGGGGGTGCTGGGTTCAGCGCAGGTGCAGGGAGGGGGCTGGGCTCAGAGCGGGTACCAGCAGCACTGGAAGGGGCATGCAGCCACTCCAAATTT
>NW_017729030.1:31561984-31564661 GCF_001723915.1 Gavialis gangeticus | reverse complement strand
TCCTTACCTCCCCCCTCCCCTTCTGACTGACCAGCTGGAGGCAGCTGTCCATGCTAAAGGTTCTGCTCCTTGCTGCCTGCGTGCTCCACTGTGGCTGCCCACAGCACGGGTATTTATTGGCCAAATTATTGGCCCCATCAGGCCAATATCTGATATAGCAAATTTTCTTTATCTCGGTACCAATCTGATAACAGATCAATGTATCAGTGCACCCCTAATCCTGATGTGCAGGAAGACTAGCAAATATTACAAAAGACCAGCTTGGCTTAGCAGGGAACTCGTCAGGAAGCTAAATCACAAAAAGGAAGCTTATAAAAAGTTGGAACATGGATAAACAACTAGGAAGAAGTATAAGAGTATTGCATGGGGATGCAGGGATGAAGTCAGGAAGGCGAAACTGCAACTGGAGTTCAAGCTATCAAGGGATGTGAAGGGTAACAAGAAGGGTTTCTACAAGTATGTCAGTAACAAAAAGAAGATCAGGGAAAGTGTGGGTCCCTCTACTGAATGGAGGAAGCAACTTGGTGACAGAGGATGCAGAAAAGGCTGAAGTACTCAATGCCTTTTTCACTTCAGGGGGCCACAGGGAGCTATGTGGCTGAGCCAGGAGCACTGGGGCTGGTGCCTGTACTCACAGGGATAGGGTGCCTGGGCGACGCTGCTCAGGGGTTGGGCAGGGCTGTGATCAGGCTGCCTAATGCAGCATGGGAGCCCCAGCCCAGGGCAGTGGGGGTGCCACAGGCCTCCCCTCCTCCTCCCCCCAGCCCATCCTGGGGTGGACTTGCTCCACTGCTTCCCACATGAACCAGAGCTGCTGCAACCGCTGTGTTCCAGCCCAAGCAGAAGGGGCTCCCTCTAGCAGGGCTGTGGGTGGGGAGTGGGAGGCACCACAATGGCCAGGGAGCTGTGGGTCGGGACTGGCCATCGAAGTTTACAAATGGGTCCTGGTACAAAGAAGGCTGAGAACCGCTGTACTAAGACATAGGTTGCTGCTGAAGAGAGCAGGGCTCGAGGAATGTTGGACAGGAGAGGGTTAACCTGAGATGCTGTCGTCACCACGCTGAGGTGGCATGCAAATTTTGAGCTTGTCGCCTGTCCTGGTCGCTCGCTGCCAGCGAGGAGGTGAGAGACAGGGAAGCATCGAGGGGGCAGCAATAAGGGGTGTTTGGGCTGCACAAGTGAGGCAGAGGGCAGTGCCTTGGGTCCATGGGGCAGGAGACATGGAGGGAGGGATTTTTCACTGGTTTTTGGGGCCAGAGGCTGTGGGTGATGACTGTGAGCAAAGAGGCCCTTGTGTCTTAGCTTCTGGTGACTTGCGGGAGGCTGGACTCCGGTGCGCTGGGTTTTTTGGGGGTTTATGGACATCGCTTCTCGGCCTTTTTTAGGCTAAGATCATGTGTAGTTCCTGTTCTTATCAGTCGTAATATCTGGTATGCTCCCCACTGGAGAGCTCTGTATTAAGCTGATTTTTGGCTTTTGGAGTTAGTTTTGAAGCTTGCTTTTTCTTCTCCATGCATCAGCCTGGTATTGCAGTACTTCTGGGAGTGGTGCCCCCTCACGGGGAACATTTGGTAGTACCAAAAATAGAACTTGTTTTGTGAAAAGGATGACTACAAGTGCTTGTCAGGCTTGTATGGGTGGAGAGTGTGATTGCCAGTAGGAGTTGGGGTCCTAAGGTGCCCATGTTTTCTGTACCCCATTCTCTTCCCCCTCCTTGACCTTCTGTTTTCTTACTTTTACTCTTATATTTTCACTAATATTCTGTCACTTTTAATTTCTTCCATTCCTGCTTTCCTGATCTCTAACTATTCCCTTTTTCAGACTGCTTCTTTTTCACCTTATATTTTATCCCTGTTGTTTCCCTCCTACTTTTTCCTCCCCCTGCTCTCTTCCCCCCTCCCCTCCCCTCCCTGCTTTTCCTTTTGTCTTGCTTATCTCTACATATTTACATTCTCACTGACACCCTACCACACTAGCTTCTCTCATTCCTTGGAGTCTCACACCTGCAGAGACTCCCTATGGCCGACAAAGGATGACTGTGCCTGAAAGCTTGCTAAGAACTTTTTTCCAACTCAGTTGGTCTAATAAAAAAAAAAATCACATCTACCCAAATAACCTTGCCTGCCTATGTCCTCAGACCAACATGGCTACAGCCAAAAACCCAGAAGTCTCTGGATGTTGTACAATCAGAAAATGAGAGTTGGAAGGGATCTCAGGAGGTATAATCCAGCATTTCTCAATCCCAAAAGTGGGTCACAAGAATATATGAAAGGGTCACAAAGAAATTTTAAAAATCAACGCTCCTTTAAAATAGAAAAATGTGGGGAAACTGAGGCATCCCAGCTGCTTGCCCCCTTCCTCTCCCCCGGCCCACACCACACACTGTGGGGCTGAGGCCTGGGGGCAGCGGGCTGGGAGGGAGGGGCACTGGGTCGGGACTGGCCATCGATATTTACAAAAGGGTCCTGGTACAAAAAAGGTGGAGAACCACTAGACTAGATGACCTCCTGAGGTCCCCTGCAACCCTAATGTTCTATGATTTTGTGATTCAAAACAACGGCCCAATATCAGGAATGTCAGGGTGGTTGGGACTAGCTGAGGTGTTAGGGGTCCAGCAGTCTGGAGGGGATTGGGGGTCTGCTGTAGGAGGTGGGGAGGCAGGACTCAAGGTTGGGCT
>NW_017729030.1:31543076-31556984 GCF_001723915.1 Gavialis gangeticus | reverse complement strand
GATTGGGGGTCTGCTGTAGGAGGTGGGGAGGCAGGACTCAAGGGTGGGGTAGGGGAGCAGGCACTACCCACGAGTGGGATGGGGTGGCAGGCATGACCCATACGGGGTAGAGGGAGCAGGCATGACCTGTGGATGGGGTGGGGGGGCAGGCATGACCTGAAGGTGGGGTAGGGAGGCAGGCACAACCTGTGAGGGGTAGGGGGAGCAGACGCAACCCACGAGTGGGGTGGAGGGAACAGACATGACCTGTGGGTGGGTGGGGGACAGACATGACATGCAGGTGGGGTAGGGGGGAGCAAGCACGACCCACGGGTGGGGTGAGGGGGCAAGTGTGACCAACAGGTGAGGTGGGGTCCCCACACCCAGCCAACCTACACCTCCATCCCTCCCACTCCTCCCCCCACACCAGGACTTACTTGCTGGCCTCCAGCCAGTGAATGCTGATAAAAGTGGCTGCACTCAGAGTAGCTTGTGGGATGGGTGTTGAAAGCACCGGCTGGGAAGGGCAAGAGGCTGCTGGGGGGTGCAAAAAATGGACCAATGCAGGGGACAGGAGGAATAAAAATAGCAGTCCTGGGGCTGGGGCCATTTTTTGCCCACCCCTGGTCTAGCTGCTTCTAAGAATTTCTGAGGCTGGAGAGTCCACAGCCTCTGTAGAATGCCTGTTCCAATGCTTAAATGCTCATCTCTGTAGAGTCTGTTCCAGTCTCATTGCGAAAAAGTTCTTCCAAATATCCAACCTACAGCAGTACGCCCCCAAAGACCTGAAAGAGGAGTTCGATGTTCGACTGTCAAGAGTACAGGGCATTAAGTATGAGCCACAGCTGCTAGCTGAAGGTGAAGCCAGGCTCCTGCAGCTAGAGACCTCTGGCAGCCAGTGTTTCTATAACTACTTGTACAGAATGAAGGTACTGGACGCAGTCAGAAGGCGGATGGCAGATGCCCCATGGCCCTAACAAGAAAGAACTTCCAGGCCTACCTGCTGGAGCTGAGGAACCCCAGCACTCCCTTCAAAGGCATCTGCAAGACCTTAGTGGACACCCTGCTGGATGGAGTATCTGAAGTATCTTTGGGAAGATGGAGTATTTGAAGTACCAGGAAGCCCTGACTGAACTAGTGATCATCATCAAGGCATGAGGAGGCAGCAGCCACTGCCAGCAGCAGCACCAGTTGGCAGCCAAGGACCTCATCCTCTCGCCCAAGGTCTCCAAACCCCGACTATCCAGGTCACCTACTTGCCTTCCAGCCAGAAGAGCAAATGTCCCAAACACTTCCCAGAGCTGAAGAGCTTCAAGGACAACTACAACACACTGAAGAGCACCCTGTGAGCTCTGGGGATCTGCCGTGAGGAAAGCCCCTCTCCAGGTGGGACACTGTGGCACCGGCAGCACTGTGGTGTCCTGGCAGCAGGGAGGCTGTAGGGCTCTGGGGTTGCTCCCTGCCGTGTGGTGTTTTGTCACGGGTGGCTCCACAGAGGCTTCATCTGGGTGTGTTCCCTGGCCAGGAAGCTCCTTCCATGGAGGCTGGCTGCGGAGCTGGAAGGTAACCAGCCCCCTGCATGGGCTCCCAAGAGATTCCAGACTCGTTCCCTTTCTCAGCTAGTAGCTTTGCAGGTGCTAGTCTTGTGCACAGACTACTTGATTAGCTTTAGCTTATTTATGAGATGATCTGAGTCAGTGCTCACCTCTGCCTGTGCCCTCACTCCCAGAGACTGCCGGCAGGGCTGATCCTCCATCTGTCATGTCTGTGCAGGCTTGGGGCTCTCTCTGGACCTGCTCCCCTGTTCTTTCCAAAGGGGAAATACCTCTCCTTCCGGTTCTCTACAGCAACAAGGGCCAGGTTCAATTTTGGGCGTACTAAATATATTTTACCTTGGCTTGAGCCCCCACCCAGTCTATCTGGGAAACACTAAGTTAATCACTAGGGTGTCCAACAAAACCAACAACCTTTCCCTCACAAGCAGTATGAACACAAGCCTCTGATCAAAACACAACATAAGCAAAAGAAAAACACCGTCCTGGATCAAAGTATACCCTGTATCACCCCTACCCCTATTTGGGAGCCTTTGACCCCAGGCTCGGCAGTCCGAGAGTGGGAGAGTCTCAACCCAAAAGAGGTTAGTCCCCGGGAATTTGGGTGTATTGTCTCCCTCGCTGTCGCTGTCCGCCCTTCTGTGTTGTGAAGGGCCCTTCGGTGAGTAGATGTAGCTCCCCTGAGCTGCTAGGGGAGTGTCAATCTCTGCTCCCGCCCTTGATTCCCATTGATGTAACTCTGCCAAGCTGCTGTGGAGTGCCGATCTCTGCTCCTGCCTGAGTGGCTGTGGGGGTGACTCCCAGTCCAAGCCCCACCCAGCTACTAGACTTGAAACCCTGGCTCTCTGTACCACCTGGCCTCAAGCTCCAGTAAGCATTCCAGCATCCCCCCTCCCCTCCACAGGGGATCCAGGGGAAAAACAAAGAGCAAGCCCCCCAGCCCAGGTGGCCTGAACCTTAAAGTTTAAATTTAGACCTTAAATAAAAGGTATCATCTCTGAACCAAGAGTTCTAGAGTTTTGTGTTTCTGAACCTTAAATAATTTTTCTGACCTCACCCAGGCCCCCAGGCAAGAAGCAGCCTCACTGGAACACTGCTAATGCAGACCAATCGATTCAAAGGGAGTTGGCACTCCAGGATTTGGCCAGAGTCACTCAACTGGTTTTACAGGTTACGGTGAGGAATCTTAAGGCAGTGGGGGGGTGGGGATGGGAGGTGGTCCTCTCCAGTCCTAGAGGAGGCACAATATACAACAATCATACAGAAAACATGATCATGCTTTACAGCCAAACAAGATGCAGAATGACATGAAAAAAAACAAATCATATACTAAAAGTCAAACTAAACATATTTTATTTCAAAAAATATTTTTGTCCTGATTTACTTGTGTTTATGCAGTGGTAAGGTGTGGGGTGTGGCTGTGTGTAGGGCATGTTGGGGGTGTGGGTGTGTGTATATATGGAGGTTCTTGGAGGGTGAGGTTTGTGGGGCATGAAGGACGGGGCATGCCCCCCCGATGGCGCACAGCTCCTGCCGTTGGAAGCAGCAGCAGCAAGCACCAGGCCTCAGGGTGCTCATGACCTGTGCAAGTGCAGCTGCCTGGCAGCATCCGGTTCAAGCCAGTTCCAGGAGCTGTGCATGGCGGCAAGGAACAAAACCAGGCCAGTACACCTCTATCGCACGGGACTCATGTGCAGCTGCCAGGATTCTCACACCACTGGGGAGAAGCCCCATGTGGTGGAACTGGCAGCCTGGCCCCACTTCCTGCCACCATGTGCAGGTCCCAGGATTCTGCTGGGAAGCAGGGAGTGGGGCTTCCTGCAACTTCTGGCAGAGTCCTAGGATGTGCACATAGAGGCAGGAAGCAGGGAAGGCAGCTGGCTCCATCATGTGGGGCTTCCCTTCCTAGTGGCACGCGAGTCCTGGGAGTTGCACATCAGCTGCAGGGAGCCCTGCTTTTTATTTTTTTTTCAAAAATATTTATTTCTATATATAGATATGTATACCTCCACCTCCAACACTCTGCCAAGTGGCCTCTGTGGTTCACTTGGCAGCTCAAAGTACACTAAAAACCCATTACACAGTTTGCACCATGGAACCACGCACCCATCTCCATACCCATACCCCCACCCACTGCCCTCCTCAAAGGGTCTACTCCTGAAAAAAATCTATGCTAGACCCCTCTCCACCAGATGAGGTCTGTCATTTCTTTCCCATCATCCTCTTCTGTCTTCCATGACGGAACCGGGCTGACCCAAGCTCCATAGTCCTGCCCAGCTGCAGCTCCCCGCACCCCACCCCCACTGCTTCCCTACCTGCTGCCCCAGAGCAAGCACTACAGCCGGGACATGAGGAGGAGCCAAGCAGCAGTGGCAGCAGAAGCCCCACCCAGAAGCTGTGTGTATTGGCCGGGGCTGGGCACGCAGGAGGGTGGGAGTGAAGCATGCAGGCTGGGTGGGGTACAATTAATAGTGGGTGCCCGCAGGCCGGATGCAAGCACCTGGTGGGCTGGATCCACCCCGCAGGCTATATTTTTCCTGCCCCTGATCTAGACTCTATTTCCTTAACTTACTAATGAGAATGTCACAGGAGACAGTGCCAAAAGTCTTGCTAAAATAAATATATATCACATCTACTGCTCTCCCCCAGCCACAGAGCTTGTCACCTTGATATAAAAGGAAGTAAAGTTGGTCAGGCATGACTTGCTCTTGTTGAAACCATCTTGGCTCTTTCTAGTCACCCTGGTATCCTCTAGGGGCTTAGAAATAGACTTGTAAGTAATTGCCAAGGAAAACCTGCCAAGAAGAAACAGAGGCCATTGACCACCTCCTATGGCACTGCCTGTATGCCAAGGGTGTGTGGAAAAGGCTTCTTGAAGGAGTGACAGGAGTCAGGTTGATGACAAGGGAGGCGGCACTGTACGGACACCTGACTGAGCAGCAGCGGTCCCAGACAATGCACTTTGACCAGTTTGTGTCCTGTGTCAAAAGCACCCTGTGGCAATGCAGGAACCTCCTGTTATACAGGTACTCTGAGCTCAAGGAAACAGACTGTATTACAGTTTCTGAGCAAACTCCAGTCCTACCACCAGAAATCAGTGAGAGAACAGTGAAGATTCAGCCAGCTGTACCTGGAAAAACAACACCTGGCACAGGTTGTTCAAAACCCCCCCAGGAGGATAAGTGGATGGGGAGAATGAAGAGGACAGAGATGCAACTGGACCTGGAGACAGTGAGAAGGACTACAACAGGATCAGCAGCAGCGGAAGTGACAGCGACATTGACAACAACAGAGACAGTGAATGAACTGAGTATGTAAGCCCCCAATCAGGGCTTGGATGAAGGGACTACATTTGGGTTAGGGGAGGGTTGAGGGTGGGTGTGCAGGGGAGTGGGGACATTTACTGTAATGGGAACACAGGCTCCTTAATGTGGTTTAAGGGGGCGGGGGTGTAGGGAGAGGGAGAATAAAGGGGACAAAAGCTTAGGAATAGACTTCTTGTAATTTCCTGGATCTTTCTTCTTCCCTTTCTTAAAGATAAAAGCACTAAGTTAGCCTTTTTCCAGTCATCCAGGACCTCGCCCAACCTCAACAAATTCTCAAAGATAAAAGCCAGTGTTTCTGAGAGAACCTCAGCAATTCCTTGACTAGTCTAGGATATTTTCAAGTTCAGCAATGCTAACTTGAAAATATCCAGCTTTGCTAAGTAATCCTTAATTGTTTCTTCCACTACTCTATGTTGCTTGTCTTCTCCTCTGTCCTTGCTACCAGCTGTTTTTGTCATCTGGCAGCTGACCAGTTGTGAAGACCATAATATGATAATTAATTAATGTAAGTTAAACTTAAGGTGCTCATTATTTCTGGTGGAATAATGGCAGAAATTATTTTATCTATTGCTCTAAAAATGTTAGAGAATTAGTCTTAATATAAACAAACAAAGCAGGTAGCCACTTATTTACAAAATTTCTAAGGGGAAGTGATGAAACAGGATTGTGATAAATGGTCTGTCATAATATAGCCAGCATATTGTAATGCAGAACAGAGGCAGCTACATAAAGGAGAGGAAAATACATCACTAGATGGAATGCTATTGAACATCTAAAGCTGGAAAACAAGTATCTTAAAATGGAAGAACACTGCTGTTTTCTCCTTTCTTCTGCAATAAATCATGTCAGTCTGGAAAGACCTTTCATGCATGGAAGAAAGACTGTCATGCAGCTTAAAAAAGCCCAGGAGTAGGATGAGATATAATAAAAAAAGATGAGTTCTCGTGTGAGTATAACAGAAGATCTGCAAACCATACAACAGTGATTCCCAAAGGGTGTGCTGCAGCATACTAGCATGCCATAAGAGCAGAAGTATACCACAAAAAATGGGCTGGATCAAGCCCCAGCAGGGCCAGCCTCTCGCATTGGGGTCAGGTCTTACCCACAAAGGCCCTGCTGTGTGGTGTTTTGCCACATGACAGCTGGATTGGGCCGTTGGCTGGGCCAGCACTGCATGCAGGATTGAGCTAGATCTGGCATATAGACCAGTGAGTGAAGTGTGCCAGAAATTTTAATCTGGGAAAAAAGGTGTGCCCAAATTATCAAAAGTTTGGGGAATGCTGCCTTACAGAATGCCTGTAAAATGATAGTATGCTACAAAAATCTAGAAGCAAAATACTGTTCAATAATGTATGCAATTTTCTTATATATGTATTTTAACTGCTCATTAAATGCTTCCTGTAAAACTAGTGTGCAAATATTCTAATTCTGTATAGGAATTAAATCAAGCATCTAAAAATTAGTTATAGGTTAATTTCAGATTTTGGAAGGGCACGGGAGCTCTTCAAAGGGAAACCCCACCTCTTTATATTGGTTTACTAAGTCTTTTGATTCATCAGACGAGAATCAGAACTCACATCTTTCTGAATTAAATCCAAAGCACTTGAAAGGCTTTTATTGATTTCAGTGTGCTTTGGATCAGATGCAATTAACAGTCCGTGCTTGGTAGTCAACACAGACAGACCAGAGATTGAATGTATATGGCAATAATATTTGTTTCTGAAAGTGGTCCCTCCAAAACTTAGCAAAACATGTATAGTTAGTGCTGTTGAAGCTTGTTTCACTGAACAATATCTAGAAAAGCCTATCTGGCACTTCTTACGAGCACCAAGGATACTTAGTGCAATGACTAGAGCCTGCCACAGTAACTTGCTGGGTAGTCTGCTGGCTTCCCAAGCCCAAGGTTCTGGGTTTAGGACCCTTAGTTGCCTGGATCAGGGGCTCTCCTTGGCTGCATATTCAATTTTCCTGCCATGGATTGCAACCTTGTTGTAGTAGAGAGGTTTGCATTCTACCAATGACCTTGATAGCAACGCCATATGGAATTTCATGTGCCTGAAGGACTCACCCATGGCAACAAGGTCAAGAGTGAGGTTTCCAGACTCATAGAGATGCAAAAATGAAAATAAAAGTCCTCAATGGCACATTAGGCAGATGAAAGAAGAATATTTCATAATGGCTGCAAAAGCAGATGAAGACTACAACAGAATAGAAGCCTCTGGTTTCTAAGCTATCTCGGTTTTCCTTGCCATTGGATTGAGATTTCTTTCCCACAAAGTATTATGTAGCTGCTGAGGCACAACAGCATCCCCATGGTAAAAGAAGACTTGCAGGCATCTTCCTTCAATGACAAGTCCTACAGCGATGAATGAGTGGTGACAGGGGCAAGTGCCAGTGATTACCAGAAGCCCCTAGGCAAGGACCTACATGGAGGCGACGATTGTACAATGGTCATTCTGCACTTGGAACTGAGACAGGTGTGCAACTTAGCAGCTGAAATCATAACTATGCACGCCTACTTAGGATTCACTCTGCTCACCCCATATAGAGAGGGGGTTAGAAAAGGTGCCGTAAACAAAGTCTGTTTCTTTTTACCTGACTAAAAAACTGTGCCCAGTGGGGTAACTCTATCTGCAGTCCAAATCAAGTAATGAAGCTTGCAATCTGGAACACCACTAACAGCGACTAGAATGAAGGACAGCACTCATGGCTGGAGAACTTGCGCAATTTGATATTGACATTGCTGAACTTAGTGTGACTAGATGTGCAGCCTGGGAGTAATTCACAGAGCATAGTGGTGGCTACACCTTCTTTTGGAAAGAAAAAGACAAAAAAGACAAACACATCCATAGCACTGGTTTTGGTATCAAGATCAAGATTGCTACTTACATGCTAGAATGTCCAGTTGGCATCAATGAATGTCTCATGACCCTTCATCCTTTAATTCAATTAACAGAGTGGCCCTGTGCTGTAGTACTAAGGGTTAACTCCTTTACTAAAGAGTGATATCATCCACAGAAAGGGATCGGTCCACCACTTTGGGTGAGGAGTTAGTTGTTACAATAAAGGCTTAATGAGGATGAAGAGTCTTCCTGCTTCGTCCTTAGACCCAGACTAACGTATGGTGTCAGAAGTGGCAAATCCTGCCACTAACAGGAAATCAAAACAGGTGATCCCTAACTGATAGACCTGACTCTAGCAGCAGCTGAATCCAGCACAGAGCAGAGCCGGGTGCCTGTACCTGCAACAGAGCCCAGTACAGTGCTGAGGTTGGCTAGAGACCATGCAGGCACTCAAAGTTGCATCACCAGAAGAGTTTGATTTCCAATCCCCAGGAATGTGGCCTTGATGGATCAGGAGGTTTAATTGCTTCAGAGAAGTGTCCAGCCTAGACAAACAGTCGGAAGCTTACCAAGTGAGTACTCTTATCTACTCTATAGGAGATCAGGTGAATGAAATTCTGCTGTCACTGCCTCTAAAAGCCTAAATGCTGCAGTGATAGGAGCATTAACTGATCATTTTCTGAGCAAAAGAAATGTGATTTATGAACAAGTTAGATTCAACAGCCGTAAAAAGGAGCCATCAGAACCTGTGGATGGATTCATCTTTGTATACAATGGCTGAATCCTGCCAATATGAGGAACTTAAGGAGGAGTTAAATAGGGACTGCTTAGTTGTGGGGCTTCATGATACAGAGTTCTCACAAATATTGCAGCTGGACCCTGATTTAACCCTTCAGAAGGCTATCACACAAGCTTGCCAATCAGAGCTCGTTAAACAGCAACAAAGAAAAATCACGAGTGATTCTCAGTTCTGTCAAGCATTAGTTAACATGGATACAATGCACACTGTAAAGTAACTACAAAGAAATACGAAAAGAATGGACAAGCACAACGAACACACAAGTAGTCCCACCAGTGCCCACAGCAGCAAAACAAGTGGGAAAGGAAGCCAATGCCACATGTGTGGACAAACTCCAGACTATAATCATGCTCAGTGTCCTGCTACAGAAGAGATATGTTGGTGATGTAAACAGAAATGTCACTATGCTTCAGTTTGTCACTCTACCATCAGAGTCTGTGAAGTCACAGAACAGGATGCAGAGGATTGCACAGTACTTTTAGATGAAGTTACAGAGTCTTCAGAAGATCAAGGTGTCTGGATAACAGAAATTGAGCTCAATGGACAGCCAATGCCATTTAAAATGGATACAGGAGCAGCAGTTTCAGCTCCTTCCCCTACTAAATAGCTACTGGGACCAGGCAACACTACCCTCAAAGTACTGGGATCCTTTAATGCAAAGATGACACTGAAGAAATGTACAGACCAGGAAGTCTATGTGACTGGTAATCTTACTGTGCCTTTATTTGGTTTACTGGCTATACAGGTGCTGCAACTCGTCTATCGCCTAAATGAAATAGTGGACCAGTATTATACAAATACTCTTTGGAGCAGTAGTACAGAACCAAATACCCATTGGTCTTTTTTGGTCTGGGAAAAACATCCGGTGAATATCAGATACACCTAAAAGCGGGTGCCATTCCATATGCATTAACTATTCCAAGATGGGTACCTTTGCCACTAATGAGCAAAGTTAAAGAAGAGCTAGCACACTTGGAGGAAATGGGAGTAATTACAAAGATTGAAGAACCTGCTCCTTGGTGTTCTAGGATGGTGGTTGTGCCAAAACTGAATGGTAAGATTAGGATATGTATTGACCTCATGCAGCTGAACAAGTATGTGTGCAGAGAAACACATTCTTCCTTCTATGGAACACACCTTGGCTCAACTTGCAGGAGCCAAAGTTTTCACAAAATTGGAAGCTTGGGCAGGGTTCTGGCAGATTCCTCTAGCTGCTGAATCATCCAAGCGAACAACTTTTATTACTCCATTTGGACGCTACCAGTTTAAACAGCTACCTTTTGAAATCTCATCAGCTCCTGAATTATTTTAGTTTCAGATGTCACAGATATTGGATGGCCTAGAAGGTGTTCTTTGCCATGCTGAAGGTATTTTGATTTTTGGGACCACCAAAGCACAAGATGATGCAAGAGTGGATGCAACACTCAGAAAACTCCAAAAAGTTGAAGTTACACTTAATGAAAAGTGCACCTTTGCTACTTTGCAGTTCACGCTTGTGGGACACTGGATTATACTACACAGAATCCCACCAGATCCATCAAAAGTTACAGCTATCAAGGTGTTCCCAGAACCCAAAGAAGTCCCCGAATTACACATATTTTTAGGCATGGCCACATACTTGAGTCATTTTGTGCCAAACTTGGCAACAATAACACAGCCTTTAAGAGACCTCTTAAGTGACAAGAACATATGGCTCTGGGGACTGCTACAGCAGTTGGCCTTCAGTGAGATCAAATCTATACTTAGTTCATCCCTGATACTGGCCCAATATGATCCAACATGAGAAACTCATATTGCAGTAGACGCTTCATCATACAAGATTGGAGGAGTGTTACGACGTCAAGAAGTGGGCCCCTATTGCTTTTGTGTCAAGTGTGCTTGCTCCACCTGAAACTTGATATGCACAAATAGAAAAATAAACACCAGCAGTTGTATGGACATGCGAACGATTCAGAACTTTCCTTGTGGGCCTGACTTTTACTTTACAAACTGATCACAGGCTAGTTGTATCTGTTAGGAGACAAAACTCTCAATGAACTTCTACCAAGAATCCAGAGATTTCGCCTCAGAATGCTGAAATTCACTTACAATATAGTACATATCCCAGGAACAGCTGATACTCTTTCTAGGGCACCATTACAGACTCCACTGTCTCCAGAAGAACTCTGCCAGGAGCAAGATGTTGCTGTTTATGGGGATGTTACTGCGGATGGGATACCCATATCTGCTTCACTACAAACGAGAATTCAGGAAGCTCAAGAAGCTGCTTCCTCTTGCCAGAATATAAAGAAATACTGCTTGGAAGGATGGCCTCAAGTAAGATTCAAGGACTGTGAACTAGCAAAGTACCAACAAGAGAGATTCAACCTACATGTTGTCAGAAACTTAGTTGTGTTCCACAACAGAGTACTGATACCTTCAGCACTATGCCAGGAAACCATAGAGAAGATTCATGATGCTCATCAGGGCATTACAAAATGTCAAGCCAGGGCTCACCAGACAGTTTGGTGGCCCTCCATCTGTGATGACATACACAACTGGATGGCCAGTTGTACAGTTTGTGTTCAACACCAATCAGTCTATGTGGTGCCATGCCTCACAACTACCTGATTTACCAGATCAGCCGTAGCAGATGTTGGGAGCTGATTTATTCACCTGGAAGGGTTCTGTTTACCTCATTGCTAGTATTATTCCCATTACTTGGAGATGGTACAATTACAGAGCACCACAATAGACAGAGTTACATGGCACTGAAGAGTATATTTGCATGCCATGGCATACCTTCAGTTTTAAGATCTGATAAGGGCCCACAATTTTCTGGAGCCATGTTTAAGCAGTTTGCAGCCCAGTATGACTTTCAGCATGTCACCAGAAGTCCACATTTCCCCCATAGTAATGGAGAAGCAGAGTGTGCAGTGCGGACTGTGAAGAATTTGTTCCAGAAGAATGAAGATTTCTATAGGTACTCTTGATCTACCATTCAATGCCACTGGAGCATGGGTAGAGTCCAGCCAAGTTGCTTCTGAGTCGTCAACTCTGTACAGTCTTTCCAAGTATGATCAATTAGTTGGTTCCAAAACTAGTAGATCCACAGGAATTTTGTGAGAAAGACAAACAGATAAAGGACCATTAGAGATGGAACTATGACACTAGGCAGGTTTCAAGACATGTTCCTGCTCTTTCCCCCCAGCAGGAAGTTTGGATCCCAGATCCAGGGTTCCAAGGCACTGTCCAGGCTAGGGCAGATACCCCTCATTCATACTGGGTGGAGACACTATGGAAGCACCCATGCCTATCCCGTGAGGTGCGTCTCACTTTTTCCACGGGATCTCTCATAGTCTCTGTTACTATAACTTGGAAGGAAGATCTTAGTCCCCGTGCATGTTGTCTTTAATCCAGCCCTGGCACTGTCTTCTGGGGCTCCATCTCCTGTACACCCCACCTTATGCCAATGTTCAAGATCTTAAAAAAGATGTTCAAGGGCACGCAGGCTATGCTTTCTTATAGTGCCTTCTGAGGTTGATAATGTATAAAGCAAAAACACATAGGAAAACTCAGAGATCACTCTGGGGCTTAGTCCCTTCTCACAGTCCTCTAATCCAGAGTTGGACCACCCAGGTCCTTGTCTTGCTAAGCCCCTCTGACTTTAGGGTCTGCAGTCAGAACAGTCCAGTATGAACCACTCTTGACCACACTGTACTTGCAATTCTTCCCTGTCCTCTCTTTCAGGTCCAGTGTCCCTAGTCAGGTCCCAATCATCTGTCCCTGACTGCCAGGACACACTTGTGGGTAAGTCATTTGGCTCCTCTGAGTCACTTTGATGGGTTTGCTGCCAGCAAGCTGCTTTCCACCATTCACCCCTCCTCGGGCTTCCGGACCTCACTTCTGGTTGTCCCAGGTTCCCAGGTTGGGTCATTTTTAACCTGGGTGTGGGTTTCCTCCTCTTTAGGCAGCAGCAGCATGTGTTTATAAAGCGTGACCACATCAGCGCTGGAGTTTCCTCTGCGTTTGTCCTTTTGCTCAGCACCGCTTTTCGTTGCTGCTTCACTGTCTCTCACTGTCTTTGCAGGTAAGGTTCTTCTTGGATTCTCTCCATGCTGCCACAGACACATAGTGATCTTCTCTGTAGGAATCAAGAACATCTCTTGAAATTCCACCTGTTTACCACAAAAGGTCTAGATGCGCCTCAGTTCCACTGAAGAGATTAGACTTGTGTACTAGTAGGGTCTAAATGAATAGACTTACCAATGTTTCTGCTTTGTTTTGGTTCCTTTTGTAACTGTGTATCAAGTTTTCCCTTGAGAAAGGGGAGTGTAGTAGTAAGGGTTAACTGCCTTACTAAAGAGCGATATCATCCATCAGTCGACCACTTTGGGTAAGGAGTTAGTTGTTACAATAAAGGCTTAATGAGGACAAGGAGTCTTCCAGCTTCTTCCTAAGACACAGAATAACGCATATGCAAGACCCTGATGAGATCTGGATGGCTGCCAACATTTGTTAGCATAATCAGACTTCTTCATGACAATATGACAGCAACTCTCCTGAGCAATGATTTAGAACCAGAGCCATTCACTGTTAGAACTCTATTATTAAACCCCTTCTCTATTAGAAAGCAGTCAAGGGGAAAGGGATTTAACGGTGGGGGTCTACTACAGACCTCCCAACCAGGGAGAGGAGCTTGACCAGGAATTCTTGGGTCAGCTCACAGAGGTAGTGAAGGCTAAGGATGTGGTAGTCACGGGGGACCTGAACTTCCTGGACATCTGCTGGGAGGAGCAGTCAGCCAGGTCAGAACACTCGCGTAGGTTCTTAGACAGAGTGCAGGACCTCCATCTAACCCAGGAGGTGCACAGCCCCACCAGGGGAGACGCCTTGTTGGACCTAGTGCTGGCCACGGGTGATGACCTGGTGAGGGGGCTGCGGGTGCTCGACCACCTGGGCGACAGCGATCATCGCCTTCTGGAATTCTCCATCCAGCGCAAGGTGGCAAAGGCAGGCAGTAAGGCAGCGGCCCTAGATTTTAGAAGGGCAAACTTCAATGAGCTAAGGAGGATAGTTGGAGAAGCGCTGAGGTCCCGGAGGGGAGGGGAGCCAGGTGTCCAAGGAGAGTGGTCGCTCCTTAAGGAGACGATCCTCCAAGCCCAAAGGAAGGTAATCCCAACGAGGATCAAAGGGAGCAGGAGCGCACACAAGCCTCCATGGCTCACCAAAAGCATCCGGGAATATCTCCTTGCTAAAAAGGAGGCTTACACCCAATGGAAAGAAGGGGTCATCACCAGGGAGGGCTATTCTGCAGTTGCTCGGGGATGTAGTGGGGTAGTTAGGAAGGCCAAGGCAGAGATGGAACTGGGACTGGCTTCCCAGATTAAGGACAATAAGAAGTCCTTTTTTAAATACATAGGGGGTAA
>NW_017729030.1:31539217-31542431 GCF_001723915.1 Gavialis gangeticus | reverse complement strand
TGACCAGGAATAATGGTCACAAGCTGGCAGAGGGTAGGTTTAGGTTAGACATCAGGAGGCGCTATTTCACGGTCAGGGCGGCTAGGGTCTGGAACCAACTTCCAAGAGAGGTGGTGCAGGCTCCTACCCTGGGGGTTTTTAAGACGAGGTTAAATGAACACCTTGCTGGGGTCATTTGACCCCAGTACTCTTTCCTGCCATGGCAGGGGGTCGGACTAGATGATCTGCTCAGGTCCCTTCTGACCCTAGAAACTATGAAACTATGAAACTAGAACTGAAGGCAAGCAAGGATGTGTAATTGCACTAACACTCTTTTCCATCTATATTACCACTATTTTGCATTCCAGAGCTTCAACCTGGTGTCAGCATCCAACATTGCATGGACAGGAATCTGTTTAACACCAACCAGTTACATTCAAAATCCAAAATAACCAACATCTCCATTACTGATCCTTAGTACCATAATGATTGTGTCGTGTGCTCATTTAACTGAAGAACTCCAAGTTACTCGACTGCTTCTGTGAAGCGTATGAAATGCTTGGATTCACTGTCAACTTCATGAAAATCAAGATACTTTACCATCCCACCCCAAACCAACCAGCTGCTCCTCTACATATTACAATTAGAGGGTAGTCCTCGAAAAATGTTAAGCATTTCTCCTACCTGGTGGCAGGACAGATGAATGAATGCCAGCCTTCGGCTCAAGCAAACACCCCCAGCATTAAAGCCATGTTTATATGGCACCAGACTCCGTTGGACAGAAAATGTCATAAGGATGCCTGGCAACTGACTCACAAAATAGATTCTACATTCCCAGCTAGCTCACTGATGGTCTCTGCTCTAGGGGTGGACAAAAGAAGAGATTCAAGGACACTTTGAAAGCTAATCTGAAGAAATACAACATTAACATCAATACCTGAAAGACTCATGCACTTAATCATCTCCAATGGTACAACCAGGCATCAATCATTTTGAGCAAACCTGCCTCACTATGGAGGCAGATAGAGGAGAGAGAAAAAAGGCAGGAACTGCGACCAGACACACCAGGATCTACTCCTTCCTCCTGGAACTATTTGCCAAGTCTGCTTCCTCAGTCACCTACTCACTGATGACTTCTCTATTTGGCAGAAAACTATCATCTTTCCACTGGGGGACCGATGACAATGATGATAGAACTTGTTATACATGCAGGTAAGGTTTACCAGTCAGGGGGTACATCTACATATCACCCTACGTCACATGACGCGCTATGATGATGTAGCAATCACGTGAGTCTGCACATGATGAGCAGCTACTTCACTGTTGTGGTGTGCTCCCCCATTCTAGCGTGTCACTATGGTGAAGTAGTGGCTAAAACTAACCATGCTCCATGTGCACCGCACAGTATGGGGGAATATACTATGGGAAGTACTAAAGCACGGTGCACTAACGTCACCGTAGGGCACAGTGTAAATGTGCCCAGGATGTCTGAAAATATTTTATATATCAGTTTAGTATATGTGTGTGTGCAGGTTTTAAATGTTCTTATTATATAGCATAAAATACAAAAGAAGCTAAAACAACATAGTAAAGTATTGTGAAGATTTTAAATTCAACTCACAAGGGCAAGGAAATCAGGAGATAAGTTTAAAACTCTACCCTTTCTTAACCTACACCTGTTATGCCCAGCTAGCGCAGTTAGTATATTCTATGGTGCCCTGTTAAAAAAACAGTAGTACAGCAGTTGCCAATTCATTAATGACTGGGCGGTGTGAGAGAAATTCCTTAATCTTGTAAATTTTAAGGCTTGTTCTGATCAGATTTGAGGAAAAATGTTTTGCATGACCAATAAAAGACGGTCCAGTAAAAGATACCACCCTAAGAAACCCTTGCCTCTCGCATCATTCCTGGAACATCACAGCTTCAACATCACTCTGACATCACCAAATTTTAATCAGGCCCTCTGTTGTTAACTTGAAATAAATGCAGCCTGCTTGGAAGTAACTGTTGTTTGAACACAGAGCAAGGAGAAGGGACTATTTATTTCACTCTTCGCTAAGACTCTCTCTAGGATGTAACCAATAATGCTGGAAACACCAGAGAAGAGTACATCCAATGAATGTGTGATACCAGTATCAACAGCCCTAGAGATCATTAGCTAACCAGAGTAACTCAATTAAACCCCAAGGAAGAGGAGGAGGCTGAAGTTGGCTCCTGATTCCCAGGTCTGTTCCGAGTGACCCAAAAAGGATTTTGCTCAATCTTAGCTCCTTTTTTCAGGGCAATATAATCAATACATGATCATATCTGGCATTTTTGTGAATAAATATTCATATAGCAGCTATCACTTCTCAGCCTCTTGAAGGCTCAGACCAAGTGCAGTGGCTTCTTAACCAGGCAGGGGAAATACCATGTATCTGTGTACAAGAAGGCAGTTTTCCTGAACTGCACCCCAGAACTGCTCTTCTGGCATGGTTCAGTACCCATTGAGGTACAGCGGCTTTAAACCTAGTTTATGGAAATGGGAGTCTCCTCCCTTGCTTGCTCCAAGGGCCTTATGGTTGAGGGCAAGTGAAACTTGGGGGCATCCAAACCCCAAGCCTCTGGGCTTCAGCCTGCAAGTAGGATGCCCACCAAAGGTTTTGGGAACATCTGAAGCCCCAAGTGTGGGTGAAGAACTTTGCCTGTAGTGGGGCCACTTATGGATTTGGACTCTTGGATTTGGAATTAGTTTTAGCTAATTGGCCTCAGATACAAATTAAAAATATACAAATAAATATTCATTGTTGATTAAATTATAACTCTTTAGTAGGTCTGCTTCATTTTACACCCTTAAGTGTGTAAAAGATTATCTTTGAAAAAGGAACAGGGAATAAGGAACCCATTTCAGCCCCCCTGAGGAGGAGGGAACGGAGTACTTGAACCCCCTCCCGTGTGATGGCCGGTGCTTACTCATTTGTCTCAGGGGGTGTCGAAGGGATTAAGCAGTTAACGGCTGAGCAGGGCCAGCATCAGCGCTGTTGCGGTCGTTAAGCGCTCTCTGCCTTGGCTCGCGCCTGTCCGTTGAAAACGGCACTAGGGGCTGTGGCGCCGAGCGGGCCGCGGCAACTGCAGCCCCGGCCAGCCCCTTGGGGCGGGATTTTCCCCATTTCCCAACCCACTGGAGCCATGTCTATGAATACCTCCCTCAGGCGCACCGCGGCAGCTTTGATGGCTGTAGCCAGCAGTGAGAGAG
>NW_017729030.1:31518892-31534217 GCF_001723915.1 Gavialis gangeticus | reverse complement strand
CTTCCTCCCAAAAATGAAACACACAGAAGGCAGCAGTCAGAAAAGGAAGGGCGGTACCATACGAGCTGCTATCCCCCCAGGCTTCTGTGTGGTGCCTAGGTGCCCTACCCGCAGCCGGGCTCCCACGCCCCATCCCACTGCATCCAGACCGGGGGCAGAGGGTCGCCTGCGAGAATCCCAGCGCGGGGACAACCCCTTTGTTACCCCCCCTTGGCACCCCACCCTCCGCTTGCTCCGCACTGCGCACGCGCGCCCTCTTCGCTGGTGAGCGCGCACCGGGGCGGTTGCGGTGCTAGGCGCGTCTGATTGGCGCGCGGGGCGCGAGCCCGCGGCGGTGACGTATACCCCCGGTGGCCAATGGGAGCGAGCGGAGGGGGGGGGGGGGGGGGAGCATGAGCCTCGCCCCTTGGCGCCATCTCCCTTTCCCCCTCCCGCCCTGTTTTGGGCGGAGCCGGCGGGCGAGCAGGCGCTGGCCTGGCAGTGATGGCGGACGATGGGGATGGGCAGCTGAGGACTGAGGGGAGCGACGGGCTGGGGGTGGCGGGCGTGGAGGAGGAGACGGTGGCGGCGGGGGAAGGGGGGGTGGCCGGCGGGGAGATGCTGCTGAGCTTGGGGCTGCTGGCGCTGGCGCTGCTGGCGGCCTACGGGCTCTACGTGCGCTGGGGCCGGCGGAGCGGGCCGGGGGCCGCGGCGCAGCAGAACCAGGCCGCCGCCCTGCCCCGTATGAAGCGCCGGGACTTCACGCTGGAGCAGCTGCGCGAGTTCGACGGCGCCCGCAAGCCGCACATCCTGCTGGCCGTTAACGGCAAGGTCTTCGACGTCACCAACGGCAGCAAGTTCTACGGGCCCGGTGAGCGCCTCGCCCGCCCCGCCCCCCGCGGCTGCGCGCCGGGCCCCGGAGGGTCGGGGTAGGGGAGAGCCGCACCTCACAGGCGACCCACAGTGTGTGTGTACACGTGCATGCGCCTGTCTTGCTAGATATGTAAATACTTCCGCATGTCTGTACGCACAGCACAAGCTTTTGTGAACTGATTCAATGAGCTTCAGCTCAGGCAAACTTGTGCAAATGTACATGCATACAGTGGGCGGGGGTGTACATATATGTGTGCACACACATTGTCCATATACATATATAGTAGATAGCTTTAGCTTTTTGAGCTGAAGCTCCTTTCAATCCACAAAAGCGTGTCTCTAGGTATATGTATAGTTACCTTTCTCTCTCGGTGTGTGTGTGCGTGTGCGCATACACCCACACACACGTGCCCATACACTATACTATGTGTATACCACAAGCTTTCCTGAGCTAAAACTCACTTCAAAATTCACAAAAGCTTGTGCTGTGTATATATGTAGATCTCTCTCTCTTCTCTGTGTGTGTATACACGCACACACTATTACGTGTATAGTAAAAGCTTTCCTGGGCTGAAGAAGCTCGCGTCATCAGTAAACAAAAACTTGTGTGTCTGCGTGCATATGCTTTAGTTAATCTCCAAGGTGCACATCTACCCTCTTTTATGATCAGAGACTTGCAAGGCAAACCAAAGGAAAGGCTGAGGGACCTGGGACTCCTCAGCCTGAAAAAAAGAAGACTGAGAGGGGACTTGGTAGCAGCTTACCACTACATCGGAGGCATACATCAAGGGCTCGGTGAACAACTGTTCACCAGGGCACCCTTGGGGAAAACCAGGAGTAATGGTCACAAACTCCAGGAAGACTGTTTCAGGCTCAACATTAGGAAAAACTACTTCACAACTAGGGTGTCCAGACTGTGGACTAAGCTTCTTCCAGAGGTGGTGCAGTTGCCTACCTTGGAAATCTTCAAGAGGAGACTGGACAGGCACCTTGCTGGGGTCACCTCACCCCAGTTGTCTTTCCTGCTTGGTGCAGGGGGCTGGACCTGGTGATCTTCCAAGGTCCCTTCCAGCCCCATACAATCTGTGAATCCTGCAGGGAGCCAAAGCCCACAGACTTTTTCCTCTGACTTCATTTGCAGCATAATTTAGTTTCTTCCCATGATTCCATACAACTGGGTCGAAGCCTGAATCAGCACTGGCTTAGTGACTTCATCCTAACGTTACAATTGTGGGGGGGACGGAATCCGGACATCACTTACAGTGCAAATGACTTATTTATTCCTGAGCCCACAAACTTCAACCCCTGGATAAAGCCTTAGTATTAATAAGGCTTCCAAGTGTTTTAAATTTAACCATATCTCTTGGGTGCAAAGATTGCCTGTGAGGTGTAATTTTCTTGGTTTTAAACAATAGTGTTTTGGAAAAACATGACACAATCAGATGTGAGGGCTTTTTTAAGTAGTAGGTTAATGGTATATTTTAAAAAAAATCTCATTTCTCTCTCTCTCTTGTTTAACCTTTTGAACAAATCTGATTTTCTCTTCTAATGTTCTTGGCCTTAATATTCTTGCTTGTTAGTCAGTTTCATTGTGTGGTTCTTCATTAGTAGTAATCTAGATCTATACTATAAATGTTGCTTCCTATCATCTACAGGAACTGACATAACTAAACATGAGGAGTGCTTTAAAACATTCCTACTACAGGGCACTGTAATATCTGCACTTCAGGCCTATACTGCTTGGTCATACCTTCTCTTATTGGGCAGTAAAAGCTCTCAGTTCGGTCTGTTGTTGCTAAATGAGTCTGTTCTGTTCTGTTCTTATTATAAGTGGTATTAGGCATGTGTGTGCACACACACTGGATTTAGGTCCTTTTGTAGACAAAAATAATCCTCAGTACTTATAGCAGAGGTCTGTCTTATTCTGAGAGTCAGACTGTTTCACATGCTGTGTATTGATGCTGAAAACATCTGTCTAGTTGTCAAATCTCTACCAGTTCAGGAGGCCTAAACAGTGGTCCACTTTTCATAGATTCATAGATTCATAGATTAAGGGTCGGAAGGGACCTAGTAGATCTTCTAGCCCGACCCCCCGCCAGGGCGGGAGAACAACAAAAAACCCCAAAAAGAGAAAGGACTCAAATGAGTCCAGCCAGGTAGGCATCCAGCCTCTTCTTAAAGACCCCCAGGGTAGGGGCCAGCACCACTTCCCTTGGAAGTTGGTTCCAGCTCCTAGCCGCCCTAACTGTGAAGTAGTTCTTGCGGATGTCCAATCTATACCTCCTCTCCATCAACTTGTGCCCATTGCTTCTTGTTATGCCAGCGGGCGCTAGGGGAAACAGCGTCTCCCCCAAACCCTTCTGGTCCCCCCTAGTGAGTCTATAGACTGTCACCAGGCCCCCCCTCAGCCTTCTGTTATGGAGGCTGAATAGGTTCAGGTCCTGCAGTCTCTCACTGTAGGGTCTGCCCTGTTGTCCCCGGATCATGCGGGTGGCCCTCCTCTGGACCCTCTCATAGGTTGGATTTTCAAACTGGAGGGAAAGGGTAACAGGTTAACATTTTAGCAGGTTATCTAATATGAAAAAGTGGTGTCCATTTATAATGGACTGAGTCTTTTGCTGAATTATTTGAGAGCAGAATTGTGGTGGGAAGGAGATCATCTGTTGGTGGAAATGGTTTGAAGGTTGTACAAGTTTACATTATCAGTGGCCTTTGATTGAATAGACTTTGTTCCAGTTCTATGTGTAGTACTTATGAAAACTAAGCTGTTTGCTGAGGAGGATGATAAAAGTTAGCAAGCAAGCTGTAAGTTGTGCCCAAAATGGTCAAAATGTATAATTAGTTACAGTCAGGTAAAATATTACTCACAACAATTCAGTTTGACCATATTTATGAAGCACCTATGGGTTTAATTGCTGCTAGTCCTGGGCAGTTTTTACATTAGTACATAGTGGTGTCAGTGTCTTTCTGATATGCTTATAATGATTTCCTGGGATAGGAAATCCTGGTAATTGGGGGAAGAGGGGAAGATTGTAATAAATGTTTTTTATTTAATGTTTTATTTTCACATTCAATCACATAAATATGTTCAATGAAATTAGGTGGTAGATTTCTATTATCTAGCATTTTTAAATGCATGCAAGCGCTTCAATGAATAGTAAATAGGAGTTAGGTTTCTGTACATTTTCATTTTAATATAGTCATGGTTACTTTACAGTTCAGGTTGTGACAGCATCTAAAGATTCTGTATCAGTTAGATTCACATTAGAATGAAAATAAAAGTCCTAACCTTTAAAAACAGTGATGAGAGCGCACCTGTGGTATATCTTCCCATTGGTTTTATGTGTATTCCAGCCATAAAATTTGGGGGAGACTCTTTCAGCTACAAACATGAATCTCAAAAAATAGTGTTATGGGAGAAGAGCAGGCTGGTTTTAGAAAAGGCTGTTTTTGTATGAATGACTGCTTGTCTTGCATTATTTGGCATCAAAATATGTGAAAAGATAAAATCATTTATGTGTAGCCTTCATAGATCAAAAGTGAGCTTTTGACTCCATAGATCCACTAAAATTATGCAAGAATCTGGCAGTAACACCAGTCAACAGTTGGATTTGTGATTTGAATTCAGTTCAGATTTGATCTGGAACTTCTTGTTTCTCAAGATATTTTAATAGTTGTCTCATACACAGACCATCTGTTTGTTTAATTTCCTTCTAGATCTTTTTCAGACTTGGTCCGCAAAGCTGTTCCTTTCTGAAACATCATATGGTATCATCTGCCTTTTTTGCTCATGAACATAGTTTTTGATTAGAATAGTGCTGTTTCTCTGATTATTTTGTCCTTCTTTTGTTAGCTGGCTTGGCACAATGAATCGGATTGCTAGAACAACAGTCTAAATCAGTGGTTCTCAACCAGGGTGCTGCAAATCCCTCTCAAGTGTGCTGGGATGCATGCTCTGCCGCCATAATGACAGCCAGATAAAACTGTCCCATGCACATTTCTGCTGCACTGAGCACAAAACTTCCTGTGCATCTTTGTTTCTGAGAGGAGCCAAACCAGGAAGGACACCACAGCAAAAGGCAGATCCTACCTGCTTTAGGTTGATCAAATAAACTTTAGCATAGGAGGAACATGTGCATACACCAGAGCCCTTCCTGGGATGGCAGTGCAGGTAGGCATGGGGCAATTTTATCTGGAGGCAGCAGCACCTAGTTGAGAAGCACTGAGGTAAGTTGGTGCCAGCACTAACAGTGCCTCTCATCTAGAGATGCCACCACTCTTTAAAAAAAAAATAGTGGATGGGCAGCGTTCCCTCTAAGCTGTGTGGTATGCGCAGGCGCGCCTGGCAGCATGGCATGAGCACACCTGTGCAGCCGCACATGCCACATAGCTTAGAGGAAACACTGTGGACAGGTGCCATGGATCTGAAAAGGTTGAGAACTACTAGTCTAAATCAAGGCCTGTGGTTTTAGAGGGAAGCCTCATTCTATTGATGATCCTGGATCCACATCTTAAGACCTTTCCATGCCTTTCTTCCATTTAGGCACATCAAAATGAGCCGTATCAATGTCTTCAAGACTTCCTTGTGCAGAAGTATCATCCTGTTTTCTTCAAATACGTTGGTGATCTGAGCATTAGAGTGATGTGTTGTAGCCATGATGGTACAAGGATTTTTTGGGGTAATATCTTTTATTGGACTGGTTGTACTGTTCAGATAAATGTAGAGAAACTTAAGAATGCAAAACATTCTTCTATAGGTCTTGTGTTTTAAAATATTTTTTAAAAGATATATTTAAAAATATCTGACTCAGAGTAGATCAATATGCCAAGAAATTCTGATCTTGTTTGTATGTGTGGTAGATGAAAACTTCATAATGGAAAGTGTATAGCTTTCCAGTGAGATTATAATTGACACAGGCTATTTTTTTCCCCCTCAGACCTAAGAAGCATAGAAGGTATTGGGTTTTAGCAGCCAATACTAATGGCACTACAAAGCCATTTGTCATTAACCCTGTGTTGAGATATAGATGTTTAGCAACCTTTCAGTTTAGGAGGAATCAGTGGTATTACCCCACAACATTTAACTACCTATATAGTACAAGTCTGATGTTGAATAATATAGTTGTCTTGCAGTATTTTCCTAGTGTCTTAGAGAGCAAAGTGTCTTTTATTTATTTTAGAGGCGCACTGACGTATTGGTTGCCTATTGGTTTGGCACCGATAACTAGAAAATTAACATTGGCAATCAGCTTTTTTTGGCCAGTAATGTCACCAATAAATGTGTGCGTGTGCACAGCCACAGCATGCATGCGGCTAGGAATGCAGTGCCAATGTGGTGAATGCGACCTCAGAGTGGGGTAGAGGGCAAAGCTGTGGGTGGCTTATCGGGGGGGGGCATACCGCTGTACACATCCATGGAGTCATGGGGGGCATGTACCCTACTTTATTTGTGTGTGGGGCAAGGGCAGATGCAGGCTGCCCCACTGTCTGCTTGGTGCCAGGGGTGGTGGTGGCCCTGGTAGGGGAGGGGCTACAGGGAATTTTGGAGTAGCCCTGTTTCCCCAAACCCCCCACCATACCACTACCGCTGAGCCCACCGCCATCTCTCCTAAGTGCAACCACAGCCAAGCCCCCCCATACCTGCACTGGGAAGAGGCTGGCATAGCCCCTGGCCACAAGCCCACAACAGCCTGCCCTTTTCCCCATGCACACATCTGGGTGGGGTGTGTGACCCCCATACTTCTCCCAGGGTACATGCAGCAGAAGGGAGCTGCTCCCTGTGCCCCCTGGAAAAGCTGTCCATGGCTCTGTCCCGCACCCCACTCTGGGGTTGCATTTACTGTCCTGGCTGGGCAGCTCCTGCCCCTGCCCATAACCCACTTCTTCCCTCACTGTGAGTGTCTCTATTTGCCCCCCTCCCCACACCCCTTCACTCCCCCATGCGCCCATATACTTACTGGCAGGAGGCTTCTCTCCAAGCTGCTGGGATGCATTCTTGTAAATTGGCTATCAGATCAGTATCGGGCAATGTGGCTAGTTAATAATAGGCTGTTGGTATTGGCCAAGAGAATCTTTATCGGTGCACACCTAATTGTTTTGCTCTGCATTTCTAGTGCAAAAGTGTTCCTTCCTTAGGCCACAATCCCGGGGGGGGGGTGTCAAACTCACCTGGCCCTGCCAATCCCAATCAGGCCCACAGATCCTCCCCTTCTCCCTGTGTGCCAGATGCAGTGCACATAGTATGTGCTCCAGGATATGTGCTGTGCACACTGCTAATCCTGGAGCAGGGAGCAAGGGGCTGCTTAGCTCCTGGGGTGGGTGTTCCATGCAGTGCACATCCTGGGCCCTGTGCGTGTGGCCAGTCCAGTGCATGCTATGCAGCCTGTGGGTCATCTGAGACTCAGGGGAGCAACTGGGGGCCAGATGATGGGGCTCCACAGGCTGCATCTTTTTGACACCCCTGTCCTACATCTTTTGAATTAATTCCTATTTGAACAAGAGCCAGTCTTTTAATGAAACATCCATTATTGACCTGAAGGATCCTTCGCAATTTAAGAGTTAAGCACTCTTAGTATTTTTTTTTAAAGTGCCACGTTTCTAATCTGAATTGGTCACACTTCAGCTTCCAGTCATCGGGTCACCAACTCTCTATATTGCAAAACTATTACATTTCTTTCTCCGTGGCAGGTGCTTGCAGCCTGATCAAGTTATTCTTTAACATTCTTTGAGCTTAGGTTGAGCCTTTTCAGTTCTTTAATCAAATTCATTGCATTTTCTCTAAATGCTTTCTGATTTACCAATATCCATCTTTAACTTTCTGGTAGAACTGGATGCATAGAGGCACCTGTATCAAATACAGTGATACTGCAAGCTAACTATGCCTTCATGTACTGCCTCTGTGTGCATATCGTATTCGCTGTCTTGGCCACAATGTCATGTTGGAAGTTCATGTTCAGTTCTCTATATCCAATGATTTTTAAGTCTTTCTCTGCCTCAGTGTCTCAGGGTAGTCCCCCATCTTGTAAGTATTGTGCATACTTTGCAAAACAGAAATTTGCAATTCTGTTAAAACATGCATTATTTGTTTTGTGCCCAGATTGTTATAATATTTAACTAAAAGCTTAAATAACCTCCTTACCACATCAGAAGACTACATCTCTGGCTTTTCCTCAAATAAGGAATACAGATATTTATTGAACACACTGCCTTCTCTGCTTCCATTTAGCAATGAGCAAATACCGTTTGTCCTTTATTTGGCTTGACTTAACATTTTAAAATGCAACTGCTGATTCTGAAAGTGTTCATCTGGTAACTTTGGCCCAAAAACATGTCAGGGTTGCAGAATTAACCTTTTTTTTTTTTTTAATGATTTTTTTTTTTCCTTCTTTTTTTGTCTTATGTGCTGACAACACTTCCCAAACATGGGTAAGCCTGATCAATATAGCCACAGTTAAGTGCAGATCACATAGTACGCTTTCAAAGTAAGTTAGTACCAAAGCTTCCACTAGAACTGAAATCTCCCCGTGCTGTAGAAACCTTTCATACATGGCTTCGGTGCAGAAGAGCATTGATGTAAGCATTTAATTATCTGACCTTGCTACAGATTTCTCCAGGGCACGTGCATGTACTTTATCTTTGACTTCAGGTTATGATGGCATCCTGCTCAAGACAAAAAGCTGGGTCCATAGAAGACTTTTGACATGTATATGGTTAAGTTAGTCTTTATTTTAAATAACATTTACAAAGCTTTACCATATAATTGGGTAGTCCAAGGAGTAGTAAACACTTTTTTGTGGGGTTTGTGCATCTCGTGGGTTGTAGTTTTCATTCTTGCATTTGTTATACGGAAATCTCCACCGAGGAGGAAAGAGGTTTCATAGAACAGGAAAGCATGATCTTAAAGATTAATAGCACCTCATATTGCTAATCTCTTAAGGGCACTTGCTAACTTTCAAGGGTTTTTTTTTTTAATTGTTAAAAGACATGCCAAACCAGTTACCTCTGACTACTGTTCAAACAAGCTACTGCTTCCACCCCATGTTTGTTCTCCAGGCAGCCCCTGCCTCTGGTTGGTTGGGGGGTGGCTGCAGCACTTGGTACTTAAGTTTCTCTCTGTATACTTGGGTCCAGGGTGTTCATTCACTTGTTCCATTGTATGTAAAAACTATATTTGTTCCATTGTATGTAAAAACTTAAGTCTGTGCCCACTCTCCGCTGTAGCCAAAGCCAATGCCTGCTGAAGTTTCCATGGTCGCTCTTGGCACTTCAAGTTTGGCCTCCATCCATGTTGCTTCCATGACCAAGAAGCCAAGTCCCTTCCTATTGGATGGTTATGGTTCAAGAAACGTAGAGAAAGCCTGACTCTTTCAAATCGGTCTGTGTCTTTAATATTTTAAAATAGGGCCTTAATTACTTGCCAAACTTTTCCCACAGCGATGAAAAACAGCCTGCTGTGTCATGTTCCAAGTAGTACAATGAATAGTTCAAACATACAACCATGGGTACTTCATTTATTTTATTTTTCTTATCACCTAATGTTTCCTTTTCTGTGCCATTTTGTGCCATTTTCCCTTCTTTCTCTCTGTTATTCCCCTTCTTCTCAGAGTTTATTTCCATTCCTAAACTCCCTTTGGTGATTTCCTGGAGGGGACTCCGTGGGCTTGGTCTGTGTCTTTATTCTTCCCCTTTTCCCCGCCCCCCCCATGAAAACAAGCAGTGATTTCTCTGCAGTCAGCTTGCCCTGAAAAAACCATCAAGAACTTTAGCTTTAAGGTCTCCTGGTACTAATGTTGAAATATATGCAGTGAATAATTACTAACCTTTATAGAAATAGCCCTAGCAGCTAGCTCTTTGGACTGAGTACTCTGTGTGATTCAAGCAGTTTTGAGTTAATTTTTGTTATAAAGTTATTTTCTGAACAGCATTTTCAGAGTTTGCCCTACATATGTGTAATGGGGGTTAAGTTTGCAGGAAGAACATATAATTCATCAGAAGCACTGTGTGTATAAGAGCAACATTATCTTATGAAGAAAGTTTTGGGGTTGTGGACAAACTGGAGGCAATTACTTGCCCGTTTATCCCAGTACCTTGCAAATGAAATGTTTCTTGTTGTCTCAGCACTTGCAAGTCCATATAAGAGATGCTTTTTCTTTTTTTGGGACTCAGCTTTTTGAAGGTACAAGTAAGTTCCTGGGGACAGGTGCTTAGTTTTCCTTCCTAGTTGGCCATTCAAACCAGAAGAGTCTAGGTCAAAATGCAGGTAAATATAATCTGATAATGGAGGAATAGGTTTTTTGTCAGCAAGAAGTTACTGAGGAAGGAGCAGATGAGTGCAGATGGCATGGGATAGCACAATTAAGAGAAACTGTTTGTGTCATTTTTGTGGAAGTTTTTGAAGAACCATCTAATTGTTAAACTTTTCATAAGGATAAAGGTTCTAACATGAAAGCTTCACATCATTGAAGAAATAATATTTTGCTCAGCCATATCAAAAGTTTTGTGTTTTTGGAGTTAGAATGTAATTTGAATTGTGACTTGACAAAAGTGAGTACTAAATAATATTAAACCCATTCAGCCAGATTTTTACACTGGAGTAAATCTGGAGTAATACGCTTAAAATAATGCTTTTTCCCATTCATAATTTTGACATTATACATTAAAGATCAGTTTCTGCTTTCAGGTTCCCTCTCAAAAATCCTTTATCTTGGAGGATGTAAATGGTGAACTTCTTGGGGACAACTTTATAGGGATAGAGTGGTTCTCTGTCTGATTTGGAATGAAAAACAAGTTACTGCCTTGATACAAAGGCAAAACTGCCAGCAAAACTTATTTGGCTATCCTCCTTTTGCTCCTTTTTTGTGTGCTTGTAAAGTCAGCTCTTGATGAAAAGAAATGTAGGTAATCCTATATCTACTAGTGATACTGTGTCTTGTTTTTAAGATGATTATCTTCCTTTGGACTTGTCAGCATATCGTTAAGATGCTTTATCACCTCATGTCAAAAGCCTAGTCTTATCTGAGACTAATTCTATTTTAGGTGATATACAGTACCTACCTTAAATGCTAAAACATGTATGATCTGATAGAGCTGTAAAAGGCTGGGTTTTTTAATTTAAATAGAACTTCCAAAATGTACATCTTTTGTGAAAATTTAACCTGACAGAATTTAATGCTGAATTCTTAACTTGTATCTTTCTCTCCAAAGGATGAGCTCTAGGTCTTATTTATAAATGCCATTCTGTCAAGTACAGTTGTACAACTTGTACTTGCATAAAACACATTCAACATAAATGTAAACTTAAATCATGGTATGCATAAAGTTGGCCAGGGCAAGCCTGGTAACCTGCCATCATTCTTTTTGAAACACTTTATAAAATGAAAAAGGATTTGAGAAGCAAAACAATTAGTTTTTCAAGCGTGCTGCACAGCATTTTGTTGCTATGCATGCATTTGTGGTCTGGTTATTGCTACTACATCCATCTGGTCAGAGTGGATCACATTAGTGATGGCTCTCAGTTGGAAAGGTAACTTTGCAATTGGCCCTGCATAGAGTTTGAGTTGTGCAGCACTGATATAAATTAGTAATTCATATCAGTTATATGGAAGTTGTCTAGGACATCCTTCTGTGTTCTAAATAGGCAGAAATACTTGGAAAAAATCATTTAAAGTATTTCATTGAAGTTACAAATAATTAATTGTAGTTTGGGGATCCAAAGAATGTATTAGTGCAGTGGTTCTCAACCTTAGTGGTACCAGGACCCATTTGTAAACGTCAGAGGCCAGTTCTAACCTAGTGCCCCTCACTTCTGACCCCAGAACCCCAGTGCTGAACTCCTGGCCAGGTTTCTGCTTGCTGAGGCCATCTGTGTGCAGCTCTAACCCTGTGGCTATTCACACACCCGGCGAGTTGAAGCTCAGGCAAGTAAGGTTCTCCCTCCTGGTGGACGAGGAGTGCAGGGGCCATGAGTTATCTAGGCTCTGGGGGGCCCCTAGGGAGTTTTGGTGAGCTATTGCAGAGACATGGGGAAAGGGTGCTGACCTGGCCTGCGACAGGTCACCAAAACTTCTGAAGTGGACCTTTGGTACCAATAATTCCTTACTTCTGCTGTAGAAGCCATATCATAAGGCTGAACACGGTATCTCTCAAAGCAGTCTTTCTAGTGATTTGGACATTATTTTGTAAACTGCAGTAAAACTTCTACATTAAGGAGAAGAGTACCCCTGGTATAGTACAGGTTGTTTTATAAAATCCTTGTGCAATTTTAAACTTTAATAACTTTGGATGTATACATGATAGAAGCAAACTGTAAATGGTGATTGAAAGCAGAATTCATTAAGTTTTAATACAATACAGCTCAAATTTATAGACTTCAACATAGCCACCATCTTTTGTAGTACATCATTCAATCTGATTTCTTAGTTCATCAGAAACATTTTCCAGTTGCTAGTGAGTGATGTCATGAATTGCATTTGTGATCCTTACCATATGCCTAGCTTACACTATGCTAAAAAACTTAATTATGCTTTCAATCTCCGTTTACAGTTTGCTTCTATCGTATGTATATCCAAAGTTATTAAAGTTTAAAGTTGCACAAAGACTTTATAAACACCGTGTGTGTGTGTGTGTGTATTTGATATACACACACACACACACACACACACACACACACACACACACACACACACACACAGAGTTTTAAATAGGTCTCTGACAACATTAATAGAACAAATGACTAAATGTTAGAAAAAAGAACAATTGATATATCTCATTACACAACAGTAATTATCATTTTGCAAACTTAAATTTGCAGCTTATGAAAAGTGGTGACAGTAAAGTGAACAAACTCTGAAGGCATAGAATATAGTACAGGGGTCAGCAACTTCTTTGGGCAGTGTGCCAAAAACACCCACAACCTCAACTTGCAAGATGCTGGAGTGCCAGGAGTGGATACTAGGGGAACCACTAGGGGGGCCCATCCTTGCTGTGGCAGTACAGCCCCTACCTCTTCCCTGCTGCCTGCCCCAAGAAATGTGTGCCAAGCATGCTAGAGGCTGCCTACCCCTGGTGTAGATACCAGTGGTTCTCAACTGGAGTGCCATGAGATCCTTTAAAGAGTTTTTCTCCACTGCCACTGCCAGCTGAAACCGCATCTGTTTCTGGGAGATGCTGTGAGGGACCAGACTGGGATGCAGTGCAGCATGTATTAAGATGTATTAAGTGTTGTACCTGGACCATGCTTCCCAGAAGATGGAGGACAAGTCTCCCTTCCAAGAGGAAAAGGGTGCTGGTGAATGTGCAAAGCGTGCTGCTAAATTCAGAAAAGTTATGGAGGCATGCTTTGAGTCTAGGGAGGTTGAGAACCACTGGGATAGACTGGGTGCATCTATAAGAGAAGTTTACTGTGCAGTTGACTAAATAACTGCAGTAAATCTGTGTTTACACATGTATGCCCGTTTTAGGGTACATGAAACTAGAAACTAACAAACTCTGCAGCAGGTTAGTACTTGTGCTACTGGCAGGCTGACCCTCCTGGATTCCCTGCCAACTGGGGATGCTGGGACCCAGTTCAGTGTCCTTCAGTCTGGACACACGTGCAGACATGTGTCCAGGAGTTTCCCGGGAGTACTAAACTGTGAAGCAAAAAGCTTCACAGTTTATTGTTGCCCCTTAATGGCATGTGTAGATGTGCCCACTGACATTAACTTTTGGTAATCAGCTAGTGCCCTTCCATTAACGAAAGTACTTGGCTAAAAGTAAATAATTCAATTTAATCTTTTGTTTTAATCAGTTTGTTGACAAACAGACCATTGTTTCATTTTAATAGACATCTTATAGTTGAATTTTAACTAAAATGCTATGCAGTATAATAGGATATTTAAATGTGGAACTAAAGCAGGAAAAATGCAACCTTTAATCCCAAGAACTAACTCCTTAAAATATAAGTTCTTAAATTGTAAAATCTTAATAAGAATTACGCACTGTAAATAAAGACAGAGCTAAATCTTTCCTGAGAAGATTTAGGCATATGTCAGTCTACATATTCTCATTTAAAAATACTGACTTTTAATTTGAAGCCCAGTTAATTAAGTAGCTAATAGTATTTTATAGAAACATTTCCTCTGGACAGGGAACATTGTTTTAAGCCCCTCAGGAGAGAAGCATTGGGAGTAAATTACTGTTCACATTGGTTCTTAATTGTTTTTAGTATAGGAAGTTCTTACATGGTTTGGGATTAGACTGTTGGTTTACATTTTTCTATACTCTTAATTCAGAATTTCAGGGCCTAGTTAATTTTAACGATAATTAGGTATTATTGGAGTTTGGTATATCTATCTCAAGAGGATCTTGTTTAAAGGAATTAGTGCCTAAGTTGTAGCAGCAAAACCAGTGTCCCTCTGCTCTTCCTATTATACCTGTCAGTGGTTCTCAACTCTTTCAGGGTCAGGGCCCCACTTCCACTTTTTGAATGTGGCAGCACCCCTGGTTCATCGCGGGTGCTGTCTCAGCTTATCCGCTGCTTCTCGGCCAGGTTCTGCTGCCTCCAGATGGAACTGCCCTGTGTGCCTGCTGCACAGCCAGCCCAGGAAGGTTTGTGGCACATGTGCATTCTCCTTTTGCATTTGGGTTCTTGAATCAGACTGAAGCAGGCAGGAGCTGCCTCTTGCTGCATACTTTTATTTGGTCCAGCACCATCTACACTCCTTCCAAAAATAGAAGTTCGTGAGAGATCCACCTTTACCTGTTTTGGGGAGGAGCATAGCAGGCCTTGGGCCAAGAAGCACTGAACAGTTTGAGGCAAATTTGCTGCCTGCTTTAAGCTGACAAGAGTCCTAATACAGGAGAAGCACATGAGCAGTTCTACCTGCATCCCTGAGGAGGCCTCGCAGAACCCTGGTTGAGAACCAGTGCTCTAAGTTATTGTCTGTTCTTTCCCAGAAAGAATTAGCTCAGAAATAAAGCTGAAATGGCAGTAATTGTAATTGCTGCAAGAATAGGATAAAGGCCATTAGCAATTGACTCAGAGAGGATTCTGCATACTTCCATTGCTGTTTTTAGGAAGCCTGCAAAATATTAATCTCTGTTCTTAACTCACCAGGCAATTGCAGTTACTTGAAACATTTTATGTTTACATTGCTGAAAATGAAAATGTGTTACTTGAAATAAAGTGATTTAACATTGCGGAATGCTGCATGCATCTGCTTGAGATTTATGTTTTACTGAAGTCTATTAAAGCCCCTCTTGACTTCCTCTTGTACAATAAAGCAAAATTTTCTTTTTTGGCTTTGTAAATGCTGCTGCTGCTGTCTGTGCATAGCTATATAGTCATCATTAAAAAGCAAGACTACTATAGTGCCTTCTCCACTAAAGTTCATGATCTTCAGTGAAGTATGTGTGTGCATGCGCATGTGCATCTGTTTATTATATAGTGGCTGGATGTTTGACTAGCAAGAGGGTGACTTGCATTCATCTCCCA
>NW_017729030.1:31509296-31513892 GCF_001723915.1 Gavialis gangeticus | reverse complement strand
GTCATCATTAAAAAGCAAGACTACTATAGTGCCTTCTCCACTAAAGTTCATGATCTTCAGTGAAGTATGTGTGTGCATGCGCATGTGCATCTGTTTATTATATAGTGGCTGGATGTTTGACTAGCAAGAGGGTGACTTGCATTCATTTCCCAGAGAGTGCCCTAATCACTAGAAGCAGAACTGGTGTGCAGATATTTTCCACTTTTATTCCCCATTTTGAACCTGTGAAGGTAAGAATACAGTGTTTAAGCCAACCCTAAATATTTTATCAAAAAAGTTAAGTTTTTCATATATCCAGTGTATAAGTCAACCCACATTTTATAATGATCCATTTGTGAAAAATTCCAAATGACTAATTTGATTGAAATATGGTTCCTTGACATTGGAAGTTTCTACATCTTCATACTCACTATGATCTTCATCATGAAAAAAAGGATCATGCCCTCGCATACTGATGGGCTCTGGGGAAGTTGGATCGGGCTCATAGGAACTCAGGCAGCACCCGACCCTGATGACAACCCCCCTCTCTTCCCTCCTACCCCCCCCAGCCAGGCCCAAGGGGTGCTGCTGCTGCTGTGGAGAGAAGGACCGGACCTCTCCACAGCTCAGGGGCTGCCTAGCCTGCCAGCAGCTTGCCCCCCAGCTGGGGTGGGGCAGGGGGTGTGGGCAGGCATCACTGAAAAAAAAAAAAATGGATAGGGCCCCTCACCAGTTCTGCCTTCAGCAGTCTGCTGTGGCTAGTAAGACACCTGGCACCGCCTGGGGAAAGGGCTACCTTGCCCCATGGACAGTGCGGGGTGTCAGGCATGGGCA
The DNA here is from genome assembly GCF_001723915.1 of Gavialis gangeticus. Classification (NCBI taxonomy): domain Eukaryota; kingdom Metazoa; phylum Chordata; order Crocodylia; family Gavialidae; genus Gavialis; species Gavialis gangeticus. The sequence continues at coordinate 31,513,079 of NW_017729030.1, read as the reverse complement.
AGGAGAGAGGCCAGCCTTACCCAACACCACCTAGCCTTGCCCCCTCCCCTCCACCCCAGTGCACTGCCCATGGGGCAAGGCAGCCCCTTCCCAGGTGGTGGCAGACAACCCTGTCCACCATATGTGTCCGTGGTCCTCCCCCCTGGCATGACCAGGGGTTATGCTGCTGGTGGGCCAGGCAACCCCTGAGCTGGTGGGGGGAAGGCTGGGGGGGCTCACTCTTTCCCTTTGTGGTGGCAGCACCCCCTGGGCCCAGCAGGGGGGAGGGTTGTCAGTGGGTTGCGTGCTGCCTGAGCTCCCAGGGGCCTGATCCAACTTTGGAGCCCAGATACAGTGTGTATAAGTCAAGGTGGAAATTTAAGGGTAAATTTGTGGGGTTCAAACCTTGACTTATAACACCACTAAATGTGGTACAAGATTAATGGGGCTCTAGGGAGTTAGCCATAGGAACCATGAGTCTTGTATTTTTTGTACTCATTAAATGTTTGTGTGTTTTTTCTTAGCCTGTTGTTGTCAGATTGCAAACCATTCAGAAAGTATTGTTTGGGGTTTATTGCCATTCATTTCTATAGTGCTTATTGGCTAAGATTACCATACAGTCTCCCTTTCATTTCCTCTTTCCTCTGGGCTTTTGAAAAAGTTCTCAGACCATTAGCAACTAGAAATTGGAGTGTGTGTCTTAAACATGGAAATGTAGGGAGCAGAGGGCCTGATCTGGTGTTAGCCAGGTTGCCTGACCCTTCTCTAGCTCAGTTAGGTGAAGGCCCACCCTCTCCAGAAGTGGGGAGCAATAGTTCGTGGCTGCTAACCCCCCTAGCTTCAGGGTTGCAGCAGGTTCTGCTACCTGCCCACCTAGCTTGAGAAAAAGGAGCTGGGCAGTTCAGCTTAGCCAGCAGCACCTGCCAGATCAGATGAACTGCCCAAGCAGATGCTGCTGGCTGTGCTGACTTGCCTGGCTCCCCTTCTCAAGCCCCTGCAGCTAGGGCTTTAACAGAACAGCCACAGGTTTCCACTATCCCCTTACTGCAGCTGCCTGTATTTTCCTGGGAGGGGTGGGGGGAGCCTCCCAGTGTTTTCAAGGAAAGATAAATATAAAACTTTTTATTTCTTTTTTTCCCTCTTTGCAGAACAAGGTATCTATATTTTTCAGGGATATGTGGTATGTGAGAAAATGATGGTGGTTACCTTAAGATCCCATCTGCAGATCCTGTCCAAAGAAACCTTTTTGTAGCTTAAAAATAAATTCATTACGTTTGCAGTGTGCAAAATAAGATCATAGGAAAGTAGGGCTGAAAGGGACCTTACAAGGTCATCCAGTGCAGCGCTTGCTCAAGGCAGAATCATCCCTGACTTAAACCATCCCAGCCAAGTGTCTGGCTAACTTGCTCTTGAAAATGTTTATGGATGGAGATGCCACCGCTTCTCTTGGTAGCCTGTTCCAACGTTTCACCAATGTCATCATCAGAAAGTTCCTCGTAATCTCCAACCTAAATTTCCTCTCCATCTTGAGGCTATTTGCTCCTATTCCTGTCCTCTACAGCCACAGAGAAAAAAGGCCACCTCCAGCCTCTCTATATTTGCCCTTAAAGTATTTTTATTACCCATTTAAAATATAGTATGATATGCTTTGTTTGTTTTGAGCCAGTATGGGGTAACTGCATCTTTCTGGCAGCCTGGCTGATTGATACTCTGCAGAAGTTCAGATTCTACTAACCATAAGAAAATATCTTTTAAAGAACTGATATCATAGGGTTGTTTATCTTCAGATTAAGATATGAGGTCTGAATGGTGCACACTGACCTTAGTGATTTGAGTATCAGGGCTAAATTTCATTGCTGTTCTTCTTAGTAACCCCCCTCTGCTCCTAGCTATTTGGAGATGAGAGATTATGAGTGGAGTAATACCAATGTTTTTTCTTCTTTCCACCACTGAAGCTTGGGGGCAACTGTGTTCTTGTTGCACACATTGTCTGGGGGATTTGGGTGTTTACCTAAGTTTGGATTCCACTCCTAGAGCTGGGCTTCTAAGTTGGAGTGGTGATATGGAGTGTCTTTGCACCTGAATCTCTTTATGGAGTTTGGTCTAATTATCTGGCTGTGAGGGCAATGGAATTCAGTTTAACAGAATTTAAACGGTCACATTCTCTGGCAACTTTGACATCAAACTTTTTAATTTGATTTAAACATAGAACACAATTCCTTTGTATAAGGGAGCTTTTTATTGTGTGTTTTAACAAGCTACAATTTTCTTTTTTCTTAATGTGAGCACATGCATTTCCTTTGATAGGAGTTAAAATGAATGCTGGAAATCAAAATGTGTCACTGTCAACCTCCCCATGAACATGTGTCCATCTTTGGGTCCCACTTAGCTATCCATATAACCAGCCTTATTTGATAACTCTTGGTCAAACTTTAATTTGGCATGTTTGTATTGCTTTGGGGGCTGGGGAAGGGAAAGAAGAAGTCAGCTGATGCCGTATATTGGAAGCTATCTGTATTGCTATGCTGAGGTTGACAGGCATGTTCTGCTCAGTTTTTGCAGAGAAAAGTTAACATCTGTTTTGATCAAAGTCCCTATTACGTAAAACTTTCTTTGTATGTTGAGCTGGATGTGAACATTTCAATAGTTTATCCACTTGTGTTGTAGAACTGGTGCGGAATGACAGTTTCAGCCTTTAAAGGTAGTTATATTTCAGCAGTGGAATAATGAATGCTAGGCCTATAGTACTGGCCAGGAAATCCGATAGGATTCTTTTAAATTAAAAATACAACATAAATACCTTGTTGTGAATAACCCTTATAATTATATGGGTATACAATTATACCATCCAGTCCTTGAATGAAAGATTATCTCCCTTTAAGGAGAGGCTCATAACTTAGTTTTTAAAACTAATTAATTCTGCGCATTATGGTTAAGCATGTTTAAATTGGGAAACTGCCATTTTAAACAGTGTTGTTCTACAACTCTTCTTCCATGTTGCTGTACTTGGTTATTAGGCTTCAGGTTACAATTAGATGGTTAACCTGTTAACACAACCAGCGCTATTTTTTTTTATTTGTATGATTTGCACATATCTTCATTGTAGAACAGTCAAACAAGCAAAATTTTCTTCCTAATTTTCATCTTTTGAGGTATTATTAAATGTTGATCCTGACACTCAAGTTTGGGGATTCGTAAAGAACTAATTTAAAAAACTTAAAATGAGTTTCGCCAGTGCCCTGGTTCCACACTAAACTACATTAAAGTTATTCTTCAGGCTATTCTGAGTCTTGATATCAAGACTGAGTTTTGCCCTCCCAACCATTGGTAAACTAGTTTCTAGTCCACAGTGAATTTCTAGTTAAGACTCAGGACTTGGAGCCACTAATGAGTAGAAGCTTAATATCTCTGGGCGTGGAAACAGGTAACATGTTTCAAATACCTTTGAAACCTTTCAGAAGTGGCTGAAACACTCCAAAATAGCACCTCCTTAAATGAAGTGGTATTTTTTAGGCAGACAAGGTTCTTTGTGTGAATCTGATATCTTTTATTAGAACAATTTAAATAGTTGGAAAACAATTATTAAGCAAGCTTTCAGATTCAAAAACCCTTTGGCAGGCTAAGGAAGTTTCAGCAGTTGGTGTGCGCTCTTCCTGGATGGAATGAAGAGTAAAGCAGCCAGAGGCTGGGCTGGTATGCATACAAGACAGGTAGTCAGTGAAAATGTAGATTGAGGAGTCAGTGGGTGAGAGACAGGCAGGGGGGGGAGAAGAGAGAGAAGGGGGATAAATAATGGAGAGATAT
>NW_017729030.1:31493847-31504296 GCF_001723915.1 Gavialis gangeticus | reverse complement strand
TGCGATCTGTCTCTCTGGAGGAGTGTCCTTGTTGGGTGAAAGCCTTTTTAACATCGGTGAGGTGGCAATCCCGGGTGTTCTCTTCAGTGCAAATCCGATGGTATCTGAGGGCTTGGCTGTATATCACAGCTTTTTCAGTGTGTTTAGCGTGATTGCTGGTTCTGTGCAGATATGTATGTTGGTCTGTGGGTTTCTTGTATAATGTCTGTATTTTATCATTTCGGATACTGATCATCATGTCTAAAAAGGAGATGTTGGTGCTGGAGTATTCTAGAGAAAGTTGGATGGAGGGATGGTGATTTTTGAATTTCTGATGGAACTCAATCAGAGATTGCAGGTTTTCAGTCCAAATGATGATGATGTCATCGATATATCTTAAGTATAACAAGGGTTTGATGGTGCAGTTCTTGAGGAAGTCTTCTTCCAGGTGGCTTATAGAAAGGTTGGCATACTGTGGGCCCATTTTGGTGCCCATAGCTGTTCCCATCATCTGGAGGAAGTGTTGATTATTAAAAGTGAAATTGTTTGTGAGGATGAAGTATATAAAGTCAGTAATATCTTTGGGTCTGTATTCTGAGTTGTAATCTTGTTCCTGTAGATATGTGCTATTTTTTAGTGTCTTACTTTTGGTTATGTGTACCTAAATAAGGGACAGCTGGGCTGGAGGTAGACTTACCTCTCTACAAATCCTTCCAACCCCAATCCCTTTTTCCTCCTCCCTTTCTTAGAGGGAGAGGAAAGGTTTAGGCGGTTTGGAGCCCCTCCACATGCCCCCTTGGACTTCTGCTTACACCTCTCTTCTGCCCTCCCTTCCAACCCCTGATCCTGTGAAGAAAGGAGGAGGAGGATGAAAGGGAAGTGCCAGACTGCTGCAGCCTGCTCTATTGCCCCCAGCTGGCACTAAAGGAAGTTGCAGCATTTTGTAAAATTCCAGTCAAGAACAGCACAGGAGGGGCATGCGTGTGCCTGCTGGCTGAAGTCTTTCCAAGTGTATTTCCCTCAGAAACATGGCCGTAAACAAAAAACAGGAAAACTTGCAATGACTGAAGACATTTGACCTCCAGTTTGGTTTCCTCAGATACTTTTATTTAAAAAAATACTGCTACTCTATTGCTTTCACACACACACACGCACACACACACACTGAAAAGCAAGACTAATATAGTAGTCTTGCTTCTTGTGGTGTATATGTAAATATAAGAGCAATATTATAGTGATTTTTGTATCTAATATATATGTATTTATTAGATATAAAAATCACTATGATATTGCTTGTATATTTACACACATACACACAAGGAGAAGCAAGACTATTATACTGTATTAGTGTTGCTTCTCCTTCCTTGTCTGGCTTCTAGCAGTTTCCATTGCTGAGTTAATCATTAAATGCTGTATAGCATTAGACCACTGTTATTCCCAAAACTTAATGCATAAATATGGGATGTATAATCTCATATTTTTTTCCTGTTTTTTACATACCAGGAAATTACTGACCTCAACTCTGTAAATTAAGTAATCTAGAAATACATTTTGAAAGCCATCCATTTTTCTTCTGTTTTCAGAGGGTCCTTACGGAATATTTGCTGGCAGAGATGCCTCCAGGGGACTAGCAACTTTCTGTCTAGATAAGGATGCACTCAGAGATGAATATGACGACCTATCGGACTTAAATGCTGTACAGATGGAAAGTGTTAGAGAATGGGAAATGCAATTTAAAGGTAACTTTTCAAACTAAGAAATTATGATTTACCAATGTAAGGAAACAGTCAGCACAACAAATTGGAATATGGGGTGGATTTTAAATAACTATTTACAGCACCTTCACCACTTTATCTTGTTGGGAAGGGAATTGTGGTTTGAGTTTTATTTTCAGAGGAATTGTAATACTGGCCTTTGTTTTTAAACATTTTTGTTTAAGTAGTTAGAGAGCATCACTTCAGACTGCAAGTATTAACATAGAATGGCACTTATCTAACTTACAGAAGGTCTCAGTATAATTAATGTAGCCTGAGGCCTCTATTTACAAGATGTTTGACTTAGTTTCTCTTTAAATATGGGATCAGCTGTTTTGGCATACTGTTGATCTGTGCCATAATCTGGATTATTTCTGTCAGGCAAAGAAGCATACCTGGAAAAAGGCCAACATTTTCAAACTTCATTGAAATCAAAGATGGCTAATTAATGGAGATGCACAGGGGAGAAGGGAAAGAATTAAACCTATCCTGTGGTACAGCTTATCAAGTGTGGGAAAAGGTGGAGGGAATGACTGAAGTGGTCAAACAATAGGCTAGTGCAGAGGTTCCCAAACTCTCTTATTGCATATCCTCTTCCAGATTTACCAGCTGGCCCTGTACTCCTACCAACATTCAATTTATATTTTAACCCCTTACATGCCAATTATTATAATGAAAAGTTAAATCTGCCATTACACAATTTCTCCCAGGTACCCGCCCAGTGATGTCTTGCATATCCAGGGGTATGCATACCACAACTGGGGAACCTCTGGGCTAGTGGAAGTGCTTCAGAGTTATTTTAGTGTCTGATCTTGCTGTAGAGTCAGTGATAAAACTTCTGTTGATTTCTTCAGTAATGTTAGGATCAAGATCTTTAGTGTGGAAGGAAATAGCTGAGCTTCAGGGCAAATTAAGTAGGAGAAAATGGCTTCCTTTGTTTTTAATTGAATCCAAAATGTCTCTTCCAGAAAAATATGACTACGTAGGTAGACTCCTAAAGCCAGGGGAAGAACCATCAGAATATACAGATGAAGAAGATACCAAGGATCACACTAAACAGGATTGAACTTTGTAAACAACCAAAGTCAGGGGCCTTCGGAACTGCAACCTCTTTATTCCCCATCACAGAATATCCTGCATCTTTGGGTACAGTTCATCTGCTGCGAAAAACATTCAACAGGTTTTGTACAAGGAAAATAACATATACTCACAATGAAGATTTGAATACTAGGCATTATTTGTGCTGCCAAACTCTTCTGTTGCAATTGATTTGTAATGTCTAGTAAGGCTTCATTAATGAAGAGGGGCCAGAGATTTAAAAGACAAAAAAAGCTGTTCTCTTTTTTTTTTTTTTTTTTCTCATCAGTAAGTGGAAGCCTCAAATAGTACCTATTTACAAGGTCTTCAAAGGAGTGAGTCTTTAAGAGAATGAAAAGCTTGAGTCCTGTTTCATGTGTTTTCTCCTCTAGTATTACAGTAAAACGTACATATGTACATCAATACCAGTAATCTTGGCTACTGAAACTGGTGTTTAAAATGTGAATTTCCAAATTTTGTTTTGTATGTGGGTGTGTTTAGCCCTGGCATAAAAACTTCAGTTTTCTAAGAGAAGTCCATGCCAATTAGAATGGGGTACAATTAGTACTCTTTTCTAAAGGATGTGGCAAAATTACTTCCTCTGAGCAACTATTATCTGAAGCCTGCCGTTTACCCGTTCCCTTCCCCTCAGTGAAAATCGATATTAATTGTGCCTTATTTCTCTTGCATAGACTTGAATTGTTTTAAGGGAATGCCCCAAATATGTGGCTTAATAGTCACTACAAGCAGCATTGAGACTGAAGTTAGAATGTTTTGTTGACTGGAAAACCTTGATGTCATTCTGTGTATAGAATGTAAAGGAATACTCAGTGTTACTGCCATATGTTAATATACATAAAGTTAATAGCATTGTGATGGCCAAATGCATTCTCCCATGCTTCTTTTTAAGTAATTAAAAAAAAAAAATCTTTCCCTTCCCCTATGCCCCCGAGGAGTTGTCTAACTTGGGAGCCTAGCCTTCACACCCCTAGAAATTGAAGGGGTCTGTGTGTGTGTGTTTCTGTGCGTGTCTGTCTGAATGCAAGACTTGGGAGGGATTGTTTCTGCAGATATTGTAAATATGAGTACCATTTTAATAAAGCATGTACAATACCAAATGTGCTGTCAGACTTTGTATAGATGATGTTAGCCAGTGCACTGGAATATGTTGAAATACAGAATAAGGAAAAAATCTTGGGTGTGAAATGTTTTTTGCACTGCTGTTAAAGCTGTACATAGCTTTATTGTTACCTTTTCTAGTAATCCTCCTTTGTGGGGAAATCCTCAGAAGATATCATGTATTCAGGTAAGGTTTGGTTTAAATACATATATGTAACATCAAGAATATAAGCTAACTGTACGTGTAGAAATGAAGCACTAGGGAATAGCAGTACAATGCACAATAAATGTGATGTGCTCCACTCTTACCAGAAATATCTGAACTGTCAATTTTTAAGATTTTTTTTCCTTGTTATCCATTATTTTCCAACATATCAAGTAAATAACTGTTTTGTTTGTCAGTCAGAGGCAAGCAGCACCAAAAATATAATCAAATTAAAGGCCTGACTTTTTCTTCAGAAGGCTGCTTTTTAATCATAGTAACATTGTGACACAGAGGATGCCCTTCAGAAAAGATGAGTTACAAAACATGCAATAATAGCCTGCAAAATGTCTGAAGTAAGGAAGTGTTGATCTGTCTAGATTTTATAGCATGTCCTCTCAAAAAGGACAACCCCAACCTTGTTAAGGGAAAATGAGTGTATGAAGAATGTTGGTATTTTTATATATGTAAGTCAAATTTCCCATTTTTGTGAATATATTTGTTCTTTATAGAAATTGGAAGTATGAATCACTTAGCCCTTCATTTGTGAGTGGCAGTTGCAACTTCCCCACTCCAGTCTGTTTGGGAGAAATGAGCAATTTGTGTTCTGATTTTTTTTTTTTAAATAAAGTGTTCTGTAGATAAATCCTTTGACTTCAATTAAATGTGTTGAACACCTTATTAATTTATGTAGTTATTTAATAACAAATTGAATAGGACCAAACATACTATCTACTTTAGTAAATAGTATAATCCAGCCTGTATAAAGTTTGTAATGAGATACAGAAACACTACATGACCCAGTTGTTCATGTCTATCAAGTGCTTATATTCATTTTTTTCTGAATTGGTTCACTAGCTTTACATACCTACTTATATTTATCTAAGGAAATGCCCCATTGAATGTCTAGCACTTCCTAGACATTCACTAACTAAAGGGTTAACTAAAGGGTTGTGTTTACACAGAAATAGTCTGGATTAATTATTAGCCAGTAGCTTCCCAGCTTAGATACTCTAATGGACAGATCTTGTCATCTATTAGATCTAAGTGCATACACCACTTTGGAGTTTCTGAAAAAATATAGTTGTAAAAGTGGTGGGTCCTTCTCAGTTTTGACACTAAGTGTGACAGAGGCCAGGCCCATGGCAGATGTTAATTTTACTGTGTGATTGGATCTGACAGATTTTATCCCAGATCCCAAAAACTGCACACTCTGCCATGCCAGACCTGCACTGTAAGACACAGGTCTTTGTGGGGATCGGGGATAACATTTATCAGACATCATTGAGCACATGAGCAACTGGTGCCTCTTGTGTCTGAGGGGGCACCTGCAGAAGCCAGGGACTGCCCTGTTAGCTGGGGGGGGAGGGGCGCACATGCCTCCCCTGCCAGTCACCTATGATTGTGCATCTGCTGGTGTGAGCGAGGTTCCAACTCCCAATGCCCTGATTCCTTCAAAGTGCACCATGGGAAGCTTGGCATCGGAGGCAGGTCCCCAGTGCTTTTAAAGGTGTTGGAGCGTGAGATCGGGGAGTACCTCCCCTATGGGACATTGCCATCTTTAAAAGTCACCATGAGAAATACAGTATTGGGGGCCACTTCCCAATGCCATGTTTCTCCTGTCTCCTTTTCATCTTGCTGGTGCATGAGGAGTCTGAAACCTCAAACTCCCTGCCAGTATGTCAAAGGGTGTGGGGGCAGCCCAACACCAGATAGTAGCCCTTTAAACATGCCAGGTAAAGTGGGCTACATACCAGGCATAAAGATGTTCCATACCTTTGCCATTTTACTGCATAATAAATTGCTTACACATGTAACATTACAGTTTATCACATGATTAACATAACTTCTGCCAGGGCCCTTAGTCCTTAACAGTGCAATGGTAAAAACAGCTGAGCTTATTTGTCCCTTGTGTACAGTAAAACTTCAAATATTGCCAAATTTGGTGCAACTGGGAACTCTAGCTTTTATTTCCCTGAGGATAATTAGGATTAGGTTATACTAATGGTAAGCTACAGGTATTTTTGGATGAGTTACTTGGTATTGACCATTTGATAAAGAATTTTATTAGCATTAGGTATTGCTGCCTGAGATCTAGTTTCAACAAATAGAGGCAACTCATAGACAACTGTTTATGAAAAAAAAATTTGGGTTAAAGTGCCCGAGTTGATGTCAGTTTAGTTTAGGTTGCAGGATAGACAAGAATCCTGGTATAACAAGGATCCTGCAGCTTTGAGGAAGTAAGGCAATTAGTTAAGGAAATTGATTGAGCACTAAGGAAACTTAGATACAGAGTGGCATGGAAATAGTTTAAGTAAAATATTCACACTGTCAGGAGCTTGCAATGGGTGGGGAAGGACTTAATCTACATGGGTGATTAACTATCTCTAACAGGCCATTAAGAATTAGATGGAGATGCAATGGAAATGTTTTATCAGTGACAATATCCTTCTACAGTCAGAATGCAGGAATAAAACAAGAAAAGTAACCAAAAAGAAGAGGGGCTGGTATACACTGAAGATGAACAATGTAGGTATGGCCCAAGAACTCAATGTCTACTTTGCATGTCTTCAGTAAGGATGAAGGTAAAATAGCTGCATAGCATGTGGCAAGACCTAGTTGTGGAAATTACTACATCTGAGGAGGAAACAAATGTTGCTTATTGGCACAAATTGGGTGGCCTTGGACAATCTCCATCCTAGACTACTGAAAAAACTGGCACATGGAATAGTGCTATAGCAGCTGCTGATCTTCACTGACTGTCAATTTGGAACTGTCTGCACTGACTCTCAATACTCCCCTATGATAGGAAAGTGGCAAACATGCCTAGTTTTAAAAATGAATAGTCACCACTGCAACTACTATTGAAGACATGCTGCACGTAATTTTTAAAATTTGGATATTGAAGGAAAGAAGAATCCAGTGATAGATACACAATGCAATATGAGTTATCATTTTATTTATCTGAAAAAGATTGTGTGGGACTTGTATTATTCTCCTCTGACAAGATAACATTCTTGGATCAAAACAATGCACTGGACTTAGATTTAAGCTTAAGCTTGTGATACTGTGCCTCATGGGAAATTACTGGCCAAATGGAGAAGATTCAGCTCAAAACTACATTTATAAGGTGGATAAAGTAGCTTCCCTGTGTTGAAAGGTGAGTTATCTGAATCTAGTGGTTATCCATGGTCCACAGAGATTAGTTTTAGACCCTGTCCTGTTTTAATATTTTCATTAGTAACATTGATACTGAAACTAGAGGTACCACTGTAAAACTTGTATATGACACTAAGCTACGGTGTGTTGCCAATAGTTGACAAGCAGATTATTTTTTGATACTCTAAGGCAGGGGTGGGCAAAATGCGGCCCGTCGACCAGATGCAACCCACAAGGCCATTCTATCCGGCTGGCAGGGCCCCTAAAAATTTTAGAAAATTAATATTTATCTGCCCCTCACTGTCTGTCATGCAGCCCTCAAGGGCTTGCTGAAACTCAGTAAGCAACCCTCTGCCCAAAATAATTGCCCCTGCTCTAAGGGGTGCATAGACTTGAAGCAATGAAGGAAGAAAAGGACCTGGTTATACTGATCATGAGCCACTGCCAATGCCACTGGTGAAAAAACTGCAGTTCTAGGGTGCATGAGGTAGATGTATGCATTAGAGGTGAGGAGGTATTGGTACCAAGCATTGGCAAGACTCCATTTAGAACTGGCTTGTCCAAGGCGCCAAGGCATTTTCTGAGGCCTGAAGTGCTGCAACACTGTTTACTTTTGTTCCCACCCCTTGTCCCACCCCCAGCAGCTTCCTAATGACTGCTGAAGGGCTGGGGAAGGGACAAGGTTCCCACATGCAGCCCGCAGCAAGCAGTGCCCCATGGCAGGGTCCAAGCGCACACACATTCCCTGGTGCCTGGCTGACTTACTGGGCATCCTCAAAAGCAGGTGGAGGTGGTGGAGCAGGGCCGGGGCTCAACAGCAGGGCTATGCAGGGCCAAGGCAGGAGCCAGGGGCTGCACAGGCACACATGGCTCCCCACATATCCTGGGGAGGCTGCAGCCAGGAGGACAAGGAGGAGCCCAGACTGGGGCTCCCACCCATGGTAGCAGCTCTCCCTGCTCCACTCTGTGCCCAGCTGCAGCTGTGCCCAGTTGATCCACAAGTCTCTGTCGCAGCCTCTCAGATACACTGAGGAGCCCCTACTCCCTCCTGCAAGGCAGCAAGCAGCGGAGGCTGCACAGGCATCTCCCGCCAAGACACATCCCTCCACCTTTGATTAGTTTCCACTCTGGTTGGTATCTTTTCCACATTTGATCTGTCAACTTGCATTATGCTTCCTTTGTTATGCAAAAGTGTTTATTTTAGTCAAGTGTTTGGTACTATTTCATCATTGCTTTTATATTGTTATTTTGGTTTTTAAACCACATTTCCAGACCCATTTCATTGTCACTTCCTGCAACTTCATTGGTGCCAAAGGTTAACGTGCTACCACTTCCTGTGAGGTCTTTGAATATGGCTCACCAGCTCACTGGGTGATAAAAAGTTAATGGTCCAGCCCCACATTCAAAAAGGTTAGACACCCGATTTTAAAATACTGCATGTTGCCAGCACTCAAAAAAAGCATCTTAAATTAGAACAGATATAAAGAAGGGCCACTAAAATGGGGAAGAAAATTCTGGAGACCTTTCTTATGAAAGAAGACTGAAGGGCTATGACTTTGTTCGCTTAACAAAAGGTTGTGAGGGGATGCAATTGTTATATTCATGAATGTTAGAAACCCCTGCTGCCACCAGTGTAAAATAAGATAGCTACAATCCGGCTATGGACAAATTTAACCTGGAAATTAAAGGATTCCTAACTGGGGGTGGGGTGGGTTTACTTGTCTCTGTGCTGTCTTAAGATCTCTTCAAGACTGATGTGGGATGCCATATAGTATTTGTACTGTTTTTTTGGTGGGGGGAGAAAGGGGAATGAGATACGTTTGTCTCAAGACTACTTCCACCCTTTTTTCCTTTTAAATTTCTAATGCATTACACCATGGATACTGCCTTCATGACCTAGGAGCACTCGCTCTTTGATTTTTCTGTAGGCTTTCATTTTTTTTCCCCCTTTTTACTAGCATCCTGGTTGCTCCTTCCTTGGTCAGGACAGAGTTTGTGAGAGGTCAGAACCATCCAGCATTAAGCAAGAGCTCCTCACCAAATCAACCAGCTGAGCATCAGGTATGGCCGAGGTGCCCCATCTGTGGTTGGCCCAAGCCTACCATCAATCAGTTTACCACAGCACTTTTGCTGTAGCTGCCATTTTGCTACTTGCCACCTGCTGGCATAGGGAAGGGGACACTTGCCTGGAAATAGGGAGAAATGTATAGATTATTGCATCTCACATCTTTGGACCAGATGTTTTATTCAGTCAGACTAGAGAGGGTATATGTGATTGCTGACTGAGGTTCAAGTGGGTCTCAGACCTCCTGTCCTCTTGCTGCATTTGTTCAGATGTAGAGAGCAAAGGGCTCCTCTCCTTCAGTGTTCAGCCCAGGCCTTTGAAAGAAGGAAGAACTTTCTGCTAAGGAAAATTACTAGCATCGATTATAAGGATTTCACTACAAGACTTTCTTCATCAATAAAGGATTTTAACCACCTTGTATTTGGATACCAGAACCTGTTCAAAATCTGTTTTATATAATGTAACCTGCCTTTCTTTGGTCAGTGACAAGACTTCAAACACTTGCAACTTCTACAGTTTAAGGCCAGCCATAGTTTATGATTTAGTCTCATCTTCCCGATTCAAATCTTGGCCCTTTCAACAAGAACATGTGCTAAGCTAAAAGACTCTTGACTGAGATGTACTCTCACTTCGCAATATCCTAGGGTTGTTTTCCGTTTGAACCCTGATGATCCTTTGCTTTTTAGTGTACTATAAAATAGCCTGCTTGATATGGCCTTGTGTTAGTAGATTCAGATTGGGGACTAGCATTTGCTAATTAACCCCAATGCTTGTAGGGTTTTGCTGACACAGTGGACTCATGCTAGAGATAAGATGAAGTTATTTCTTCATCATATGCAACATGGAAGTCTATCAGAACCTGTCCTTTTCATGTAAAAAAAAACCCCAAACAAACCCATGACACTTTTTAGAAAGGACCAATACCCAGTTCAGAACAGATCAACCATTAGAATAAAGTAGTTTCTGTATGTGTTCTAGAATTTTTTTTAAAAGGCCACAGGTAAAATTTGCAACAATATGTAAGTGTTTGAAAATGTAAGCAAACATCAAGGGGTAACTCAGTTAAAAAAAAAAAAAAAAAAAAAAAAAAAAAA
>NW_017729030.1:31476665-31493795 GCF_001723915.1 Gavialis gangeticus | reverse complement strand
AAAAAAAAAAAAAAAAAAAAATATATATATATATATATATATATATGCAACGAGATCTATTGTTCTTTCCTGGCTACTTGCTATTAGCCAGCAGCTCTGCTCAGCATTCTGGCTTATAAGGATTCCACTGTTGCCAGTGCAAGATGTTATATTCATCACACATTATATGGGAGTATTGCATGATAAATCATAACATATGAACAGACCATGCATTAAAGTAATCAGAGAATGCTTCCAGGCAGCAACTTTGTGACTGATCTTCAATTTTTATCCAGGGATAAACTGGTTGAATGTCTGGCATGTTACACTTTGTTGCACAAATTATGATTTACTTGCATATAACACAACTTCAGGCAGACGTTATATTTGTCTAAGATGACAAGATGCAAGTTGAGCATTCTTATGCTGTGGTGGCCAAGTCTCTGTATAGTTAATCCTTTTTAAGGCATTTCAGAAATAAAATTCCCATTGGGTGCAATGGGAGTTAGTGCCTGTGTTCTTTCCAACTAAGAAACTCTACAAGATCCCTTTTAAACAATCTGGTCCATAGAAACTTAAGTCTTATTTGCACAGGCAACTTAGCCTAACATTTGGAAATGACACTCAAAGTCTTCAGTTCTGCTATGCCCAAAGGATGAATTGTGTCCCAAAACATAGAAAAGAGTTGGATACTTCTGAACATGAAAAATAGACTCCCCTGACCTGCCCTCATTTGGTAACATTTTTTATCTAGATATATCTGCAGATGCTGTGTTTAGTAAAATACTTTAGTTTGAGTTAGGCAAATGATCACCTGGGCCTCTATTTGATTAGATCAAATTTCAACAGAAGGTGAGAAAACCTTTGTGTGTTTAAAAGATAATTATCTATTGATATATCTCTTTGTCGTGATCTATCAACCTCTTCAAGCATTCCATTTTCCTCCTCTCTTATGAGGAAAGTAATGGACAGTAATGGAGAATTTGATTTTACAATTAATTTGTGGCATGGGTGCCATTTCGTAGTTCCAGAATATATTATACATTAGCATTTAAGAGCCCAGGTTCTCTCTCTAATTGCACGCAAGTATTCATTATCTGAATTTTCAGATAAAGCCATCTCCTCCCTTCCCCTTTTTGTCCGTCTCCTCTTTTTGGCTCCTCACTTTGTGACAGTCCTCTTTCTTTAATATAAATAAATGCCCATGAGTGTCTTTCAAATCAGGTAACTTCATTTTTCTGGAAGTCAAGGTTACACAGCACCTTGTCTCTAATCTTAAATCACTATTTAAATGAGGGAAGTGGAGTTACTTCTAAGGAAGGAGTTCTCAGAACCAGTGAAGTTTATAATGTTTTGTAAACTTGCAACATTGTAATTACTACACCAACAATCACAATCACGGTGCCAGTGATTTCATAGATGATACAGGCACTCTGTCAATACTTTTATATGGCATATGTAGGAATCCTGCAAGTCCAGAAACTGGATGGCACTTGCTGATGGATGAAGAATGTCCAACTTAAAGTAAAACAGAGGAAGAGAAGGACATGGCGCAGTCTCCCTTGATCGAAAACCTGCCAACAGATCTCCACCACTCCCACAATTACTACACCCCACAACAGGGCCATCAGCATCCCTGCATCTTACATCTACACTTCCATAAATGTAATACATCTCATCCAGTGCATCAAATGCCCTGATGGAAAATACGTAGAAGAGACCAAGCAACAACTGCGCACCAGGATGAATGCACACTGGAAATCTATCAAAGACAGGAATATCCAGCTACCTGTGGGGGCACATTTCTCACAAGAAAACGACTCTCTCCCCAGTCTCTCAGTCCTGATCCTCAAAGGACACTTACAAAATACTTCCCAGAGACGAGCCTATGAACTCCACTTCATCAACTTCCTGGATACTAAAAATCATGGACTAAATATAGACATTGGATTTATGACACATTATAACTTGCCTGACATCTGACTCCCTACATATCTCTCCATTATTTATCCCCCTTCTCTCTCTTCTCCCCCCCTCCCCCCCGCCTGTCTCTCACCCATTGACTCCTCAATCTACATTTTCACCGACTACCTGTCTTGTATGCATACCAGCCCAGCCTCTGGCTGCTTTACTTTTCATTCCATCCAGGAAGAGCGCACACCAACTGCTGAAACTTCCTTAGCCTGCCGAAGGGTTTTTGAATCCGAAAGCTTGCTTACTAATTGTTTTCCAACTATTTAAATTGGTCTAATAAAAGATATCAGATTCACGCAAAGAACCTTGTCTGCCTCCCCAGGTACCTGTGCACTATTCAACTGCTACATTCATCCCCCTTTTCTCTCCCCACCCATCCAGCTGGTCTCTCACCCACTGACTCCTCAATTTACATGTTCACTGACAGCCTGTCTTACGTGTATACTAGCCTCTAGCTTCTTTACTATTCATTCCATCCAGGAAGAGCACACTTACCAACTGCAGAGGCCTCCTCAGCCTGACAAAGGGTTTTTAGACCAGAACATTTGCTAAAAAATTTTTTTCCAACTATTTAACTTGGTCTAATAAAAGATCAAATTCACCCAAAGAACCTTGTCTGCCCTTAATTGAAAGTACACATCCACAACTGGTCAAATAAATCCATAGATTTTAAATATTCTCTTGAATTTCCTGTTGAGGGTATGTTTTCACATGGAATCAGCTGTGAATAAACCAACTAGCTTCCCTTAGTCAGGTCTTTTTCATCTCACCTTGTATGCTAACATAGTGCAATGTATCTGGACAAGAAGCCCACAGGCACCTACGACACTTCTTAGTAGAAGACTGGAGGGCAGCATCACCTTCATAACAAAAGCCAGTGGAAGGAGAAAGCAGCCCTCCATTCTACACTGCCTCCCATAAAATTCTAAATCAAGTTCAAATTCTTGGTCCTTACAAGGTACTACATAACTTGGGCCTAGATCACTTCAAGGGCTGGGATGATCACCGTAGTCCAACTATGCTCCTTGGGCATAAGGGATGCTGCAATGAAGACAGCTCCCAGTGCTGACCTAAAACTGCCTAACAAATGCTCCCAGGGACTAAGGCCCAACATCAATCTCAGCACTATAGCGCAAATTTCTTTGCTTTTTCCCCAACACATACTAATGTGTTATGAAAAGAAAAAAACAACACTCTTGCCTACCTCCCTCCCCAGCCAAGCAAAACAGAAAACAAAACATAAAAAAAACCTTCTTATAACCACATTCTTCCCCAAGAGGATGGAAACACATTTGGCAGGTACAGTAACAATTATCGCATGCTTCAAGGTATTCAAATACTAGGATTTATAAGAACTTGACTAACATAAAAAACAGTTTTCAGCAGCCTTTTCTTTGCCACTATTTTCCCCATAATTAAAATAATTATTTTATAGTTCTAGAAGGACAACAGCTGCCGTCATTGTTCTACCCTTTCTTCTATCCCCTCTCCAAAAGCTTTGATCATTACATCCTAAACACTTAATAGTATGAATTGCAACCAAAACTCTCTACTAAACATGTTTATAGGATTTCAGATGATAAATTATAATTATGAATTTATTTCAGATTATAAATTTGATAATTTCCTGAAAATGCATCAAGACTCCAGCCAACATAAGTTGCCTAGGCTTCAGCTCTTTTCCCCCTTACCAAAGAATGGAAGACTAAGTCCTAATTTGTTGTAAGATATAAAAGTTAAAACATTTTTCAGTAAGGTTGCTGGAGCAGTGACCATCCAGAATATATATGAAACAAGGGTTGTTTGCATCATTTTTTAATCGCACCAACTCTCTAAGTGGGAGAGATGTTAAACAAATGTTAGAGCACAGGTAAGACAAAACACTGAACCTTGAAGTATAGTGGATATAGTGAAGGATAGTGGATCTAGAACTGTAGAGAGAGATGTGTTGGGTGCAGGAGGAAAGAAGAAAAGCCTCCAATTGTCCTATATTTAAGTTGAGGGTCAAATGCACATCAAGCCAATCAACTTCCTTCAAGATAGACTCTCCTGGGCTTCTGCTAATGACTATCCACATTCATCCTCTCGATGAGAGAAGAAAGTAAAATTTAATTTCCAGTTTTAGCCTAATTATCTCGATATGCTCTTGCTTGTAAGATGCCAACTTTTAAGTGGCTATGGTACATTTAACCACCAGTCAGCATGAGTAGCAGACTTCCCTCTCTCTCTCTTCTTCTTGACTGGTTGTATTATTTGTATTCTCACATGGACAACTGATTAAAGCTGTGTAACTGAGCTGAAAAGATAGTTGCAACCTAACTCTATCCTAACAACTTAAATGATTGCACAAGTTAAATGTCCCATAGCATGTAGTAAAAAAGAATTGCTTTACATGTGTGATTATTGAAAGTCAGATACTTAGCCCACTAAAGAACGTAAAACACTACAGTAGCCATAGCCTGTAGGATAAAGGATGGATGAATCTTGGAGAGAGGCTACTTATTTACACCTGTGATGACAGACTGTAGATCCCCACCTTCTACAAGTAACTATTCAGTGAAAGCACCAACTCCTGCTATGACTCTCCTAAAATGTAATACTGTCAGAACAGATTCTGCACTCTACTACTTGAGACGAAGACTAACAACATGCAGTTGAAAATAACCAAACCTCTGTTGATTATTCTAACTGATCTGGCTCAAGCCAGAAAATTTATGGAAGAAACTAAAATCTGACAAGATAAAGGAGCATGTAATAGAGTTATACATAATTAACCCTCAGCACCCATTACATGTACACAAATAGGATTGCACCAGTTTAGTTAAACTACTGCTACTGTGTGTAGATAAGATCTAATCAGCTATAGGACAGCTAAGTTACAGTTCTATCATGTTATTCTTGCTGCTGACACCAACAAGCCAGAAGTGCTAGTTTTACCATCCAAATAGAAGAGACAGTCACTAATTAAGACTTAAATGGAATGGAAGCCTAGGTTTCCAGCCTGCTTGCAGACGTTAAAAAAAATACAAACCAAACCCCACCCCACAAAAAACACACTTTACCAAAAGACGCAGCATGTTACTTCGATCTGGCTCTGCAGCGTCTGTGTCTGTATAGATTAGTTGCTTCAGTGGAGCTGCTTGGTGCTTTTCTACAAAGCCAATTCAATCAGCTATTAGATAAAGTACCAGAAAAGCCCTACTAAAGCGCCCAATCTATACAGATGTTGGGCGAGCCAGGTCCAACTAATGTGCTGCCTCGTCTGGGCATGTGCCGGGGGCAAAATTTAAAGCACTGCAGAGGGTTTTTTTGTTTGAAAGCAGCCTAGATGACAATCTCAATGTAAATCAGCAATTCACAACATTTGAACATTAACAATTGACCTTAGACTTAATCAAAGATAATTTTTCATCTGCACAAGGCTTCCTCCTAACTTAAAAAATTAAATATGCTGCCAGTAGATACATGTTGGAGATGTGATGCATAGCAGGCAACCCTTGGTCACATTTTGATCATGCCCTTTAATTACTTCTGGAAAGAAATTATAACTAAAGTTAACATGGTTTTGAACACAGCACTTGATACCTTTGGCAAATATGTATGTTCTTGGGTCTATCCTCAAGGAATTAAGATTGAATCCTTATAAAATTGCATACCTATAGCAGGCCTTATTAGTAACATGCAAGATTGTGTCCTACTTTTCAGTGTAGCGATATCTCCAAAGGCTCAAATGTGGTACAGTTGGAGACGGCACGGCTAGCATCTACGGAGAGAGTCAAGGTTAACAGGATTAATTCCTTCATGTTTAGTGCAACATTTTGGGAGGACTCTAGATTGTTGCTCATTGTATCCTTCTCTTCTTCTGTCCCTCCTTTTGTTCTTTTTCCTTGCATTGCTTATTGTTTGTGACATAGCTTATAGTGTACAAATTGGTATGTTTTTCTGATTTTTGTATTGCATCTTAAAAAAGTCAAAAACAATTACAAGGCAGCTGCATAGGAAGAAAGACTATTTGGAGAAGCAGGGTAAGCTCCTTCTGTAGGCTGTTTGAGATAGAAATGTGCTTATTTGGAGACAAAATTAATAGAACTGGACAGTTTACTTAGCAACACTGAGTTTTACCAGTAGATGGCACAGCAAAAAATACTGAAGATAGCAGCAGCATCAGTGCCAAATGTTTTGTCCGATTCCATTACACTATCCAGGGGCAGTACTAACTGCTGACAAACTGGCTGGCTCATGTTTACACACAGTATCAGCGACAGAGATAAAATAAAAGGAGGAAAGAAAAAAGGGAGGTGGGGGAGGAATGTTTGTTTTAATAACATTTGAAGCGTAACTGTGGCACCATTTCAGAAAGTCTGATGACAGCAACAGGACTCAAATTTACCTCAGGCCTCATGGCTGAGGAAGAGTTCCCTGAGGTCAAGTGAGTTAGGAATGGATCCACAGCTGACCAGAGCACACAGAGAAAGTCTGGTAATTGTCATGTCCTCATGGATTTCTCCAGAAGGAAGGAGTTTAAGAAGCAATTTTCTTGTTTCTGTTTCCTCTCTTAGTACTAAGTATAACACTCGACTAAGGCAGAAGAGGGCACCTCAAGGGTGCATCCAGACAAGCAGGAACGGGTTTTTCCCTGAGGACAAGAAGCAGTGGCACACCTTGTGCTGCTGCTACTTGTCCTTGGCAAATGCCTGTGTCATGTGTGTTCTGCTGCATGGTAAGTTACCCCGGGGGGTGTGGAACAGGAGAGGCTGGGGCCAGCAGTTGTGCTGGCCCCAGGAACCTTACCTAGGGTCCTGGGGGCCTCCAGGAGCTGCAGCCACAGCGGGAGCAGGAAGCCTGGCTGGCAGCCAGAGTGTGGTTCTGGCTGGTCAGGCTCTGGTTTTGGGTGGCACACGCTGCCGCAATGTGTGCTGCCCCACTTTTTTTTTTGGTGTGGATTTTTTTTATCCTAGGATCTCCCGGGGTCAAAAAGCACCCCCGTGCTGCAAAGTAGCAGCATGGGAAATGCCTGCATGTTCAGTGTGTGGAGCTGCAGACAGGTCTGTGGCACCACATACCGCACCTCTGCACTTGTCTGGACATGCCCCAAGTGTCCATCCATAACAACAGCTACCTGGTACAGAAGGAGCAAAACATAAATCCTGGTTATCTCAACCACACAAAGCCATGCGAGAAGGAAGAAAGTAGCATCTGTCACTACCTGGATCTGAATAACTTTTCTTTCATTCTCTTTTAAATGGCCTAACTATGCTAAAAATCAACTATACCACTATAACCTACTAACCAGAGAAAACAAGCACAGTGGGCATGTCCACATGTGCAATTAATGCAACTAAATAAACTCTGGAACAATTTAAGTCAGAGTAAACTAATCCCAACTTCACTGTCTACATTTGCGTTTAAGTGCATTCAGATACTATCCATCTTCAAATAGTACCTGTGTCTGATGGGACTATCCAATGGTGCTGTAAAAACACCAACCCAATTGCCGTGCACGTGTAGACAATAATGCTTTACTGTGCAGTAATCTACTGCATAATAAACTGCAAGTATAGATGCACCCAGTGTGTACAGCCCATGCAGAAGTTCCATCTAACTGTCACAGGAAGAAAGAAGTAATTTAAAGGCAGTTATTGCCATTCTTCTTTTTATATTACTTACTATGAAGCATGGATGCCACTATTCAAAAACACCCTCAGATCTTGCATGTATGGAGCATTTATCAAAAGTGGAATCCACATGACTACAAAGACAAGGAAGGCAAACATTCCATGAAGCTACACTTGTCCTCTCATGACATCAGTTTACTTCTCACAAAAATGATTCAGTCAAAACTGCCGGATTCCATAGTATGTGTTTTCATCCATGTATGTAAGAAAAAGTTCACAACCACATCTGAAGTCTGTTTGTGAACTGTGATCTGGAAAAGACTGCTTTAAGGAAACACAGAAAAAAAGATCTTTTAACACAAAAACCACAACACAATTACAGGTTTTTTGGTATTTTTATAAAATTTGCAAAGATACACCACAAATTACACACACTAAAAAAGCTAAATATGCACACATATCATTTGATGAAAAAGTGAAAGCAAAAATTCTATTACTTGTATATACAGTTTCAATCCCAATTTACATTTGCATCATTTTTATGGATAGGAGGCATAGATTAAACAAGTTTCAGATGTACAACTTCAGCATGTTGAAAATATGCTATTTAAAATGTTTGTAGGTAACAATTAATGTTAATACCTATTTTCCTTTTAAATTAAGACACTTCTAAACAGCTCAGTTTTGTATGGAAACTAACTACTGGGAAGGCCACTGCTATATGCTCATTTACAAATGTGTACATATTCATAATTGTTCTATTGAGATTCACAAGGCAATGAGTGGATTTTTTAAACAGATTTGATTTACATAAACCTCTGACATCCATTACAAGTTTAAAACTCAATGTAGGGATGTTGAACCAGTTAGGATACTCCCAACATTTAAGGCATCAGTGTTAGATATAACTTCTAGAAAGTTAACTTTACAGTTAACCTAAGGCCTTTCTGCAGTTAACTAGTATAGCAAAAATGAAATAATCCCCATCTTCCCCCCTACATTAGGAAAGAGAATGCATGCATTTCCACAGGTATACTAAATCTTCTGGATCAAAATAAATGAAAGAAATAACGAAAGTACAGGTGATAACAACTAATAAATTTTCCTACCTCCCATCACTAGTAACTAATGCTTAACATTTAAACATCTACATTTTATGAAATTATATTTAGACCTGTTTTTGAAATTTCATTTTTTGTTAACTAGCAGAATTTAAAACTGTAACTTCATTCAAATAGATTCTAAAATAGAGCAAAATATAAATTTATAATGAGTGCTTTAAATTCCCCTCAGAACTAAAATATTATATTAGTTGAAATGAAAATAGTCTTAAAAAATATCTGTTATACCTCTCTTGTACAGCATTTTACAAGCATAAAATAAAGCAAACTTAAATGAAAAGCAAAACAAAACAAGAACCTCTCTGAAAGTGAAAACATCTTGAATGTTATTTGCAATTTTATCAGCCTGCACAAACAGCAACTACATGTAGTGAATTTGGGACCATACGTAAATTAACATACCCTCTCTTCTGTGTATTTTACCTTTGAATAAAACCTTCCCTAAAACTAAACCAGTTGATGACGTCGACTCAGAAAACTCCATGCCTACCACAACACTAACTATGAAGGTTAAGCAGAAAGCAAAATAATGAACTAGACTCCACAAGTGCGCGCACACTTCCATACAGTTGCACATCCCGAGTGTGCTATATGCATACATATAAAAGATTTCCTTTTTAGAGTTAAATATTTAAGAGTGAACCTACCAACTTAGATTCTCTCTATATTTTAAAAATATACATATATGTAATCTTTTGGCTTTGATAAGTAAAAATATTAACCAACAAGGGGAAAATTTGGGTGAAGAAAGCTCAGTAAGTAACTTGGATATACCACACCTTCTTTAAGAAGCATGAGCTGAAATGTAAGGCATCCCCAGAAATTTTTTTGCATATAGTACAGGTATGCAGGTTTTGTAAACAACAGCTTGAGGAAAGCAATACTGAAGCCAAAGAGACATTTCCTCTGGATCTTTGATGATCCCAAAACAAAGAACTACTCGCTTAGGGAAAATATTTCAAACTTAATCTTGTGAAAGAGAAAAATGCAATCCTTTGTCTTCCTATACTTTTGTTTTTAATCACGCATTGTAACAGCTCCCCTGAAGATGCTATACTTAAACACTGATGTAAAGGATGATCTCAAGGGCACAAGCACATCTTACGTCTATTGCTCAGGCATGTCACCATTTATTGATTTTGTGGTAGCACTGTTGTGGCCTACGTTGTCACTAGACTCCTGTAGAGTATTCCTACTGGAAAAGTTTCCTGGGACCTGAGATTGATTGGCAGCTGAAGGTCTAGCAGCAAGCAGCGTCTTAGTAGAGGAATTAGACTGGTGTCTAGAATGACCAGTCTCCTCACCAATTACATTAGGAGGTCTTTTTCTTCCAGATTCTTCACTGATAGGAGGCTAAAAACAAGTAGACAAAATTATTACTGTTAGGAGACTGGGGCACATGACTTTTGAGGAGAGGCTGAGGGAGCTGGGCTTATTTAGTCTGCAGAAAAGACAACGGGGGCGGGGGAGGGGATTTGATAGCAGCCTTTAACTACTGAAGGGTGGTTCCAAAGAGGATGGAGCTAGGCTGTTCTCAGTAGTGACAGATGACAGAGCAAGGAGCAACGGTCTCAAGTTGTAGCAAGGAAAGTGTAGGTTGGTTATTAGGAAAAACTCTCTCACTAGGAGGGTGGTGAAGCACTGGAATGGGTTACCTAGAGAGGTGGTAGACTCTCCATCTTGGAGATTTTTAAGACCCAGCTCAACAAAGCCCTGGCTGGAATGATCTAGCTGGGGATGGTTTTGCTTTGAGCAGAACTAGATCAGCATTTCTTAACCTGTGGTTTGCAACCCAAAAGCGGGTCGCAACAATATATGAAAGGGTCATGAACAAAACTTCCAGCCTGCAACGGGTGACTGAATGTTTTACTTAGCCTAAGTGGCTTCCCAAAACAAGGCTTTAAATGCCTAGTCATTTATGGAAACTAACTTCTACATAAAACAGTATGGTTTAACTTCATATTCAGCCCATTTCACATTTTAATGGGCAGAAAATAAAAGTCAGAAAGTGCAAAGGCTGTCAGTGAAATTCACTAGACATTCATTATTTACTGAATTCCTATTTCTACGGGTTTAGGAATTATCTTCACTAAAATCAAAACAATAATCGAAGTTACACAGGTAGTTTAAAAAGCTGTCATCCATGTTTGTTAGAAACCTAAATTAGAAAATTTTCACTGTTTAGCAAATGTATTTATTGTTATTAATATTCATTCAACTGAGAAAGGAAAACGGATTCATCTTTCATTATTGTTTTCTTTCACATTATGGCTTCCATGCTTTAGCATTCTCCTAGGACCTTGGTAAAGCAATATTTAAAAATAAATATAAAACCATTTGAATTTTAAAACACATTTGGTTAACTGTCTGTTGATTTTAGGACTCACAAAATATTATATCCACAAAACCTGAGGCATGGTGCTAAAGCAGCCTAATAATTGAATCCTTTAGAAATAATACACTTATATAGAGTAGAGTAATCTGCTAAGCAAAATGTAAAACTTACATCAACTCTGAAGTCCTCCAATCTCTTAAAGTTACTGAGGTATTCTTGCAATTTGGGGTCAATTGGCGGAGTCTTATATTGAGAGTATTTTAGATAAGCCCAAAACTTTTCTAGGCCATACAGCTGACCTGACAACATAAAAAAAGAGAATTGTTGCCAGTTTTTCAACGTTTTAAAAGAAAAAATAGCTAACTGGGTAAATTTAACACTATTGTCCATATCCTAAACACCTCATACAAACTGGGAATTACCAGATTCATAGTCCTTTTTTGTTTCTTCTTGAAAATCCTTGAAAATCTCTTGCCTGAATTTTTTTTCCAGACCATAGCTGTAAAATCTGAACAAACACTCTAATCCATACCTGTGAACAGAGAACAGCGATTTCAAGAAATCTATGTTAAAACGCACATTATATTTCTCAAAGGATTCACAACATGTTCTGTTCTTCTTACACTTTAAGAAAAACTAAAATACTATAGTTTAATTAGTTGGCATCCATCTGATCATTTCTTTCCCAACACTTTTCATTAACTTATTTTAAGTTTTTCCTAGATGATACAAATATTCAAGAGCTAAAAAGAATGTTCTTTTGAAAAGAACTTTGTTCACAATGGGTCTGAGATGGTATCTCAGTCTCCACAACTGTGCATACATAAAAGGACGACGCAGAAGATTGTTGTTTTCCTTACATAATTCAGGATTGATTGTTTTAACTTTGAAGTAAAGGAACGTAGGGAATATACAAGATGCCAAGAGCTGACATTATCCTTTAAAGATTCTTCTCCATGTTTGAGACAACCACTTTGTGGAATAATCCACGCTCTTAGCAAGTCAGTCACTTGCTTTGAAAGTGTCAGCTGGAACCTGTAAAAGCTAAGCAAAGCCTTCAGCTTCTCTGTAGTCCTTTACTGCTGGGAGACTTCCTGCCCCCACGCCTCCCAAGGATCTTGAACATGCATCTGTTACAGCAAAGCCCCTTGATACCCAGCCTATGTACAGTACCTAGGAAAATGAGGTCTGGTCCATTAATAGAGCTCTCAGAGCTCCATCCAGCAAAACTGCTGTGGGATGAATGCCCCCCTGAAAAATATCTTTGGCTCAAATCCATATTCCCTTCAGAGGTATGTACCTAAATAATTTCACTCTTGTTTACGGGTTTGTAGCTTGTAAGACACTGCAGGAGTTTGTGAAGCTGCATACATTTAATGAAGAAACCTTTGATCTTTTTCAGATCAAGTCACACCATATGCTTTGAAACAGGTATAGTAATAGACTAACTAGGTAAAAGGGCATGGCTGAGGCAATCTCCTAACTGTTGATACCCAGCTGCCACATCATCACCTGGGACTGCTGGCTTCTAGTATGCTTAATGCAACCCTTCTGGTGTTCTAATTTACATAGTGACAATCACACCAGCCTACAGACGGATCAGAAATATGAATACAAAAGTATATTAGAGCCACATTTGCATTCCTTTCGCTGAACTGTACTATGCATTCCTGACAAAATGTCCATTCAGTCTCAGTATGTCAGGACTTAAATATATCAATGCTTCCTGATTTGATTATGGAAATAAAGAGATGATGATCAACATTTTAATTCTGAAAGACCATTTTTCTAAAACAGGGGATATTTAGAAAAAAAAAAAAAAGAGGGGGCATTTTTTTTTGGGGCCAAGTTAAAAAAAAAAAAAAAGAAGAAGTGGCAATTTTCTTTGTGGTCAAGTTGCAGAACAAGAAACATTTCCCCTAATTTTAATTGAGGTAGAAACATTCTGACTTACAGAAATAATATCTTATTGCCACAAATAAATATGGGGTTACATTAACAGAGGCAAAAATTAATATAATAGTTTAGCATGAACTATAAATTAGAGATCCAAGGATACTGTATGTCTAATGTTGTATGTGGAAACAATCACCAGCTCCTATCTGACTAACCGCATTTTCTCTCCATTCTTGTTGGGTACATTAAAATAGCACCTGGTGTTAAAGTGAAGTACACAAACCAATATTTTGAAAGCATCAACTGATACCATTACAAAAAATGTCAGGTTCTTTCAGTTACACACATGAACTGGACATTTTAAATGGAAGGTAGAAACAAAAATTAATCCTAACTTATGGAACAAATGTATTACCTGTAGTGCTCTTTTGCATCATCTAGAGCAAGCTGTCTGAATTCCTCATACATTTTCTTGTTAAAGTGATCTCTGAGAAAAAAGGACCAGAAACGAAAGAGTGTGTTCATTTCTTGGGACTGGCCAATTCCCAAACGTTTCCTTTCTAAAGAAAAAATAAATATAAAGTCAGTGACAAAACAACTCAACGTTTTAATTCAGTATTTGTGCAATACACAGTAAAAGCTCAGTGTGAATTTAAAATTTTAGAAAAAGTATTACAAATCATTCTGAGTCTATTCCAATTTTCTTAATTCACCTAAAAATAAAAATCCATTAAATACTTCCTCTCGGGTGCCTACCTGAAACAAGATCAATGCTGTTCGAAAATAGTAACTGGGGCCCCTGGCAAACATTAATATTATCAGGTATTGGGATCTGAGGAATGTTATGCCTCATGCCAAAATCCACATCATCTTACAGGGCCATATGCAAATAGAAGGACACACCATTTTTGGGATCTGAAATAAAATTCCTAAGGTCCCACTCATGCAACAACTGGTGCAGGGAGCCTGGCATAAGTGACCTAAGTCCCCCATGCCAGGTTCCCAGCACCTGGATCCTTAAAGGTCATGGGCTGCCTCTGGCGATTGGAAAGGGGGCAGCACCAGTATTGGACATGGGACCTGGTGCTGCCTCTTGGGATTGGGCACTGGGCTACCGGTTCTGGGACCCAGGGATCTAGCAGAGTGGATGAGGGGAAGAAACTGCGTCCCCAACCCTGGCTGCTATCCTTGCATTCAGCTGAGCACTATAAATGTAATGTTTAAAGAAAGCTAGAAATGTAATGTCTGCCAGAGCCCTTAAAAACCCAGATTCAAAAGCTAAAAATCTCACCAAATATTTTCCACTTACACAAATGGAAAAAAATAATGCCGAGTCCATAAGAGGCATAAATGGTGATTTTCCTGAAACTTGTCAATTAATTTAAAAAGGAAATCAGCAAATACGCATCAATTATCCCAGTGGTTCTCAATCTTTGTACGTGTCTTGGGAAAAATGACAGCTCTTAGGTTTTCTTTTTTTTTTTTTTTTTTTTAAATGGCTACAGAAAAATAAAGGAGCAATTTTTCTTTTGCAAAGAACTCAGATCACAACAGGGCAGTATGTTTTTGACATTATGGACTCCTTTTGAAAGCTCTGGGTTTATCTTGTGTATCTTGCTTGCTGTGCAGGATGACATGGGTCCACAATCTGGATCTGGCTTGTTGGCCTCTTCACGAGTCCAGAAAGCTGGGTTTATCTTGTAAATCTGGGTTTATCTTGTGAATCCTGCAATACTGATTGCCAATAAGGCTGTGTGAAATTTCACCAAGTGTTTCGTTTTGAAGTTGTTTCAACGCATTTCTAGCTTGAAACAGCAAAATCTAAACAAAACAAAAAGCTTCAAAACAGCTTCAAAACTAAATGATGGCACTAAATGTTTTGAAAGTTTCAGAACGTGTCAAGTTTCGAAGCAGCAGGCAGGAGGCAGGGGAGAGCCAGGGCTGCGCTCTGAGCAGCTCTGCAGCCCCATGAAGCTCAGCCTAGCGGCGGGAGGCAGAGCGCAGCCCTGGCTCTCCCTGCCTCCAGGCTTCACTCAAAACAGGCTCCACCAGCCCCACAGAGCTCAACCTCCCCTCCCAGTGCTGCCAGATTCCTCCCTGGGAGTGTGGGCCCCCAGATCTGCACACTGGATAACAGGAGGCTGCTGCTGCTACCTGGGGCCAACGGCAGCATCAGTTTTCCCCAGCGCTGGGCATGGGCTGCGGCCAGTACTCGTCCCAGGTGGCGGCAGCAGCCTCCTGCCCTCCAGTGCAGATCTGGGGGCCCACACCCATGGAAGGAATCCAGCATAGCCCGGCAGCCCTCCTGGGGGTGCAGGCCCCTAGATCAGTGTGCCAGGTGAGAGGAAGCTGCTGCTGCTGCCGCCAAGTGTGACAAATTTTGCTTTGAACAGTTTGACGTGCAGTTTCCCAGAAACCTCTGCACCTTTCTCCTTGAAACTTGGCAGGCTTCATGCCCTCAGAAGGGGCTACCATCCCTGCAATTATCATCCATATCAGGCATGAAATGACAATATTTTAGGCATTTTCATGATTCCCCATTATAGCCTATGGGCAAAACGGCAAAACAGTTTTAATGAAACTCTGCCCCTTCAAAACGGTGAAATGGACATCGAAACGAAACAATGGTGTTTCATACGGCCCTGATTAGCAATACACAGCACAGATCACAAGGCACCCTGGCTGAGAATCACTGAAGAATTTAATTTCTCTCTCAGAGGTTTTCTCCAAGTTATATGAAAAGCAAATAGTCCCAAAATGTATCCAAGATAAAAAATGACATACATTTCAGGGTAAGGTTACAGTAGGTACCAAATAATTATGGTAATCTGCTTTTTTCAGGAGATCATGCAAAAGAAAAAGAGTGTAGAAAAAAACCTGTAGTATTATATAACAACTTATTTCTGCCAACTAAAACTTTATGGATATATCTAGCATCTTACCCATCAGACACCTTCGACGGTATTTGTGGTAGATTTGTTGTGTAAAGCCATTTTCCTTTAAAAGTTCATGAGAAGGATGCTGAAATTTGGGAAGTGAGTGAGGGGTACACCCATAACTTCCTGGAAGGGGGACACCTTCTGAGGGTGAAGCATTTGAACTGCTGTGGAAATAAAACCAAGTATTTGATTTCTAAGGAAAGGTTACATTTGTTCAAACTCCACATTAAGAGGCATCCAGTTATCTTGCTTTAATTACCCTGAGTTGTTGGAGCAGCTTATGCAAGTACCACTGTTACCCCCAAGCATCCTTTTCCTACTCACACTAATAATAAAAAAAGAAATCTTTGCTGGACACTGAGAGATCAAGTACATAGAAAGAAATCTAGAATGCTGACAATACAAAGATCTTAGGGCCTAAACCATATGTCATGAGGTCATCTCCCAAGAAGAAATTTTTCTTGTTTTGTACTGGTAAATTAGTTTGGACCATATAATCCAAACACTGGACTCAAATACAGAATGCTAAAAAGGAGTTTTATCACAATTTTGCTGAAAACAGATTAGGAAAAGAGCTTGTAAATCAGAAAATTAAATTGAACCAGACTGGACTCTTTCATGGGGGAATCAAGATAACCTAGCCAGTAAGACGCCACCGGCAGAGCCACATCATCCAGCCTGTGGGACTCCCCATGGGTCCAGAAATTTGGCAGTGTGGCGAGCAGCCATATTAATTGCAAAGGCTTGTAGAGCCACAGCAATTAACCCAGCCTCTGCACATCCTGCTGCCAAATTTCTGGACCCGTGAAGAATCCAACAAGCCAGATCCAGATTGTGGACCCATGTCATCTGGCCAACAGCGCCAAAAACGAAGCTGTAGCTTTAAGGGATTAGCCACCACCAAATTCCAGCCCTGCTGAAATTCAGGTGACATGATGCTTCACACCTGGAGTCCAGCCCACAGGCTGGCACTGCACCATTCATCTGGCATATGAGATGAGTGCAGCATATACCACAACTAGTATTATACAGATTATTCAATGCAACACACAAAGGATGTTGTTATACTCATCTAATTTACCTCTTAAAACATACAATAAGCCCCACATAAAATTAGGGGTGCACTGATAGAGATTTTTGGGGCCGATACCTGATATTTAAGGAGGCATATTGCCCGATACTGATCTGATTTCCAATATAGGTACCTCCAGGTGGTAAGTCCGGTGTGGTGGAAGGGGAGGGGTGTGGCGGGGGGGGGGGGGGAGAAAAGG
>NW_017729030.1:31465468-31471665 GCF_001723915.1 Gavialis gangeticus | reverse complement strand
AAGGCCCCCCCCCCCCCACAGTGAGGGAAGGGGCAGGGGCAGGCACTGCCCAGGTGAGGCAGGGAGAGGGCTGGAGCCACAGCTCTTGAGGGGGTGGGGGGAAGAGGCAGCTCCCACCATTACTTGTACTACAGGAGGGCGTGTTCCCCAGATCTGCATGGGGCAGGCTGCAGCTGGGGCTGTGTGGGGCTCTCCTTGGTGAGGGCTGGGCTCAGAGCAGGCACCAGCGGTGCTGGGAGGATACTGCATCCACCCCAAATTTCACCGCCACTCCGCTCCCAGCGCCACCACTGCCAGCCGCAGCCCTGCCTCCACCCACATATCTGGAAGTTCCAGGGCAGCACTGGGAGCTGAGCTGCAGCAAAATTTGGGGTGGATGCAGCATCCTTCCAGTGCTGTGTGCAGCACAAGCATTTATCGGCCAAATTATCAGCCCCATCGAGCCGATATCTGATGCAGCAAATTTTCTTTATATTGGTACTGATCTGATATCAGACCAACATATCGGTGCACCTCTACATAAAAATAATTGAATTTAATAAAGTAGATGAAATTATTCTATGCAACATTAATTTTAATACTTATTTATCTTCATTATAACTTGCAGCTAATACAATCGCTCTGATTCAGGATGCATAACATTTAGGTTGAATTATTGTAAACTTGGTTTCTTTGATTGAGAGTTTCATCAATTGTCACTGGAAGTTGACAAGTAAACAAGTAAACCAGTTTACTTCTATCATTTAACAACGTGTTGTATTCTCTCTTCTGTCTCCTCCTTGCTATTCTGCGTTCTTTTATTTTCACTTTTTCTAGTATAACCCCTTTCCCTTTTCCCATTTTCCTGATGTCCTCTACTCTTCTGTCTCTTCAGTAGAAAATATATTTGCAAATTCTTACACTTTCCACCATAATTTTTCTGTTGACTCTGTGAACTGAAAGGTATCACAGCAAATCATTCCATGACAAGAATTACTACCTCACAGAAGAGGTCCTTGTCCTGTGGTCTCTGGAATCCATTACCCAACCAACATGGCTTTCTAATGGAGGGTTTGTACTATGTCGTGTTTTCCTTTTCCTCAGAGTCTGAAAAAAAATAAAAAAATAAAACGCTACTATTTTTCCTTGGTATGAATACATTCATTTTACTGAAACTAAAATTTCACAAAATACTTTCAGGAATACTTTTATCTTCAACCAAAACAAAAGTTTATCAAATTGTGTATATTGTATATAGCATATTAAAAGTCCTAGAAAATCATAGGGCAACAGCTTCAGAAGTCAAGAACCTGGTCTTAACTAACAAATTCATTATCTTTAGATATATTACTTTCCATTGTGGATTTTTAACAACCTCAAGGATGCAATATTTTGGACAAAAGAAAACACCCGTAAGACAATTTTTTATACGTAGTAGTTAAGCCATTAATTCTTGTAAATAAAATAGTTAAATTAACTAACAATGCTGTTGCATTGTATTAGGACATGGTTATTCAGGACAAAGCTTTATACACAAAGTTTTTCTCTTGACCTTTACATCAATGGATTTTGCTTCCTTAACCACAGGATAGAATCTTGGCGTTTTGTTAGGATCTTGGAGCCGTGGGGTCCGAGGCGTTTTGGGTGTTCTAGCAGGATGAACTCTTGGAGATTCTGGGACCGCTGTTGGCAGTGAACGAGCCACTGCGGTTGGAGGTACTTCTACAACAAACAGTTTACAAGACAGTTCATCTGTTAAATCTGTAAGCAGAAAAAAAATACTAAAATTATTAAGATGCAAGGGAGATCTTAAAATTTATTTCTATTTTGCAAAATAACTACTAAGCTTCAGGCACATTTTTCCCAAAAAATATTAAATTAACAGATGAGAAGAGGGAGATTTATTTATGAAGCCTATAGTTCTTGGTATCTTACTCCACATGCATCCAATTTATCCACTTTCATTTATAAGAATCTTCTGTTCATCAAGACATGCATTTTGTGGTTGAAAAGTGATGCATGGAAAAGTGTAAAACTCCCAACTTTTACAGCACAAAACTTCTCTTTGCTGAATTAACACCTCCTTGAAAATCTCTTGCACCTTAATCACTGTAACCTTTTGTCCACACAACTACCTCCACTTTATTCAAAATAGTTCAGGTAACCAAACCAAAACATCGCCAGTTATTCCCCACACCTGACCATTACTGCTTATGTAACATGCTGAAAGACTATGTATGCATATATTTTTCCTTTTATTAGATTGAACAATATTTATTTCACAGAGGTATCTAATAGGTAAAAGTTCTTCTAAGAGCCCCAGTAGATGCCAGTCTGCCTTTTTTGGCATGTACATATATCATTCAGAAACTGGTCCAGTATTGTTTAAATTGCAACCACTAGATGGCAACATGATGATAGTTTTAAATCAGTGATTCTCAACCAGTGTGTCAAGGGATTCTTTAGGGTGCCACTCAATATTAGCACTGCTAAGCATGCATGATTCACAAGATAAACCCAGAGATTTCAAATAAGGATCTATAGTGTCAAAGGGTTTTTGACCTGTTGCAACAGAAGAATTGCTCTATTATTTTTCCATAGTCAAAAAATGAGTGAAAGCCAAGAGCTGCCATTTTTCAAAATGTGTCCTGAGTCTAAGGAGGGATGCCTCAAGCGTAAAAAGGATGAAAACCATTGTTCTAAATAAAAGAAAAATTGTTTAAAATGCCTAAAGGCTGTATATCTTTTATTGAACCTACTGCATGGTTGAGCTATCTGAGAGCTCATCTATGTCTATCCCAGGTGAGACTTGAGGAAGGGTACTGTGATACCCAAAAGCTCATCTATGATAATCCTAACTATGAAGTTGGTCCAATAAGATATTGCCCACCAGAATTCTTGCCTCATTTATTTCCTAGATTATCAAGGCAACAACCTCACTTCAACTCACTACCATACCTGTTGGGGGAAGATTAGAAAAGGAAAGACAGTGACCGAATTCAGATTAGCAACCAAAATCAAGGGCAATAAGTCGTCCTTCTATAGGTACATAGATAACAAGAGGAAAACCAGTGGAAACATGGAACCAGTGCATCTGGACACATGATCACCAACACCAAGGAGAAACTGAATGCCTGAATGAGTACTTCGCATCTGTATTCCACCAGGCTAAGACTGATAGCCTGTCGACTGCAAATATGACACAGAACAGTTACAGTAGGGATGATCACCTACCAACAGTCCATGTAAAGCTGGTAAGACCAGCTAGAGAGGCTGGATATCTATAAATCACCAGGACCAGATTAACTCCATCTGAGAGTGCTGAACAAACTAGCCGAAGTCATTGCAGGACCACTGGTCTCTCTTTGAGAATCGTGGTGCTTAGGAGAGGTCCCAGAAGACTGGAAGAGAGCCAATGTTGTACCCATCTTCAAGAAGGGGAGGAAAGAGGACCCAGGAAACTACAGGCCAATCAGCCTGACTTTAAACCCAGGAAAAATCCTTGAACAATTTCTCAAGGAGTCCATATGTGATAAGCTAGTAGAAGGCAAAATTCTGAACGACAACCAGCACAGTTTTGTTGCGGGTTGGTTATATCTAACTAACCTCATTTCCTCCTGTGACCAGGTTACTCGCCACCTGGATAAGGGAGATGAGGTTGATATAATTTACTTGGACTTTAGGAAGGCCTTTGACTTGGTGTCCCATGAAGCTCTCAAGGTAAAACTAGGGGACTATAGGCTCAACAATTCAACAGTCAGATGGGTGGGAAACTGGCTGCGAGGTCAGACCCAGACAGTACTAATACAGCCTAAAAGCCTGATTTACTTTAAAATTGCATAACCTATTCAATCAACTTTCAATACGATGTCAAGGCTCTTGAAAGCAGCGGTCTGGTACTGAAGTCAATTAGAAACTTGTGACAATATTTCTCAAAGTCTAATTTTGTCCAGAGGCAGCTAGGGTACCTACAGACCTCTTAGGCCCCCTCTACGTGTTACAGTTACTATGCAATTAACTGATTAATTGCACAATTGAGACCAGCTCAAAGCATCTATCAAGCCATAAAAAGGTCTAACCAGGTATAAAGCCAGACCTCGAAAATGTGTTCTAACTTCATAGCTGGTTGCTATCCAGCTTCAATTTGCATGTGTGACAGCATGTGCCTCTGTGGCAGGGAACTCCACCACCTGACAAGACTCCCAGCGCCAGCAGCTATGGACTTGGGGTCCTGGCAGTCACAGGGTGCTGCTGTGATTTTTCAGCCCAGAGGGTACATGGGGCACCCCCACAGCTGGGAGACCACTACAATCTCCCAGCTGTGGAGGGCATTCCATGCACCCCCAGGACTGGGAGATCCCAGCAGAGCACTCCCGTGGCTGGGAGACTACAGCAGTGTCCCATGGCTGCCAAGACCCAGAGTCTGCAGCTGCTGGGCCTGAGAATCCTCTCAACTGTGGGACTCCCAGCCTCAGCTGTGTATGGTACTATAAAGCTAGAACATAGTTTTGAGGTCTAGCTTTATAGCTGGTTGGACCTTTTTATGGCACGATAGGTACTTTGTACAGGTAGCTGATCCCAGTTAATTGCACAGTAACTTAATGACTCTGAAAGTCATGCTAAGCTTGGGCCTACTCACAGAAGTTAAAATACAGAATACTGATGCTAGCTCCATAATGCAAGAGGATGAGAGTTCATGGCTACGCCATCTGCGAAGGAATAATGAAGTATCTCTTTCAGCTTATCTTGCTATATTCAGGATGATTTCAGGCAGGCTCATAGTTGTCTGGTGTGTAACCATGTGAAATGTCTATCCTTGATTAATTAGTACAGTAAATATTCCTTTTGCGGTTAACTTGTGTTTGTATGTAGGAAGAGACATTCTTCATATGCAATAAATATCTCCTCCTGATTTAGTCCAAGGACATGCATGTTTTTCTTGGTTGTTAATCAGTTTCTTAATATGTTCTAAACTGGATAAAGCTCTTGTCACTGAAGAAGGTAACTCATTCAAATTAGAAATTTCTGATAACCAGTAATGAGCAGGTTTTTCCTGTCAATTACTGCTTGGGACTCTATTAATTTACAGAACTAAAAGAATGCTCTGAAGATGCTAAACTAAGGGTATAAAAAGGTGGTAAAACAGCAAACAGCGTGCATGCTTCAAGAGTGAGAAATCTCTGACACCAGTTGCTGAAGTGCCCGACTTACTCAAGA
Source organism: Gavialis gangeticus (assembly GCF_001723915.1). Classification (NCBI taxonomy): domain Eukaryota; kingdom Metazoa; phylum Chordata; order Crocodylia; family Gavialidae; genus Gavialis; species Gavialis gangeticus. Next base: position 31,466,469 of record NW_017729030.1, on the reverse strand, counting down.
AGTTGAAGAGAAACAGACTGCCTCTTCGTCACCCGTTTGGCGAGAAATCATCCCCTTACAGCTAATTACTGGACTTTGATTTGGTTTGGGCTCACTTGACTTGATTTTGAATACTTGGAGTATATAAAGCCTTTCTGTCGCTCAAACGAGGTGTCGTGTCAATCCCTGGGCTAGCCCAGAATCCTAGGTTTTTATTTGCTAACAAACTGTAATATGTAGAGGGGGACTAAGAGATCTGAAAGGACTCTCAACTACAGAAGCTTGTTTCTTACTGGAGCAGGAGCAGCTCAAGGTCAGGCTCCCTCTGCACTGGCAATAAGGCATGATGAGAACTAATGCGTGGCCCCACAATCACACTTCCTGGCATGCACGTGTGACATGGCAGGAGGTGCGAATGTGAGCATTGCACATTAGATCCCATCATGTCTTTACCTGCATGTGTAAAGAAGCCCTTACACAGAAATCAAAGATTAAGAGAAACAGAGCTGTGGGACAAGATCTTGTTCAACACCTACATGGAAGCAGAACCAAATATAACTAAAACCATCCCCCCTCAGTCAGAAAAAACACTAGAACTTAGGCTGATCATCTGTTCAAAGTGGATAAATACATACCAAAAATCTACGTGTATATGTTGAAATATTTACTACTAGGCCCAACACACCATTCTCTGATTTTTACATTTTATAAGTTTCTGTATCAATTTCATGGAAAAATTAGTAGAACAAAGGACATTTTAGTAACACTACAGTACTGCTTTAAGGAACTTGTTAATTAACTAAAAATTAACAAACTGCTTTAAACTGGCTATTGTGAACATAAGTATTTACAACACAAGATGCACCCTATTTAATATACTGTATAAGCCACGGGTGGGCAAAATACAGCCCACGGGCCATATTCAGCCCTGCCAATTGATCCTATCCTGCCACCACTGGGAGCCTAGGAGGGAGGGCTGCACCCCACGATGCTATACTCTGCTACAGCTGGTGCCAGGTTGG
>NW_017729030.1:31465026-31465452 GCF_001723915.1 Gavialis gangeticus | reverse complement strand
CCAGGTTGGGCCATGCAGACTCCTCTATACCCCCCCACCCACCACGCTTCCTGTTGACACTACAACCATGCAGTCTGGGCACTGCAGCTGCCAGCAGTCAAGCCCACACATGATGCAGTGCAATGCAGTTTGCCAAGTGGCCACCCCCCCATCCACCTGTCACAATAAGCTGCTGTGGCACCATTAGTCTGTAACAGCCATGGAGGGGCTCGGCTCGGGGAAGCAGCTCATCCTAGCGAGAGACGGGACAGCTACTTGGCACACTATGTTGCACCTCATCCCGTGCAAGCCCTGCTGACAGCAGCTGCAGTGCCAGGACTGGCAGTGGCAACAGGAAGCTGGGATAGGGCAGAGGAGTCTGTGCACTGAACAGCCCAGCCCGACGCTGGCTGTGGCAGAGTGTAGTGGTGTGGCACATGGCATAGC
>NW_017729030.1:31452377-31460026 GCF_001723915.1 Gavialis gangeticus | reverse complement strand
TACAGCTGGTGCCAGGTTGGGCCATGCAGACTCCTCTATACCCCCCCACCCACCACGCTTCCTGTTGACACTACAACCATGCAGTCTGGGCACTGCAGCTGCCAGCAGTCAAGCCCACACATGATGCAGTGCAATGCAGTTTGCCAAGTGGCCACCCCCCCATCCACCTGTCACAATAAGCTGCTGTGGCACCATTAGTCTGTAACAGCCATGGAGGGGCTCGGCTCGGGGAAGCAGCTCATCCTAGCGAGAGACGGGACAGCTACTTGGCACACTATGTTGCACCTCATCCCGTGCAAGCCCTGCTGACAGCAGCTGCAGTGCCAGGACTGGCAGTGGCAACAGGAAGCTGGGATAGGGCAGAGGAGTCTGTGCACTGAACAGCCCAGCCCAACGCTGGCTGTGGCAGAGTGTAGTGGTGTGGCACATGGCATAGCCCTCCCTCCTCAGGCTCCCAACAGTGGCTGGTAGGCCAGATAAGATCAATTGGTGTCCTCCCCCCCTGCCCTCAACAGCTCACCAAAACTTCTTAAGTGGCTCTCTAGCCCAACCCTGGTATAAGCAATATCAGGAAAAATTCAAATGCTGTTATTGCCTGCATGTGATACGGATTTCAAATGAAAAGTCTTTGGATTCTAAACTATTTTGCTTAAGATCTCTGGTCCCTAGGAAATAAATGCCTCGCTTCACGAACTACCATCATGTTCACGTTATAATTTTCATGTCATACCGAAGACCTTCTTGTGGTGCGCAGTAACAGTGAAACATCTGAACACTTTTGCTCATGGTTATCAAGACTGATCCACATACTTCGAAATAGACTCGTCAGTTTGTGTCTGCTCCTTCTGATTCAATAAACTATCCAGAATATCGACAATTCTCACTAGAGAGCATGCAAATATTTTCTTCAGCACAGGCACTTGCCTGAAATCATAAAGAAAGAATACATATATACCGTGCTGTGCTCTTGGAGGCCCTGGAGGAACTTCCTGGTTTGGATCAATGATTGGTTCAGGTGCAAGATTATCAAATTCTTCTTTACTAATGAGATTAAGCTTCTTAAAGTTTTCAACCTCTTGCTGAGTTTAAAGAAAAAAAAATACATATGTAGTACCATCGTCTATTATGTTAGCCTCAGAAATGATACAAGTTCATAGACACAGAAGTACATCAACACAAAACATGAACCAGAATTCATTCAGAATTGAGCTTATGCAATTACAAGTTTTTCTCATTGCTTTTCAGGAGGAAAGAGGGATGCAAGGAGTCCTATACACAAGAGCCAACACAAGAAATGAAGTGTGTGAGATAGTGTAATTCATAACAACTAGAAAAGCAATTAAATCTATACCTGGGGAACAGACAGATTAAGTGACTTGCCCAAGATTATTCAAGAGGCCTAAACTGCTAAGATGCCTTTCCTTTCCTCTGTGGTAAGGTATGCTCAAAAGAGTTTTGTCAGTGTTGGAATAAGGAGAGAAAAAATGACTACTTCCTCTTTTAATAGAAAAATAAAGCCAAGATTTTCAAGAAATGGTCCACGTATTCCTGAAGTAGTTAAGATGCCTTTAAAAAGGCCTGTTTTTTCCAGAGGACCGGTGTTAAAGCAACACTCCTTTAAGGCACCTCAAATTAACAAATGACAGGAGCAGGGAGGTGTGGGGTGGGACCTCAGGACTTTCAGAAGTCCTAGCCATGGAAATAAGAATAATTAAAGGACAGATTGGAAGAAAACATTTATCATTCTTGTATTCTTTCAACTGCTCAATTCCAGTTTACTGTCGTTCTGTCTACAGACCCAACTCCTTCCTAATAATCCACCCACTGCTCTGAACCCCACTTATTTCTTGCTCTTCCCTAATGGTCTCAGAAGACACTTTCACACAGTTTGTTTTTGCTTTCTCCTCTTTTCTCTCCATTTACCCATTTCCTTTTCTCTCCCCCTTCCATATTAAAAAACCCCACAATTTGAAATAACCCTTGAAATGCTTACAATAGAGACTTGGGTCATTTCAGATATATTCCAAAATATGGAATCCAGACTGAGCATCAACAGGCTACTTTCAGTTTCACAGACCTGTATGCATCAACAGTTAAAGCTGTCTCTAAGCAAAAATGAAGTCGTGGATATTAAAACTGGAATTTTACTTGTTCAATCTTTTGTACTCACAAGTTATTTATATTTAAAGAAACAGAAAACATTCACAATACAACTAATTTCAAGCAAAATCTTCACTTTTATAAGAGCTCCTTTTTTGTCCTGTTTTGGAGAAAGGATAATTCTTCTCATCTTCCCCACAAAATAACAAAACTGAAAGGCAAGCTCTGTACAGCACAAGAAAGCACTTGAAAAAAAAATCTAATCACCTACTTTAGAAAGAAATTAAACACTACCCAAGCAATTCATATAAAACGAAGTTGAAACCAAATATTGCTTCACTGGTTTAGGTCAGTTTGTGGTTGAAAGGATATTTTTATCTTGAATTTATCTCGCAACCTCTGCTATTTTGCATCTATAATAGGAAGCCTGACAGATGATATGCAGTTCCACTTTTAAGTATTTATGTCATAATCACAAGTTAACATTAAAAAAATTCCAACACCTTTATGTACACTGGGGTCACCAACCCAAGAATTTTCTTCTTTCTTTACTGAGTGTGCAAATTTTTTACTGACATACATTATACATAATGTGAATGTAACCATTCTCCCAAGCCCTGGATGGCAATAGCAAGGGCTGAGTTCAAATGTAGGAGTTTAATAATAAACTATATCTGGCTTGGGCCCCCACCCAGAAACCTGGGAATTTTAACTGGGTGTTCCAAAGTGAACACATTTCCCCATATATAAGCAACACTCTACTGAAACAGGATTTACTGGAGGGAGAGGGGGAGGAATAAATAGAACCTCAGAGAAAACCTTAGTTGTTAAACTTTAAGCATATCCAAACATTTTATGGTCTCAGTCACTAGCAAACCAGCCCGGGGGAGCTACCAGTCCATTGTGAAAGGAGACTCACCCAGAGGTGTTGTCTAGGAGCTCTACCACCTACACAGCCCAAAGAAAATCCCAAACAATAAAACCTAGGCCCATAAACACTAATACAGGCACACGTAACCCTCAAACCTCCCAACTTGTATATTAAGGAAAAGTATGCAAAGCAGGATTACAGTCACCATAGCAGAACATAACCAAAGCTGAATCTACAGAATACAAGCAGGGTTGTATCAAGGAAGTGAAAAGTACAAAGGATACACACAACTAAGAACTGCAACTAAGAATTATTTTAACCATCCTCAGAATCCTTCTATTTGTGACTATACATTCAAACATCAACACTGTCATGCACTAGTATTGGCAGTACAGTATAACCTCATAAATCCAGCATGCTCAGGATCGAGCACCTGCCAGAAATCTGAAAATTCCAGATTTTTGAAACCGAAGCAGTGGCTACATGCGGAGCAGCACCATAGGCTGGTGGATGGCAGCGGCAGCTGCCATGTGCAAGCTTTCCCCTCCACTGCTCCAGGACTGGCTGCTGCCTCGCCCTTTGCTGCTCTGGGACCTGCTGCCTCTACTCCCCTATGTGCTGGATTTTTCAGAATTCCAGATTTTTGATATCTGGTTTTATGAAGTTATACTGTAGTAATTTCTCCCTCCTAACTCCATAGCTCCTTCCCAGCCACCCATGTCCTTCCTGCCTGGTGCCTTAGACTGTGTGGGGCTGTGCAACCATGCCTACATTTGAGACAAGCAGCCATTACAGGCAAAACAGGCAAATGAAGCTGCAGCACATGGCTAGGAGGTGAGGAATGGGGCCTCAGGGTCTCCTACGGGTTACAAGGCCTTTAGAACTCCCTGCAGGGTGCTGTGCTCTTGCTCAGACACAAGGTAATGTTGCCCTGCTCTGTCTGTCCCTCCACACTTCTTGCATCCAGCCTCATTCTGATGACAGATCTTCAATCAAGCCTATGTTTTCCTAGCTGTTTTGTTTTGTTGGGCGTTTTTTTGTTTGTTTTTTGGGTTTTGTTTTTTTTATATGGATAACCCTTCTTCCCACCCCACCCACTTTTTTTTAAAGACAGACTGTCTGTGAATTTACAAACAACTGGCAACCCTGATATACACTGTCAATTCTTACCCCTCACCCCCAATTAGTTTAATAGCGTAAATGCCAGGTGAGCAACGCTGATCACCTGTTTTGATTCCTTTTGCCTCTAGACTGATACAGCTACAACCTGGATAGCTGACACATGCTAGGTGATCAATATTCATTTTAGGTTTTTTAACTTTTTAAATGCAACTAAAACAAATTACCTTCATAGCTGCTGAATCGATCTCACCTTGCTCCATCCACAAATCCTGTTCATAATAGTATAAACCATCATTAATGACTTTAGCAAGTTCTGATGTAATTTTTGCACGAGACACGTGATTACCAGTACGATCTCCACCAGGATGTTTTCTCATGTAAGGCGGTGTCTGTGTTACAATCAAAATCTTGTTTACATCCTGGTCATCAATTTCATAATCAGAATCACTGTCTGACCAATCTGTAAACTTATTTTTGCGACCTTCTATTTGTTCCATCTCTTCATCAAATAAAAAGTCAAGCTCTTCTTGCTCTTGTTCCTCTCGAGGTGGGGGCTGCTTTTGCTGATTTGTTGTTTGATCAAGTGCAGGTGCAGATTCCTGCATGAGGAAAAAAAGTGCTTGACTTTTCCATTGAGAAACAAATATATTTATCTTACTACTTCAATGCTTCTTTTAAATGAGAGGTTTAACTAAACAGAAGAGAATAGTGAAATCATGAGTGACACTTTCCAAGCATGAATAACTGTTAGTTACCTAACCTCCATCTACTTTCAAAGATTCTTAAGCTTATTAAAAAAAGGGAAAACCACAGCACTAAAGGTAATAGAAAATCCTGACACTATCTTTTAAGACTAAATTCTCTCACACCATAAGGCAGAATATTTCTCAGTGAGTACCCATTCATCTTCTACTGCACCAATTTGGGCTATTAGGCCCATTTCCAAAATGAACAGCAGTTTGGCCTTTTAAATATTTTTAAAATAAAAAGAGAGTTGCATTTAAATTTCTATTTCACGGAGTATTTTTTATATTAAATATATCATACAATTGAGCGCAACCATCATTAGAATATGAAAAGCTCTTCTTTTAATAACATCATGACCAACTTTATGATCCAAGTTTTGTTTAGTCATTTCATAGAAACTACAGTCATCTTCAACTGCCTTAGTAATGTTCATATCAAGGTATCTACACTCTCATTCCATAAACAGCCCTGTACTTTTTGAAGTCCAAAAAAATATGCCCAAAATGAAAGACATTTTTTAACACATTCATCAAGATAACTTATGCTACCTTTAATTTAACTGTTGATGGACGATGTCTCTTTTTTACTTCTATCCAAGGTTCAGAGTCAAGATCTGGCAGACTTGTAGACAATCCTTTAGACATTGTTTGAAGGTTACTGGTTTCACTACTTGTCTTTGGACTTAATGGACTTCCCATTCTGGGAGAGCTTGGTGCAGACTCTGAAATTAGTTTTAACAAGAAATAATTTATAATTTATGTTCCATTCTGGTTACATTAGTTTTTCCTTTCATTGCTGCTAGAAGTCCCTCTTGCAAACATTAAATTATACTGATCAGAAAAGAAGAATTAGAAAAGAATCAGAAAAGTAAAGTAAAGTTCCATAACGAGCAGTCAAAGCCATATTTTAAAGTTATACATTTCTGAAAGCTTTAGGGGAAAAAAAAAGTTATCCACAGGCACAGTATAATTAGGGACATATTTTTCCATAACAACTTCCAACTCCATTGTTAAATGATTAGAACAACACCTACTCTATCCTTACCACAATATCCCTAATAAGAATACTAATCATCCAGTTGCAATGGTAAGGTTTTCAGCATACAAGACCATCTCTCTATTAGAAATGTGAATGCAATTCCCATATAATTGAAATCACCAAATAATCTTTCTGTTATTACCAAACTAAGCCAGTTTTCACCAGAAAAAAAACTTTATTCCATTACCAGTACCTTAAGACAATTATGTCATATATCACCATACAATACAGAAGAGGGTAGCATTCCATTTGGATCCCACAGTTTCTTTCAAGAAATGCCTATAACTTGGGGTCTACCCAATTTCGAGGCAGCCAGCTGATTTTACAGAGGAATCGTGGGGCCAGCCACCATTTTTGTAGGCTGATCACACCATGGCACCCCCACACCTCTGATGGGTGGGGCCACCGGGGCCCTTGGCCATCGCCACTGATAAGTTGCAAGGGCCATCTGTCATACGATCCTACCCCCTCACCACTGATCAATTGAGGGCTGTCCATTATGTGGCTCTGCCACCAATTGGGGGAGGGGCATGGCCACATGACAGGCAACCTTCTTTTCTAACCAGCTGTGAGGAATGAGGGCAACAGCCATCTTGGGCTCCCCTTCATGCCGGCAGCCCCACTCACTTCTCATGGGCTACAGTGCCATGAGGACTGCTGGTTCCTTCTGGGGAGTCAGGATTTTATTACCGTAAGATTTTTTTCTTTTTTTTAATGTTATTTATTTATTTGTGGATTTCGCCAACTGCTGTGTCAATTTCACAGGCAATGTCGGATTTCAAGATTTCCATGAAACAGCAATTTCGGTAGGTCCCTACCTATAACTTTAGAATTGCTATGGTTGTAAACAGGAACTACTTCCATTTTACTGCTTACTTACGCTCACATACCATAAACACTACCTATCGATCCCCTTCAAGTCAAGGTGTTGTTCCCTCATAAATTACATTTTAAAGAGATGCTATTCCCTGGCTCTTTGCCATAGTCTAGGTCTTCTTTTGCTCAGAGATTACTGCATTTATATGGCTGATCTCTAGAAACTGATGGATTTGGGATACAGACTAGAAGATGGTTGAGGATGACCTACTTTCTGAAATTCTATAAAAATGAATTCAAACCCTCTGAGTTCAAATAGTGTTTGTTACTTATGCTTGTAACAAAGCACCACCCACTGAAGATTTTGCTAATACAGTTCAATAAATCTAGACTGCATCATTCCATTAAATGCATCTTCAATGTTGCCATGGTAACATATTTCATTTTACTCTTTCAAATTAAACTTGACAGATGGGTAGAATCTGCCATGCATATATACATACACAAACACATGCATACACACACATACATATATACACGACAAGAAAATATGTATGGGCAGGATGGGGAAATGCTTGTGCTGTATAGGTCTCTAGCCCTCTAGAAAAACAACCCCAATAACCAAAGTACCAATTCTGAATTGAGGAGAATTCAGGAGTCAAAGATGTGATAGGAGAAAAGTTGCTTTAATGAGTCACTAGGTCACCAGGAATAAATAGGATTTGCAGCATGCTAAAACACACTTATCAAGGGGTTCCGAGTAGCCGTTCTGTAACCTAGGTTTCTGAAGCAAAGGAGGACTTATTCCAGGATGATCATGATTGTATCTTCAAACTAAGGCAAAGAACTCCTAATCATTCATGCAAATATGATTTAGATTATGTGATTAACTTCACATATAACTATTTTAAAACAAGATTCAAAGCTATCCAGATAGCAAGGGAAAGAAAAGTAG
>NW_017729030.1:31443700-31447377 GCF_001723915.1 Gavialis gangeticus | reverse complement strand
TATTCCAGGATGATCATGATTGTATCTTCAAACTAAGGCAAAGAACTCCTAATCATTCATGCAAATATGATTTAGATTATGTGATTAACTTCACATATAACTATTTTAAAACAAGATTCAAAGCTATCCAGATAGCAAGGGAAAGAAAAGCAGTTATTTGGCTATTGAGTAACTAGTAGGTTTTGTTTTGTTTTTGTTTTTTAAATGAATTGTCCATAAACCCATTCTCACTATGGGCAAATCTCACCCCCTTTTTGGCCCAGCAATACTCATAGGCTCTAACTCTACCTCTGTCTGTCCCATGCTAAGTCACAGAATTCCAAACTGCTTTCGACTCCAAGGAATAAGAGAAGTCAGGTAAGGTTTGAATGTGCAAGTAACAATGCATCTCAAAATTTAGGTACTGATAAATGTTTGTGCACAAACATATTCCCACTGGAGGCAACTCCAATACAACACCCACATATCTTCAAGTGGGCCTTGGAGTCCCCTAAGCAAAGAGTGACTATAGAATATTCTTAGTAAGCATGGTGTTTGCCTCAGAGGCTTCTGCAATTGCATAGTACTCGGTAAATGTGTCAGGCTCCAGGTAGCTGTCCTGCAAATATAAGTTATGGAAACATTGTGAAGCGAGGTTATGGAAGTGGCCTTGGCTTTGGTGAATATGCCCTAATTTACAGATGGCAGTTACATCTTTGCTCAGCCTTATACCCAATTAGGTAAATATCTGGGCTGAGATCACTGTACTTTTGTCTTCCTCTACTAACGAGACAAACAGCCTTGAAGAATTCAGGAAGGGATGGGTCCAGTGAAGGTAATAAGGTCTTCTGACCATGAGAATGAAGTAAAACCTCTGCTTGGAATGGATGAGGGTTTTGGGGGGGGTGGTAAATTAACTTGATGTTGCAGATTAAAATCTGCAATCACTTCGGCAATGAGCTTCTCCAGGACACCTTAGGATAGGAAGTCAGGCACAGGGATCCACCATAATAGCTTCAACTATTCTTGCCAAAAAGTAACTAGCTGTCACCAAAAAGGCTACTTTTATGGACACGTGCTGAAGAAAGTATGTTGTAACGGGCTCAAACAATGCTTTCATTAACATGAAGACTAGATTCAAATCCTGTTGTGGAACAGGATCTCTGATATGCAAAAACTACTTTAAACAAGTTCTTAAGGAATCCAAGGGCTTCTGGGTGAGGTAGCATGCACTGATTCTTCACTGATAGACTAAATGTAGAGACACTGACGCGCATTAGCGGAGCTGCCAGCTAGACTGACAGGCTTTAGCTCTAACCTGCTCTAATTCTGCAAGATCATAAATAGTTCACCGAAGACTGTTTGCACGCCCATGCTTTCTGGCTGGCTTGAATGTATGCAGGGTACACTGGAATGCTTATGCCAGAAAGCTGTCAGCTGCTAGGGGCCTCTTCTGTGCAAAGGCTGGAATTTTTCTTTGCGTTTGTAAGAGAGAAAATAGACTCCCAGAGATCTAAATGTGACTCTGGAGTGTTTAAGAGTGCAGTCGCACCTGTCCTAGAACTAAGTCTTCCACAGTGACTTGGCACCATCTTGAAGATGCCAAAACTTTGGAGCAAAGAGTCATGGCATGTAACAAGCTATTTATCTGGAGGCAGTGTTCACTGCTAGGTGGAAAAGAGTTTTTAATGTGAGCCTAAGGTCTCTTCTGTCATGGATAAAGTAGCAGCCAAAATCAGGACATGCTCACAGATCCAGAATCGGTAGTTTGTGATCCTATATTGTAAACTCATGGACAACTTAAGTTGTCCTTTTCATCTCTAAACTAGTTCAGCTACTCATTGACAATTGTTACTGCCAGTAAACAGAGACAGAGAAATGCATGTATTCCACTACCTGTTAGCTTGTGGTAGGTGGAGGGCACAATGCTGGAACTTGCCACACTTTTCTTACAGGATCTTCATGACCTCATGGACTTGGAAAGCCAGTTTGGAAGGACCCTCCTGTCATAAACTGCCCACAAAAATCAAGTGGCTCAGAGTTCTCTAATAAGTTGTTAGAAGTCTGGGTGATTTGACTTGGTAAGCTCTGAAAACTTGCATTGCCCTCTTCAGGCTGCAGAATAGAGTACACTGCATAGCACACAGTACCATGTGGAATATCTCAATCCAAGGTTAGAAGATAAACTAAGGGATTTATCCAAAACAAGAGTCTTAGCTTCACCTCAGTATGACAGATCCTAGGTTTGAAGGACCAATGCATCAAAAATGAACTAGGAATGTGGGTCTCAAATAGGCAAGAGAGGTACCTCACGGTTGTCAAGCTGTCTCACTGTAGTACAGAACTAAAATCCCAAAGCAAGTTAGACAAGGTTATTTTGGTAAATCTTATATTAGACCAACCCAAATAGTTGGAAAAATTCTTCTTTGGAAGCTCTTGAGTATAAATACCCTTCATCGGGCAGAGGAAGCATCTGCAGCTGGTGTGTGCTCCTCCTGGATGGAATGAATAGTAAAGAAGCCAGAGGCTGGTATGCATGCAAGACAGGCAGTCAGTGAAGATGTAAATCGAGGAGTCAGTAGAACCTTGTCTGCCTATGTCCTTAGGCCAACATGGCTACAACCTATATCCCTGTAACAGAACAAATTAGAACAGTTGAGGAACCCATACCAGCAGGAGTCTTTTGTGAGTTCTGACCTTGCAAAGAATAAGAGCTAGGTTAGAGATAAAGGGTGATGGTGTCAGTATTACAGCACCTTGTGGTATTGTTCAAAATAAAAGGGGTGCAAAAGTACCAACTCACAGACACTAAGCTATACACACTCAAAGGCCACATCCGGACTAGCGCAGCCATGTGTATGTGGTGCTGCAGACATGTCTACAGCACCACATACCGCACATTCAGGTCTTCTCTGTGCTGCAAGGTAGCAGTGTAGTGGGGAGATTTTGACTTTGGAAGATCCTGGGGTCAAATAAACCTGTGCAAAAAAGGCAAGTGGCGCATACAGGGGCAGCACATGCTGCCCAAAACCAGAGCCTGGCCAGCAGGAATCATGCTCCAGCTGCTGGCCAGGCCCTGAGCCACACGATCACCACTGCTGCAGCCCTAGGAGGCCCCCAAAACTCTAGGGAAGGCTGCTGGGGCCAGCCCAATGCTCCCCTACCCTACCCCTACCCCTACCCTACCCCTCCTGGGATAACCTGCCACACGCCAGAAGGCACATGGCACAGGCGTTCTCTGGAAACAAGCAGCAGCAGCACAAGGTGTGCTGCTGCTTCTTATCCCCAGGAAAAAAACGCTTGTGTGGACACAGCCAGAGAACCTAAGATATTTTTCTTCCCACAGCAGCAAAGAAACATGGTAAGGAAAACAGAAATTTAATACAAACGGAGAAATCTATGGTAACTCTTAGACGTAACCAGGAATTTTAACACCCCACTGCCTCAAACTAGTAGCCAGTAGGAAATAAGGACCAGGAAGTACATGTTTTCTTACACACACATACATACATCCCCTCCATCCCCTACCATCAATATAGGGCAGGAAGATAGGTGGAACTACAACAGGAGCAGGCAATTATTTTGGGTGGAGGGCTGCTTAATAAGTTTTGATGAGCTGTCAAGGGCCAGAAGGCTAGCCCAACCTCTAGACAGGTGCCCTGCCCTGGTAGCCATCTTGGGACTGAAAGTCCTGCCCC
>NW_017729030.1:31421807-31443336 GCF_001723915.1 Gavialis gangeticus | reverse complement strand
GGGGGGGGGGGGGGGGGGAGATGCCATCTTGGAAAGGGAAAAAACATACAAATCATATACTAAAAATCAAGCATCTACTAAAACCTACTTAAATTTTATTTCAAAAATATTTTTGTCCTGATTTACATGCGTTTGCGTAGTATATAGAGAAGTGACTGCATAATAGCTCAAAAATAGTCTTACTCTTGCATATTGTGTGTGGGGTATGAATGCAGGAGTGTGTGGGGTGTGGTTAGGGGGAGCTCGCAGGCATGTGTGGGGGTGTGGATATGTATGTAGGCAGGGTGTGGGGGAATGTGAGAGGGTGTACCCCCCCTTGGTACACAGCCCTTGCCACTGGCATCAGCAAGGGGGCCCTTGGGGTGCTTATGGCCCATGCAGGCAGAGCGCCTCCCCCCAACAGCGCACGGCTCTGGCCACTTCCGGGATCTGCATGTGGTGGCAGGGAGTGGGGCCAGGCTGGCCTGACTCCACTGCACAGGGATCCCCATGGCTCATGTGCGGCTCCTGGGACCCAGCCAGAGCCGTGTGCTGGGAGTGGGGAGCCCCACACAATAGAGCCAGCGGCTGGCCCTCTCCCTGTCACCACATGTAGCTCCCGGTACTCTGCTGGGAAATGGGGAACGGGGCCAAGCCAGCCTGGCTCCACCACACAGGGCCTGGCCCTGTTCCCTACTTCCTAGAGTTCCAGAAACTGCATGTGGCAGCCTGGAGCAGCAAAGGTTGCCAGCTCCATCACATGAGGTTCCCCACCAGTGGCACACATGTCCCAAGAGCTGCACCTGAGCTGTGGGGAGCCCTGCATTATGAAACAGGGCTGATGTGGGTGCTGCGCTCCTGCAGCCCACTGGGCGCAGGCTCCAGTCCTGCACTCCCACCCAGCTGGAACTTCTCCTTGCCTGATAGCACTTCCTTACTTGTTGCCTGGTGCACTACAGCAGGGACACAAGGAGGAGCCACGGGAGGCCAGGGGAGCTAGCAGTTCCCCCAGAAGCAGCAGTAGTGGCCCTGCTGGCCAGGGCCATGGCTCTCCCCCACATTAGGGTGGGAGCACGCGAGTGCAGCAGGGGCAGCTGCAGGCTAGGCAGGATACAATTAATTGGTGCATGCTGCCCACAGGCCAATTGAAATTGCCTGGAGGGCCAGATGAGGCCCATGGGCCCACCCCTAAGCTAAAATGTGTTCCTTGGGTATCGCTAAGGGAAAAAAAGTCACTAATCAAGGGCTCAACACATGAAAGACACCAATAGTTACAGAATGTATAAGCGGACAATTATTCAAAAGGACAGTCTGAAATCATGCCTCATATATTACAGATGTCATTCCATCAGCAGTGTCCTGCCACCAAAACAGGAGGCAAATTTTCAAAACGGAAGTAGAAATCTTTTGGAAAAAGACATTGAGTTAAAGAAAAAAAACTGAAATACAAACAAGTTTACTGGGTTTTTCCTTCCTGTCTGTACCTCTATCAGTCTTACAGTTCTCTAACTGGCTAAAACATCCTTACCCGTTTCTTATGGGAAATCTGATATCAACTTCATATAAACTTTGCAGGCTTTAGTAGGCTTAAAGTTTCTCTCCTAAACTTTATTATTCTTTTGTAAAAAGAAATATCTTACCAGTATGAGAGCCAAATGCTTTGCCTGGTATGAATTCTGGACAGTTGATGAGCTGAGAGAAGTCAGTCTGTTGCAGATTACATGGAGAGGCACCAGGAATTGGCCATTTTTCTGGATCTATCCTTTTCCTCATCTTCTGATCTATTATTTCCACTTCCGTACTTTCCTTTAGAGCCTGTGTCAAATATGTTACATCATTAGGAAAAACACATATCCATAGCCAGCATTATATTGCTGATAAACACAGATCCAGTTAACTTTATAGTGAAATGAAACAAAACACCTCAATTCATTTTTATGTAATTTTCCAGTGTAATTAGAAAAAAATTTCATGTAAATGAACATGAAGCTCTCAATACCCATTTTGATCACTGACATTTTCAATTATAAACTTGGATGAAAAGAGTCAGTCTAGGACTTAGCACCATATATTTATTTTCACTACAGTACTTCTGAATTATCATTGTGGCACTGTTTCAAGCATCAGCTGCTGATTATGGTTTTGAAGCCTAAACTCCAAATTAACTTTCAGGAATGACTTAAGGTAAGTAACATCATGTAACAAAGCCTGGTCTACATTTAAAACTTGGTCTGATGCCAAATTCACATTTAAATCTTTACTATCATAACTTTTGTTCTCCTCCTAAAGGGTGATGGTTATTTACCAACAGTTGTGCAAGCAAGATCCCTAGCATAGACAACTGCAAGTGTAAGGCACTTAATTATGGTGCAACTTATTTCATTTTGATTAACTGAATTTACACTCAGTATGTACTTTTAATATGGCTATAATTGTATTTGTATAAGAAAGTTACTAGTTTGACTAGATCATCATACTGCAGACCAGAACTATCAGACACAGGCTGGATCCAGCCCATAAAGCCCTATCACCTAGCCTGGGGTACTACTGGTGGATTTCAGACTGGCCATAAGCCCCAGTCAGGAGCAGGCACTGCATAAGGCTGGTCTGGGGAGCACACTTCATGCAGCACCTGCACTAGACTAGTCACATGTGCTGGATCTGGCACAGAGGCCCAAGTCCGTGGGCCTCATCTGGCCTGTGGACCTGTCCCACACTATTCAACCAGTATGTAGGGCCTGATGAGTTTGATACTCCTGCTGCAGACTAAGTCTGGTAAGTAGGGCCATCCCGGGGGGGCGCTTTGGTGGGGCTCCATGTGCAGCCGCTCACTATCCCCCCTGCTGCCGCTGCCACTAGCAGGTCTGGGGCCTGTGGGATCAGAGTGGGAGTGGGGCCCCACATGGGCTGATTTGCTCCAGGTCCTGCATTCTGCTCAGGTCGCCTCTACTGGTTAAGACACAACAGTGCAGACAGTATAAATAACATTTAGTTGAATGCATTTAATTGTACAGCTAAAAATCATGGAAATAAAGAGTTAATAATTCAGCATTGTTTATTTGACTCTTCAATCCTTAAGGAACATTTGGCAAAAAAACACGCTTCCACAAACAGGTACCAAACTGCCACACACACACAGGTGCCAAGCTTAACGTTGCTATCAAAACTTAAGGCCAAATTAATTAAATGTGATCCAAACTGAACCTACAATTAACAGGTAAAATAAAAGTCCTTTACATTTCATAGGAAAGTGATCTTTTAAGTTCTGTCTGCTTTGTATGGGGTGGGGTGGGGTGGGAGAGGTAGGGAAGGGAATAAAAATGCTTTCTCCCATACGGCTGCGACTCCAAAATTCTCTTATTTCTTAATCAGAATTGCTGCGTTAAAAAAATAAGACACAAAGTGTTTGACAATAAGATCAATATATATAATTATATGCTTTTATTTCATTTTTCATTAGCATTCTTTGTTTTTTTAACATTTGACTCTTAAAAACATGTTAAACATAAATGTGCTTCTAAAACAAATTTAAAAATTGACAAAAGGACTCAAACCAGCAAAGTAACTTCCGAATTTTATTAAAATATGAATTTGCTCTTGAAAGTAAATCATTTAAAGCAGATATTATTGGTATTAAGTTTCCACCCTGTTAACCAGCTGATTGCACACCTATTCAAAATGAATTTCTTTGAAACCTACAAAGACAATACTATTCATTGAGTTCAACTTGCGAAGTTCAATTACGAAGAATACATTGTTAAAAAATATATAGTTTAAAACTGGCAGTTCTTCCTCCAGTGACACAAAGTTTCAGCTGAAAAGGTTTTCAGAACATATTCAAGTTTAAACAGAGGATCTCTAGAACCAAACTGCAACCTTAATTGTATGAGCTTTTTTTTTTTGTTTCTTTTTAGAAACTGCAAAATATCTACCTTTAACAGAAGTTCTTAAGAGGCCTGTACACATTTATGCCCTTAGGATGTGGCCAATAAAGCCTTCTGATAGCAATATTCATTGGTAATTTGTTTGCTGCCTCCTACTTTTCTCCTAACTGTCTCTGAACTGCCTGCGGGACAAGCTTGTACAAAAACTGCCTCAATTCCTTCCACCACCTCCCCAGGTCCAGGATTACAATTAGGATTCCAAAGCCACATTTCCATGAATGGAAGCCAAGAAGACTCGAGACAAAAATCTTGGAGCTACTACCTCAGGGCAACTACTAGGGGTGTGCGAAATGAGCCATATGCAATTCAGATTCAGCCCAAATAGGGGACAGTGTTCGATTCGTTGATTCAGATCACTGTCCCCAATTTGATTCAGCCAAATCCAAATCTGAAGATTCAATACTGACTTAGAGAATCAGTGATTCGGCCATACACACAGCTTTAAACGTTTTTTCTACGTACCTCAAGGTACCAGGCACAGCTCGTGAATGCTGTGATGCCGGGGCGGATGGAGTGTCCCACAGGAGTGCGGGGCCCACCCCACACCATACTCAGCGGCAAACCCGGAAGTGAACCAGAAACACTTCCCCTCCACTTGCAAGTCCTCTGGGGGGCCCTCCCAGCATGCTCCCCAGAGGACCCAAAAGTGCTTCTGATCCACTTCCAGCTCTGCTGCCAAGCGTGCTGGAGAGCCCCCCCACACCCCTGTGGGATGCTACATCCACCCCAGCATCTCAGCATTCACAAGCCGCCTAGTACCTTGAAGTATATAGAAAAAACATTTAAAGCTGTGTCTATGTCCGAATCACCAAATCCTTCCGCAACGATTCGGAGAAATTAAACTGTATCCCAATTCGATTCGGATTTGAAGATTCAGCCATTGAATCGTGCAAATCTCTGCCGAAGTGAATCAGGGACCGAAGCGTCGCACAGCCCTAGCAACTACATACAAACAAACAGCTGTTCGAGGACTGGAATCAGGGTAGAATTTCCTGGGTTAGACGACAGTTCAAAAATTGAAACAAGTTAACTACACATTTATGTACATACACATAAGGTACTTTACCTCTAGAATGAGGTTAACATTTGTAGTCAGAGCTTGCACACGGTGGAAGGTGGCAATCAAAGAAATAGGCAAGAATCCTTGTTGGTCCATCTTTCTTCTCAGAAAGAAGTCTCTTTCCAAATTTTCTGTGCTGAAATAATACTCACTGGAGAAAGAAACATGTAAATGTGAACCCACTGCAAGTTGGTTTCTTTAGGTTTAGTTTCAAGTCACAATCATTCATATCAAAACTTCCATCACACATTTTAATACATTTTGTCAGAAAGAATGTTTTAGAGTCTGTTATTTATGGACCAGAAGTTACAAAATGGCACAAGTATTCAAGGAAGCCAAATAGAAGAATGCATACGTTGTAATTTATGGTCCAGAAAATTAAACACAGGTATAGTCAAAGCCTAATTACTGCATTCACTAACTAGTATATATGAATATCAAAAGCAAGCCAGAAAAATAATACCACTTTTCTTTTTGTTGTTCAATCATTCTTTCCCTTCTCTTACACAAGTAGAGGGAAACATTCCCTTAGCATTCATATGAATTAAGGTCAATGTACTGTTGACTACAGATGGCACATATTCTTCTCAGTGAATATTCGCATTCACATTTATTTTTCCTGCTGAATTTCCCAACAGATTACAATGCTTAGGTATCTTATTTCTGAGTGAAAAAAATATATATGCAAGCACTCTTCACGCAAGCTAAAGGGAAAATAAGGAAGTAAGAGAAGTATTACATGGAAAAACACAGCTTTGTATTGCTAAAGAAATGGAGGTGTGAGTACCAGGAGGCACTAAAGAGTACTTTGTACCACCATTTATACCTGGAAAAAGTGAGTTTCTTCAAGAATGAAGGGGGATAGTAAAAGAGTAAAACATAGAAAAGTGATTCCGTATGGCTACTAAGTTTCTTTATGAAACAGTAGGAGGTTGACATCTTGACTACGTAAAGGGGTGAAGAAAATGAAAAAAAAATGTAATTGAGACATGCTACAATAAGATGTAAACTAGAAAAGATCTTAGGAAGAGATGCAGCAAGTTCAACCGACCATGGGACAAAAAAAGTCTGGCCATTTACACAGAGCCTGCACTGGATTATGTTCCTGAATGTAAGTAGCCAAAGGGTTCACTCCCGACTATCATGGAGTTGAAAACGTAAGCACTTTGTAGGCATAATTTAGTCTTTTATAAAAAGACAAGAAACCTTAACAAAATGGAATGGAGGGAGTCAACACAAAAGAATGCTGAGGAGATCTGGATCCCAAGGGAAGTACATTATTAATTTAAATAAATGGAATTTCAGGTCTCAATAGAGAATCAAAGTCTAAGCTAAAAGCCTCCAAAGAAGCCTGATTCAATGCAGAAGCTGCCAAAGAGCACTGTCTCTGGGCGATAAAGGAGAAAGCAAATGATTTTTCCCTTGAGAGTACCAACAAAAACTAAGCATATTGTCAGCACTCTACAGACAACAAATACAAAGCTTCCAAGTTAGAAGGGACTTACAAGAGATGATAGCTATTCCCTTTAGGCCTGAGCCAACACAGAAGAAGGTAAAACACTGTCTGAGAAGCATGATCTTGTTCTGTATCCTGCAGACAGAGTAAACTTTAACAAGTAAAGTCCTTCTATAAAAGCAGGATCCAGGTTTCTTTCAAAGCTATTCTGCATGCTATTGTGAAATCTTAATCTTCTCCATCCCTCATTTGAAAGGCAGACAAGAAGAAATACATACAGATACTGTTTACTTTATAGCTGTAAATGTAACATTTTAGCTGAGGTAAAATCTCAGATAAATTCCACCTAGTCATACAAGTTCCACAAGCATGAATGAAAAGTGGCAACTGAAGTTGACGCAAACCGCTTTACTGATGTCCACTATTCTACTGAGAGGGAATTTGCAATATCATTAATAATCATGAAGACATAAAAATTACAAAATTTAGTCCAAAAAAGACAGTAATTTTTAAATATTTTTTGTCTTTCCCAGAATTTTTTCAATAATTTTTAAGAGGATGCAAGTTTGGGTGTATGCTGATGTTAAATAAAATTTCATTTGGAAAAAATAATTATTTTCCGATACAAAATGAAGCATTTTTAATGCGCTCCAATTTTGGAACAAACAAAAATTTGAAATAGACGTAATACAAGTCATTATTAATTATACTTTATTTTAAATAATTTTAATTTGCATATTAATGTGCATCAACCTGTATACCACTATGGAGTAACCCTCATCCTCACTTAAGTTACAGAAATGTGTAATCGGTCACGGAAACTAGCTTGGCATTGTTCTTCTTGTAGCCACAAATCCTATCAAAGTTTCTTTTCTTATGAAAAAGGCCAATATATCTAAAACTCTTTAATACATAAGGGTTCAATAAAACCCTTACGTGCTTAAAATAGCCTCACTTATCTTTGACTCCATTGAGGAATGAGCATTCTGTACAAGTTTATTTACAATCAACTTTCTTCTTCTGACATTCTACCTTTCATAATTTATACTTATGAAATATTAAAATAAGAACATAAACTCCACTTAGAAGCAATATAATGGATAACCACAACAGCAAGCTGATTCCCCATGACTTGACTCAAATGCGATGAGAACTGAAAAAAATTATGGAGCCTCCAAGAACCTTGTAAAAGGAGCAAAGCCAAAAGAAATTATGTTCTAAACCTGTTCAATAGTGTCTCTCTTGTGAAAGGCAAACTCCACAACCAAGGAGTCTCAGGGATTTCCAACAAACCAAGCAACCAATGAGTCTGGTTAACCAGCCATCTTAAGCCTTTTATTGACACCTGCCAATATCTTGTTGCTAAAATAAAATACAAATACAATCAGAAGTCAGATGCGACCAATGCTGTAACTGAAATTTTTCTGAGCATCAGAGGGGGACATCATCATGTCCTACCTTAGAAGATCTCGATTCTACACTGCATGCCCAGAAATCTGGCCAACAGTGAAGTGTCTGTGCTCCTCCCTCACTTGTCTGAGGACAGTGCGGGCCGATTATCCTGACATGGAGATGCATGTCCACTGTCAGGTCTCAGAGGGGCCTGACAGCAAGAGTGTTAAAAAAAGACTGCAATAGAGGTTTGAAGCCACATGCCAGATACTTTCTGCCCTTAAATAGGCCTTTTTCTTCCTGTTTTGCGTCAACTGTAACAAAAGAAGCAAGAGTAAAATGAGCAAGTTGCTTTATGGAACACAAGGGCAACATAATCCACCACAAAGGCAAAGGCATCATAGAAAATGCCGCTGAAAGCACAGAAGATGAAATAGCTGCAAGTGGTGGAAAAATATCTTTTTTTCATTCATTAGTGACCTAGTGGGTTCCATGATCTTGTTTGATATGCCACTTTGCAATAACCAGTCTTCCAAATGGTTTTTCATTCCCTAATGGCATAAATAGGAAAGAGCAAATAATTCAGATTATTGAAAAAAATCAAGTATATGGCATATTTCAAACACTGTCTTAGTACTTTCACGTGAAACACACTGTAAAACAGACCTATAAGATTTTTTAAAATGAAACTGAGAGCAAGTAAGAGAAAAATCTTTTCAGTAACTTCAGCTAAGTTACCCAGGAAAGAGTCCTACATGTAAATAGATCTGCAGTACTCAGTAGCAAACAGACATCCAATCTTCAATTACAAGAACAAATAAAGGAGGATGTGCACCATGAATTAAAAACAGTTTATAATGCCAAAAGGCTAAGGATCTTAATTAAAGTTCCTAATTCTCCATTACTCAGCAAAATTAAGTAGGTATTTACTACTAGTGATGGGCAGATGGTGGATGCTTAGGAGCAACTAACTTCTGTACTACTTCACCGATGCACGGAGAAGGAAAAAAAAAAACAAACAAACAAAAAAAACAACTTACACCAAACACTGAAATTAATTTCTTACACAGATCCCAGAATTTGCTCTAAAAATTCATGTACTTACATCTGACGCTTAATGTATTCTTTGAGCAGTGTTTCATCCACAGAATACATTTGCACTCCCGTTCCATCATCATAGTAATACATCATACTAGTGTTAAGTTCTGGTTGAAATGCCTGATCAGTCCTTTCACCATACAATTCTTGGTAACCATATGAATACTCATAGTTCACTTAAAAAGAATGGATTGGGAGGTTAGGGGGAGGAAAAGATAAACAGAAAAATCCAATATGAAAAATAGCATTAAGAGATATAAACAGGAATATATTATCTTTTTGGACAACAAGCATTTGGTACCAGATCTCAATAAAGGAAGTCAGAACTCTAGTACTTATAAGATGGCAGGCAAATCATATGGACCAATTTTAGGATTTGATTTTTCACACCAGGGAGGGTTGTACAACTTAAACGTGTGATCTTAACTATCAAAATAGATTTTTCATCTTTAACAAGTATCTAGCCTTTCATACTTCTAGGGTTTCCTCTGCCACGCCCTCTTCCTCTCCCTCGACCTCTTCCTCTGCCTCTAAAGAGTCCTCGAACACTTCCACCCTCACTTCTCACACTGGAAACTTCATCATGGTCATCTCTCTTTTCCCTATCACGGCGCCAGCCTGTAAAAGAAAAAAAAAAGTACTTAATTTAAACTCAAATTTAACCAAGTAGTTTTGTAGTTTTTCCATAGGTAGGAGTATGTCATTGCACTGTGAAACATATGTGAGCCTTTCTAGAAGGGGAAGCAAAGAAGAAAGCAATATAGAGATATAAGCTTGCTTCAGAAGTCAAAAAGTGGTCTCTGTCATTCTAGAGTTTCATAGATTTCACAGTTGATATGAAGATGTTTAGATACAGGAGATGTTTCTAAACTGCTGTGGGGTTCAGAGGCACACTTGGATTGTTTTGAATACTGCTGTGCAGCACTACAGCCTGCACATAGTGTTAGTGGTACACATGAAGAATCATTTGATCAAGAGGTTTCTAAAGTTAAGCAACCTGAGGAAAATGACCTTTCAGTAATACTTTCCTCTTTTTGGAGCACACTGCTCTTCAACGTATAGCACTCATTTTCATAAATTGATGCTACAAAAACTTGATCTCAGCCAGTGACCAACACCCACTGCTATGCTAAGCAAGCAAATCTGAAGAGTTAATTATTTTAGCCTCGTTCTAAAAATTGACACATACCAACCATGCATGTCAGAGACAGTGATTTGTACACACACTTCAAAACTTCTGTAGCATGTAAGAGGCCTCAGAGATGCATGTAACAGACTCAGTGAGTTACTAAACAAACAAGCAACTAAAAATTTGAAAACCACCCACATGCTGCAAAGTTGGACTGCCCACAGTTGCAGTATACTAAACAGTATCACAGTTGACAAATACACACAAACACAATTGCACATTTGACACAAAGGGAAAAAATAGGTACAGTATCACCAAACTGAAGATGCTTCCTAACACAGCTGATCTATTTTACTGGATGACACAAGTCCCCCACTGTCCTGCATCAGGCAAGTGCCTGCACAAACCTGTGCCTCTGGGTCAGCGTGGGTCCCAGTATGGAGGCACAGGGCACTAGGAATTCTCATCCCTGTACCCCCTTGCTGGGAACCAAGTCAGTTGCATTCCCCCAGTTCCACATCAGAACTGCGCTGACCTGTGCCCTTATGAGGCATGGGGTGCTGGGGATTCCTTGGGTTCACCAAACTAGAACCTGCATGGGCTTTCCTCGCTTAGGGAGAGATTCTCCGTAAGTGGGGAAAACCGAGCAAGTGCTTCAGGGCTTGAACAGCCCAATCCTATCTGCTGTGTTCTGGATCAGGCATCTGCTCTGGATGGCTTCATAGTGTAGTCAGTTCAAGGCTGCCTGCATTCTCCCAGCAGAGCAAACAGGTGCTGGCCACAATAAAGTGGCACTGTTTACTACTACTTGTTGTCACAGCCACTGATGTAGTGCAACAAAGGGTCGGGCCATCTATTCGTTCACCATTTGTGCCATCGCAAATTTTTTTATGAAGGCACAAATACAACATTAGGTAATGCCTGATTCTACCCGAACACACTGATAACCCTGGAAGAGGTGGATTTCTATGAATTTATCAAGAGGACTGTCTCTTTCAACTGGTATTGTGTGGTGGATTGCCCAGATGCTATAGATCTGGTGATGGATGACTAGGTCATATCATCTCACCAGATTGCCCTGGAAGGGAAACAGGTACCCCTTGGTTGGGAAACATGTCCCAAAACTTGTGTTATACAAGATTTCTGAGTGGATGATCATCAAAATGGTACCTGATCCCAAAAAATAAGAATATATGAATTTTAAAGTGTCTACTGAGTTTTAAGGGCCACCAGTACAGCTACTACAGTCTGATCCAGAGACCGATATTTCAAGACAATAGCAGAACACACAGTTTCACCCTATTTAACTCGTTCCAATGTTCTCAGTCTCCATCAGAACCTTTTATAAGCACTGGCATTCACACATCAGACATTGATGAGATGCACTACTATTCAGGCAAGTGCACCACAAGGTTGAAGCAGGATTAGCTGAAAATGTCATCCTAAGGGTAATAACAACACATGTTGATTTCTAGCCAATCTTTGAATATTTGTCTGAATTGGCAAAGGGGTCAAGAGCCAGTTACACCTGACCTACACATGTACACTAAGCCCAAACTTCATTTCAAAACTTTATCCTAGTCACAAAAATCAGAGTTCTCCCCTCACATTAATCTTCACTCCTTGTTCTCTTCCTGATGTTCAGTAGTCCTGTGATTACTCAAAGGCAGCATATAGAAGATTGCAAGAGGGTGTGATGGTTGAGATATCACTGATACCGTTTCCTGTTTTTCAAAATTTTGGCCAAATTCTGAAAAGGCACGAGAGGCAATACTGAATTACCTTTACTTTCCTTAATATATTTTGCAGCAACTTAAAAAAATTTTGCTAACGGAGTAAAAAAAGATGCTGTTCACATTAAAAAAGACCTTTTGATTTGCTATTCAGAGTAAATCTTTCGATTACTAATTTCAAGTAACTTTTTGGCAGCTATTACTATCAAATTTTATTAATGTCAAAGTCATTTTTTTGCACAAAAGACCAAGCTCATAACATATGCTCAGAAGACAGCATTAGAAAGAAAGAGGATAGGGGCACACCAATGGAGATTTTGAGGGCCGATACTAATAGCTGATTTTTAAGGAAGTATATTGGCCAATACTGATTCAATTTCCAATACAGCTGCGTACAGTCTGCATGCCTCTTATGCCTTTTCAGAATTTGGCCAAAATTTTGAAAAACAGGAAACAGTCTGTTGTGGTGGAAGGGGAGGGAGGAGGTAAGGGGCCTGGGGGTGCAGATCAAGGCCCCTGCAGTGAGGAAGGGAGTGTGGCTGGGGTGTGGGATGGAGCTGTGGGGGGGACCACGCAGCTCCTACCACTGTGCACACCCTGGGAGGGCATGGGGGGAAGGGGAGGAGAGAAGAGGGCATGTGCCCCCCTAGTCTGCAGAGGAGGGCAGGGTGGGCTACAACTGGGATGGCACCAGGCTCTTCCCAGCAGGGGCTAGGCCAGGCTGGGTTTCGGGGGGGAGGGGACAGGGGACTGCTGCAGCATGGAAGGGGCCTACAGGGGGGCTGCAGCCACCCCAAATTTCACCACAGCCACGCTGTAGCCTCCCCCTCTCAGCACCACCACCTGCCCCAGCCCCACTCCCTCCCTCACTACAGGAGGCATTTATCTGCCCCCCCCCCCCTTCCCTTCCACCACAACAGACTTACCAGCTGCAGCAGCTCTCCAAGCAACCGAGCTGTGCTTCTCACCACCTGCATGCTGCACGGCAGCTGCATGCATGCACAGGCATTTATCAGCCAAATTATTGGCCACATCAGGTTGATTTCCGATACAATCAGTTTTCTTTATATCAGTGCTGACCTGATATATCGGACCAATGTATCGGTACACTCTAAAAGAGGGCCCTTAACATGTCAGCATAAACAGGTATTAAACTCAAAAACAGTATTTTGCTTTCACTAAGATTCACTAACAGAAATTTTAAACTAGTTATGCGCCGAGTTACCACAAAGATGAGAGCCATTCCAAAATCTAACGAAAGATGGGACTAAAAACTACTTACTTCTTGTCTCAGTTCGTCTGTTAGTAGGTGTTGCTAATTTATTTGTTTCAGGCTGAGATTTTGAGCTATTTCGAGATCCTGGTCTTTCTGGGCTATCAGGTTTTACATCATCCAAGTGAAGTGGTACCCATTTCTGCTTGTTACCTTAAAAAGTAAAAACATATGTTCTCAATCTTAACTATAGTGCAGCTAAGATGATTCAACTATTTACAATATCCTGTAAAAGTATTCTTTAAAGGAAGAATAACTGTTAAACAGTTTTCCTAAAAAGTTTAATCAGTAGGGATTAGCATTAGTCATACATGCTGTTTGATCATATATGTTACCTTATAATAACATACAGAAGGTAACTGTAACTTTTCAGTTACAGTTTTAGAAGTTATCTTAACTAACTCTTGAATCTAGTAAATGAAGTAGGTTGGAGGGCTTTACCATTTTTTATAGTTACATCAGTGTTCCACAGTAATTTAATGTTTAGTACCAAACTGAAAGGTGGACACAAAAGATGAAAATATTTAACAAAACAGATATCAGGTCAACGTGATGGAAATTAATTTCCCTGACAACTTAAGGAGTTCTGGTATGATAAATGATAGCATAAATACAGAGGCGCAATTTATTTCCATAAAATGAACCTGACGATCATTCATATTTAAGTTCTTTGGGTCCCTTCTGGAAAGAGTACGCTAAAATCCAGTACAAAAGTTTATTTGTAAAAAGCTAAGAGAGATAAATTAATATCCTCTTTTAGTGGCTATGGTTTTAATGCATCATTTATCATATTCAAAATAAGCTCTATTCAAAATACACTAAATTCTGTACTAATATGAAGTTGGGTTTTTGTTCTAGTTAGAGAATTATAAATAAGAATATAAAATGAGTTATCCACCAATTAACTTTTATACCTAGAATAAAAAAAAGAAAGAAACCATATTCAGCAGATCTTGCTACTCTAAACTGCTCTTTGAAAGATCAGAGGCTCAAGGAGCACTCTTTTCACAGAACTTCCTCTTTGACAATTCACAACATTTCACTAGGTAAGGAAGTGAAAATAAATTATTTTGGGCTGTCAAGTTTGAAACTCTCATATACTAGAAGACGTATTAAGAGTATTTCAGTTATTTCCCCATTCAAACACCCAAAAGAATGTGTACTTTTCAAGATTTGTAGTAGAGCAATACTGACATACCTTACATAGGGCATAGACTAACCTTTTTTCCTTTGACTGTTACACTGAGCTTCATCTTCACTAACATTTTCTCCCAGACCATCTGGCTTTACTTCCAGGGTTTCTTTGATTTCATTGCTGGCTCTCTTCTCATGTTTCTCTTCCTTTTCTTTTCTATTTGGTGGCTTTTTATTCTGATTGACTTTGCACTGAAAAAGAATTGCTAAATATTTTTCATGATTTTATGGATGTTGAGAGAAAAAAGCTACATCTAAAAAACAATGTTTCCTTACTGATTAATTTAAGATTAGTTGTTCTTGAATTCTGAGCCATGGTGAGCTCTAAAACTAATGTTGCATAAATTTTTACAGAGAGTTAAACTCTCACTTTTAAAGTGTTCTGAAGTTACAAACAGTTCTGCCTGGTTATAAAAATGACCTTTAGAATGCAAACCATTGCAATAATTAACTATACTGACCATGTAACACTACAAAATGTACAATTATATTTTAGTAGAAAACAAGAGAAAACTTTATTTTGTTTATTATGATATAAGAAGATGTTACTTATCAATAACCAGTGTTCAAACTGATTGTCTTTATAAAGCCTTACTTACAGGGTGCTCATATGCTTAAGCACTGAATGGGATTACCTGAGAAAGTATAATCACTGGAGTTTTAATTATGTTATCCAATCAAGCACTACATTTTTGTACAGTTATAAAGAACCACAGGCCCCAACTATGTCAATTCCATTCCATATGATCAGAAATCAAAATACAGATCAGAAGTGTGTGAAAGTGTCTGTCAATAAAATTTAAAAATTCAGATTATGAAATTTACCAGTAACTGCTTAGCTTTGAGCACTGCCTGTACCCTACTAAGTACAAATTGGGAACCTGCACAGTTCAAGTGTCAAAGCAAGCAAGACTGAAGACTTCTCTTGAATTGCCCATCATTCCCACCTACAAAATAAAGCCTTGAAAATATCCAGTCAGAAAACATTTCTCATTTGGTCATGGAAACAGCTTTGGATCCACTGAAGTATGTGCTTTAGGTACTGCAACTGTATAACAGTTCGAAAAAAAAGTCAATCCTTCAGATTGAGTGAAGAAAGAATTTATCTGAATTTGTTGATAAACCCTGATAAATTTAGACTTGTATACAGTTATTTGTCTTATTCATAAAGGAACCAAGAGCTATTTTAATACACTATGCAAACTAGCCTTCTAGTTCAGGATCTTAGGAAAGTGACTGGGATGTAGGCAGCTTTATTCAGGAAGAAGCCACCAATTCATCAATCTGTAATATACTTACTCTGATAGAGTACTTAAAAAAATTATTCTGGCTGATATAACAACCTCTAATACCTCAAACTGCCACTACAACCAGAAACCTGGTAAAGGTCCTTAATACTGTAGGGCACGTGAAAAAACTTTACTGTAGGGCACGTGAAAAAACTTTAAGTGTTTTCAGAAGCCCAGAAGAAGGGACAGATATAGTACTGCTTTAGACTAAGAGCTCTAAATCAATCATATGCATTTAAAAAGGGATTATTAAATAACGTAATATGATTCTTCGCATATATCTATCCAATTTCTTAGATGCAAACTAAACAATTTGCCTCTTTTCCTGGAATCAGGATACGACAGCGTCAAATACTGCTGAGGAACTTCTTATATTCAGTGCAGGAGAAAAATTATTTCACATCTCTATCACAAGAGATGACGTTGGAGATGAAAGAACTGACCAGATTCAACAATTTATGAACTCTGGGACTAGAAAATTTCCAGCTATTAAAAGACCGTTCCACACTTGGAGGGTCTGAATTTCACATCTGACTTAAAAGAAACTTAGATGAGCCACTTTTCTGATCCTCTTACCAATGGCTTACATGTCTATTTTTGACTGCTACAAAAGATACTCTGGCAAAGGGAATACTGCTGCAAATTTATCAGGTGCTGCTGGCGCTGTGCAACTGTAGGCTACTAACTTGTTAACAAGGATGCCTTCTGACACAGTTAAATCCATCATCTGGACCTCTGTATCAAAGAGGATAGAAAGCCATCTTCGACAAATTAATGAGAGTGTCTTGGTGTTGGATGGGTATATAAAATACTTAAAAAAAAAAAAAAATCAAGCTAAAGAGCTGGTACAATCTACTCATCTTGTACATAGATATAATAGACTGAAAGGTAATATATACCTTTTAAAAATGTTTCTGTTTCTCTAATGGGTATTACTAAATGGACTTACTGTTCAAGTTTTCAAGGTGCCACTTACAGTTTTGAATGCTAAGAAAAAAAAAGTTTTAAAAAATGAACATAGAGATGGCAAAGAATGAGTCAGGAAGTAAGTTATGTGGCAAAGTCCACAGGCAACTTGCACAATAACATAGGAATCCTGCTTATAAGCTTCTTCTATATTGAACTGAATCTGCGAGAACTTAAAGTATTGGTACTTTTTCATACGCCACTTCTTATTCCATAACACCAAGTCCATTAATTTCTTCTACCTAGGAAATGGTTCTTCAGTGGGTTTTATTGTATACCTGCATAAGTTCTGATGTACAAGTTATCAATGCAATCACTGCTGCCAACACACTTGGCTTAATTTGGGCAAAAAGAAATGACCCTAGAGGATGAAAGCTGCATGTGAAACAGGAAACTCATGTTCCCTATACACTTTAAGAACCATTACTAGACAGATGGAGATGGTCTGTGCAAGGCTCCAAAAAGAAGGCACTAATGATGATAATATAAGAGATAAAGCCATTTCAGCAGGAACGTCACTTGAAAACCCACCCAAAAACAATCAAAGAACATAATGGGAATAAGGTAACTATAAGAATGGGACCAAAGACTGAAATATCACTTGATGGACCACAAAACAGACAAGAAGCATATCTAAGGCCAACAAATTATTACTGTATTTAACAATGTGACCTTGAGATGGGGATAAAGCACTCAGACAACCACAGTGCAGGACACAGTACAAGGTCTAATAAAATCTTAAACAGCATAATGAAATAAAAATTAAGAAGAATGCAGTACTCTCCCCTCAAGCAGTTAGCAGAACTTTGATGATGTCAGGGCCATTAGCTTCTTACATAACCTTGCACCAAATATTTATGAGCCCCAAAGATTTGAGCATTTTATAGGATTGCTGTTCTGTATCATCTCAAAAGGAAAGCTCTTCTGACAAACACTGAACAAGGAAACAAAGTTTAAAATTATGAGATAAATTCAGCACACCTCCACATATATGGAGACACCCAACATCATCACAACGGGCTTTAATTCTGCTCCTGTGAAATGGTACGTAACACTTAAATCACATGAAGTTGTACTCCAAGCTCACTTACTGATGCATGAAAATCCTTTGCAATTTGCTCTGCTGAAATCCTGAAATACCTACCCCAATTCTCCAGACAACATGTTGAAATAGAGAAGTCCATGACATGTTTAAAAAAAATGGTAATTTACAAACTATGTACAAATATAAAGAACTGCATAGTTTACTTACTTCATTGTTTGCTATTTCACTTGGTGTTGGCCAATTGGTGATATCACCGAAGTCACTAGTCTGCAAAGTTACAAGATACATTTCAGAATGCATCAATGCAGAATAGTGCACATGCAACTGTTAGAGAGAAACAAACTATATTACTGGTATTTTTTTTTTAATGTGAGCATTTTAACATAAACCAGACATGGCAGCACTTTAATCAACAAGAACCTGGTCAGTTATTCAGATACTTCCAGTGCAAAGCCTTATCGATTACTAAATAAACCTTAAAATAAAATTATATTTTAAAAAGGAACCTACATGGATAGGCTACTTGTCCAGCTTGCAGTTCGCAAAACCATCAGCAGAAACTCTTAATACTTAAACAATGCCAGCAAACTGCTCCCTGAAAGTCTTTTCACAGCATTGATAAAGTATACTGTTGCTTATGAAATTATATACATCTCCAACAACTCTGCCCTGCCTTTTGCCTGACTTCAGACTAACACACCTCTCTTTGAAAGTCACATTTACAGTAAGCTACAAGACAAGTATATATCATTTGTATAGATATACAAGTCTTTCAAAAAAGGAACCAGCTAGTGTGTTAAATGTTTAAAAAAACAAAAGAAAAATATATCTTTTCCTTCTTTAAATCTGTTCTGCATGCAAGACAAAAGTCATAAGAAAAATGAACACACACAATTTTAAAATCTCACGTTCCCAATAAAACCATGTGAAGCAAAATCAGTACTGAATATAGTCTACTTCAAAAATTCCTCTTAAAACTTAGGTGATTTTTCACTAGAACCAACCTGTTTAAGGACACCATTCTCAGATGCAACCAACACTTTAAACTGTTTATAGTCGTTTTTAATAAAAGCGATCCTGAGATTCATATGTAAAGCTATTTCTCTAGAAATTACAAACCTTGCTGGGTTTCCTCAGCTTGGGTCGTCCTGCTTTTATAACTTTAGCAAAATTCTGCAGTTCTAGAGAGAAGAGAGAAATATTTTCAGAGAAGGAACTAGATTTAGGTTGTAATTTAATATTGAAACAAAACAAACAAAACTGATCATTAAGAAAATGCTGAGATATTTTCCTGCGATCCCAAACCAGCCAAGTGTGTAAACAAATCCACTGAAGTCGGTATTTTTTCCACACATGGGATTATTTAATCTGGTTAAATTTAAGATACTATATATATCCAATGCTGGATTTGTACCACTTTGAACTGCTTTAGTCTATGAATTTGAGGGATTTAGGCACTAAATTCTGTGAACTGTTATAAAACTTGTATCTTGTGAAATAAAAGTTATTGACTGAATCATAAAATGCTGATAAGAAACAGGGCAACAAAACATTCACCCCCTTATCAGAAGCTATATATCTGAGGATAGGATTTATCCACGATAGGTACAATTACATAAGTGTATCAGCTCATGAAATATGGTAGAACTGATTACACATTCATAAATCCATACTAATCTACTTTTATACCATAATAACTCTAATGCTCATTCTGTCAACTGCAGACATGATAATACCCTTATACTGTTTTGTAGCTTGAACACTGCCTGCAACTGAATCATTATCAAAGAGGGGTTTTACATAGGAATGCCCATTTATATATGAATGTCTATTTCAAAGATTTAAGAGTGCATAAAATATCCTGTGGAGATAATTTTACCATATTGTTCACAACCAAACCACAAATCAGTAAAATGGGAGCAGATTAGAAAGGGGAGGAAAGGATCTATACAAAAACATTATTATGCTAAAACTGATGAACTACCCATGTACCTGAAACTCATCTTAAGCAGCTTTCGTTGGATTGAAGGGCCAAAAACATAATCGAATCTGACCTTCTGCATGAACATAAAATGCACCCAGCAATGCCTGCAGGGAACTATTTTTAAAAGTCTGAAAAAAATAATCACTGGTAAAAAGTTGCATCCCAGTTTGATTTTCTTTTTAAGTTTCAACTTTTGGCGTTCCAATCATATTACACTTTTGTCTGCTAAGTTAAAAAGGCCTCCAATAGGGACCTACCAAAATTGAGAAGGCAGGCAGGCAATTTCACAGGCCAACAGCAATGCACACTGCCATTTTTGTGGTTTGTTGCAGTGAGGCCATCCCATATGCTGCTAACTAGCCCGGGGCCCCGGCAGTGCCCCATCCCTTGCCACTTATTGGCCAAGAAGACTGCCATTCATGCAGTTCTACCTCTCACTGCTGATTGGCAGAGAGGAGTGGGATTGCATGACAGGCAGCCCTCTTGGCCAATCAGTGGCAGAGGGAGGAGAGGACAACCATTTTGGCTCCCTTCCTGTGTGCTGGTGGCTATATGAACTGCTAACTTCTACTGGGGAGCCAGGATTTTATTTTCAGTAAGTTTCCACTCCCCTCACCCCTGGGGAATTCTGCCAAAAATCACAAGGAATGCCACTTTCCACAGGAACCACTTCAAATCGTGGTTTTCACAAAAAATGCAAAATTGCGATTTAAGTAGGTCCCTACCAATAGCAGATGTATTTTATCATGATAGGTACTTCTAGCCAATGCTCAAGTAATCTCTTAACTTTCTCTTTGGTGTCTTAATTTTCTTCTTCTAATGCATATTTACCAAGCACAAATACTTATAAATTCATTTCCTTTCTGCAGAAGTGGACTCACTGATCCCATGGTGACCTCGCTGTATTATAACAGAGCAATATCATCTCTGTACTATTATTTACTTTTCACATATTCAG
Source organism: Gavialis gangeticus (assembly GCF_001723915.1). NCBI lineage: Eukaryota > Metazoa > Chordata > Crocodylia > Gavialidae > Gavialis > Gavialis gangeticus. The sequence goes on along the minus strand of NW_017729030.1, from coordinate 31,422,836 downwards.
AGATCTGATATTTTCTGACGGTGGGAATAGGCCTAACATTTGAACCACTTCAAAAGTCCTTGAAAGGGCAAGCCAGACAGATAGACACACTTTTTGAAGCACTCTAAAAATGAAAGTTTCCCCATTACATCTGCATGCTCTACAAAGCATAAAAGTAGGCCCCTGGGGTCTTCAACATCTTACAGTGCTTTTCTTCTCCTGCCCCTGCCAACAGTGGGATTCCTGGTCTCCAGCCCCCAAACCCTGCATACCTATCCATGTCTACTCTCCTGGCTCCAATAGGAGAGGAGGAAGGAAATTCGGCCTCTAGTCTCTCAGTTCCAGCAAGGGAGTGCTCCAAAAAACTGGAGGCAAAGTGAATAGGAAGCGCACACTGACATGGGCTCAGCTCCCTCACAACCCTGCGTAACCCAGTATTAATAAAATAGTCTCCAACAGAAATGGTGCAAGAGAACTGGAAGAGGGCCAGTGTGGTTCCCATCTTCAAAAAGGGGAAGGAGGAGGACCCGAGAAACTATAGGCCAGTTAGTCTTACCTCGATCCTAGGCAAGCTGTTTGAGAAAATTATTCTGGCGCGTATCCACGAGGGGCCAGCAGGGGAGATCATGCTTAGGGGCAACCAACACGGGTTCATTAGCGGCAGGTCCTGTCAGACCAACCTGGTGGCCTTCTATGATCAGATCACCAAATCATTAGATGCAGGGGTAGCAGTGGACATAGTCTTCCTGAACTTTCAGAAGGCCTTTGACACTGTCTCTCACCCTGTTCTCATTAAGAAACTGGGGGACTGTGGTGTCGATACCCACACAGTCAATTGGGTTGCCAACTAGCTGGAGGGCTGCACCCAGACAGTGGTAGTCGATGGGTCATTTTTGACCTGGAGGGATGTGGGCAGTGGGGTTCCGCAGGGCTCGGTCCTCAGGCCCGCACTGTTCGACATCTTCAGCAGTGACTTGGACGAGGGGGTAAAAAGCACCCTGTTCAAATTTGCTGATGACACTAAGATGTGGGGGGATGTGGGCACGCTAG
>NW_017729030.1:31416097-31421675 GCF_001723915.1 Gavialis gangeticus | reverse complement strand
GTCAGGGTGGCTAGGATCTGGAACCAACTTCCAAGAGAAGTGGTGCTGGCTCCTACCCTGGGGGTCTTTAAGAGGAGGCTAGATGTACACCTTGCTGGGGTCGTTTGACCCCAGTACTCTTTCCTGCCATGGCAGGGGGTCAGACTGGATGATCTACTCAGGTCCCTTCTGACCCTAGAAACTATGAAACTATGAATTTGGATTGAGTGGTCTGTTTTGTTATGAGGCAAGATGCTCTCGACAGGGACAGGGCAGCTCCTCTCTGGAGACAGCATGTAGGCTGTCAAGTTTATGTCTGTCAGGTATTGTTCTAAAGAAGACTCTAGCACCCGCCAGATGGTATCCTTAACTCCTGGACAGGATTCAGAGAATGGAACTCTATTTCATACATTAAACTGCTAGGCCACTGACTGACTTAATGACTGGACTTCTGTAGTGAGTCTTCACTCCATGTTCTCTATCTGTTGAGCAGATCAGCTCTTTGCAAGCACCCTTACTGCATATATTGAAATCTGGCATGTGGCTGCATGCACATGCATAGCACAGCATGTCCCAGACTTTTCAGAGGCCCTTACCCATGTAATGGGGAGTGCTTAAACCTGTTGCATAATACCTTTCCCTAGAATCTCTGGGGTAAGCCCCTGTTGCTTTGGGATCTACCCATGGTCAATGGGTTTCATGCCAGTATAACGCTGACTTTTCTGACCCTGGAGCTCAGCAGAGTGAAGATCTGGATCTTTTCCTGGTCAATTTGTTTTGCATGGCAACCTGTTATGAGAATTAAACCTCTATCATCTATTTATATAGCTAAGATTACATCTGATACTCTTGTCTCTTTAGGTATACTGCTGCAACAGCAAAGACCTTGATCAACACAGCTGGGATTGTAACAAGCTGAAAATCAACACTTTCCACTGCCAGTATGACATTCTGAGTGGAAACTAAATCTTTTCCATGCAACGGAATTACACCCATGTGAAAGGAAGCAACTTGTAGGTCAAGAGCTTCAAACCAGCTCACACAATCCAAATAAAAGGTGCTGAGAGGTCACACACCTAAAAGGGGCATCTCAGTCTTTAGGACTGTGAAATACTGGAAGTGGAAATATTTTAGCATGAATTCTTGAGATCCTTCTTCAATTGCTCCTCCACTGAAGGTTTTTTTTTTTTTTGTGTGTGTACACATAGCAAAATAGGTTGCTAGTGTAGAAAAGCTAACAACTAGGAAGAGGTGCTTTGAAACAGACAATGAAGTTACAGGCAGAACATATAACATCTGCTCTCTAAACAATGCAACTTACTTAAAAATATAACTGTAAAGCCAAACTAGAGTATTTCCTTTTTTAGTTAATAGGCATACATGTATGGAATACAATCTGAAAAAAGACAATTTAATATTTCTTATTAGGAAAATATATATACATACTGTAACTTCTATTTTACAGACAAGTTGCAAATCCCAAATTCACCTATTTTCCAAGGCAAAAAAACCCATGTAATCCAAAAGTTGTCTCTGAAAGCACAGACCTGAGGCAGAGGAACTACAAATCAAATTGGAAGCATCAACAGTATCTACTTTTAAAGAAATCATTTTCTTACAGATTTTTGTAACTTAAATGTTTGATGTTAAAAAAGTTAAATTAGTATTCTAATGAAGTCTGAAAATACTGTTTATGATATTTAAATGATATCTGATATGATAGCATTGCTTCTAAAAGTGTAAGATTACATAAAAAGTTTTAACCAGTATTGGGTAATCTGCTTTCTCTGGCCACTCTCAAAATTTCTAAACTTAGAATTTTTGTTAAACAGTATACAAATGCTCTTAACTGGTAAGAGCTCATAAATTAAACTGTTACTCAAAGCCAATAGAAAATAAAGATCCAAATACAAAAGTTAAGTAACAATTAGTCCAGTGATTCTCAACCTTTTTAAATTCTACATACCCCTTGACAGAGCTAGCATTTTCCACGGGGTGCCTTCAGTCTTAGGCAAAAACCAAGTAAAAACTACAGAAAAATAATAGAACAATTCTCCTGTTACAAAGTCACATCACAATAGATCAGAATATTTTTAACAGTATGGATTCCTCTTTGAAATCTCAGAGTTTACCTTTTGAATCATGTTTGTACATGACACTCTTTACATGGCACTCTTAAAAGGATCTCAAGAAACCCCAGGGTGTTCCAGCCACCCTGCTTGAGAATCACTGAGTTACACTTTTAGACAAGACTGAAAACTCAAAGCCTAAGTTAAAAATGGTTAAAATAGAAGTTCTAGTTAATTCATCTAGTTTTCAGACAGTAGGAATGCAAGTGTCCATAGTCACACAGTTTTCAATACCACTATGGATACGACTTCCCCTAGTGTTGGAAGAAGTCTGTTCACTATACAGCATTGTACAAAATAATATACTGATGATTATCCCAGGTCTTTCAGGTTATCCTTTGCCTCAGCAAAAGATTAACAAACACAATCTACACTTTTTCCAACTGTTCACCTTCTAGGCATGGACAAGCAAAACACTTGGAAGGTTTAAATACAGTTTTAACCTGAAGCAGCCAGACATACAAACCTGTTAAACCAATTTAACCACCTGAACAGTTCAAAAGCATTTAAAAACCACCTGGAACAGTTCAAAAGCATTTAAACTGGTTCACTGTGAACTGAGTTGGCGTTACATGTGGGCATCAAACATGCTGTGACAAATCTGGTCAGTCCAGGCATCCCACACTTAAACTCTGAATTGCTTTCCAATCCTATCTTCCCCTCACTACTGCACCTGGACACTGGCATGCAACCAAACTCCACTGCCCCACTTTTTTGCATTTTGCTAGCACTTTTTAAGCAATGAGTTCACTTGCCCACTTGTTCAATGAAAGCTATCATTCTAAAAACCAGCTGGGCCTCACTCCCTACTTAACTGCACCCCCTCATTCAGCTCCTCCCCAGCCCCCCATCTCAGCCCCTGGGAACTCAAAGGCAAAGGCCCAAACACTCCCCTGCCCATCCTCATTCCCCTCCCCTCCACCCTGAAGTCAGGTAAGTATGCTGCCTGACCTGAGTCAACTACAGACTATTGAAGTGTTTTGAACTCATGTTTAGGGGAGAAATAAAAGCAGGGTAATTAAAACACCAGCCACAAGTCACCCACTCCCTGCAGGCCCCAAAGCATAGGTGCAAGCATTCCCTTCACCTCCAACTCTCCTATTAGGAGGCATGCTGGGCTGAATACTCACCCCCTACCCGCTAGTGTTGGAGCCACAGCACTTGACACAATTGTGAACCTGTTCCCAATCAGTGACATTTTGGAACAGTTCCACTATTGTGTTTGGACTGAAATCAGCCAACTGACACACAATAAAGAAAGGTTAAGATGAAGTTTGTAAATCATACTCTTTCAATTTCCATCTTCCTTCGTATGTAAAAGACTCAAATTCCAGTTTGAAAATGTACCTGCTTCTTTCCTTTTACCCTGGCAGAAAATGTCTGACCTGGAAACCAGTAACACTTAGGGCCCTCCTCACATCTTCCAGACCACCTGAAGAGCAGGCCAGTTTCATAGCAGGTAGTGTGCTATAATATCTCAAAGTGTGAAGGAACAACTGTTTGAGTGTGTATATTCTTAATTTCCAGCAAGAGCCCGGAAGGCCTCCTAAGGAAGTCTTCTAAGAAGTACTATACTGCAATGCAACCTTGCAGCATGCCTTAGAATACCAATGGAGGAATCATGTTTAACACATTCTATTAGCTGATGTAGTACTGGATGAGTTTCAGATGATCAACCTTTTAGTTACTTACTCAAGAAACTTCACAGAAGTAAAATGGTAATGTGCTGACATAGAAGTTTACTGTTATAAACACAAAGTAACAGAGTGGAAGGAAAAAAATTAAACCTTTACACTGTAACTTTCAACTGAACAAAGTGTTTTGTGCATCAGTGGCTATTTCTACATACCACAATGAAGTGCTGCATAGTGATACCCTGAGCTAGTAAAAAGTGTGCAACCATGTCTACAGAGTGAAAGGTAAGACTACACAGAAATACCCAAGTTACATATGGTAGATTCAGGACCAAAAATGGTAGACTCCCCCCTTAGCACTGCTAATTAGCCAAGCAGCAGTGCTCCACCATAAACATACTGCTTCCAGTTCCTAATGTAACATGCACAAACACAGCATATCTGTGAAGTTCAGGCTTGTATCATGTAGACATACCCACCAGGGACAGCTCAACACTTCTATACGCTGTGCACTGGCAGTCAAAAAAGAAAAAAAAAAAGCAAACACTGTGCTTCAGAGATGGGATGAAGAACACAAAGTATCATGCCATTATCAGAGCCAATCATCTGGAATACTATATACAATACTGGTAATCTAAAAAGGATATTGCAAAAGCAGAAATGTTTCATGAAGAAGTGACAAAAAGTGATTAGGCACATGGAAAAACTCACACAAAGAAACTAAGAATTAAGACCATTTAGAAAGGAGATCAAGTGAGACATGATAAAAGCAGAGAGAAAGAAGATCAGCAACTTCTGTTCCCTTAGTTTAATGATTCAATAACAAGGGAACATTTAATGAAACTCAAAGTTAGCAAATTCAAAACTGCTAGAAGAAAAACCACATTCTTAAATAAGCAACCAGAATGTCACAAAGGCAAGCTAAGGAAGTTTCAAAGAGGAATAAGATGCTAACCTAAAGTTACAATAGTTATTGCTAAATAAATAAATAAGTATAATACACACACAAATTATATATATTTCTTACACACACACACAGTTATACTGCTTACTAATATATATACCTACAAATACACACGCGCGCGCACACGCGCGCGCGCACACACACACACACAGGTATATTAGTATATATATAATTTCTAATTCTTCAGGTTTTAAAACAATCTAAATATTATGAATTAGGGCAGATTCTTTATGGGAAGATAGGAAATCAGATTATCCAACATCAATCTACGACAGTATTTCTTAAGTATGAAATTTTTGCTAAAGCACCTAAAATTGACTACTCTCAAAGACAGGATACTGAAATAGATGAACCATAGGTCTAACCTGGTGCGGTACCATCTTTTCACATTATCTGACAGCTATGCTATTTTAAATCTTTGAATGTTGTTTCGTTTTAAGTTCACAAAGGACTCCTTCCAACTCTGGGTCCATTAAGGTAGGGACAAGTGGGAAACACCACTTTAATTTTTTCTTAGCCATGGTTTTAAGAAAATCTTTTTAAATTAAAAAGATGTACAGTTTTTGCATTTTAGTAGATTTTAATAGAAAATTGTCTTCAACCAGGGCTGCCAACTCAACATTTTTATTTATTTTTTACTAGCAACCACACTCCACACTTTTTTTAAAAAACCAACACAAGTTGCCACCAATATGTTTTACATAATATAAAGGTAGCTTCTTCCAGACCCTGCTCTCCTGCCACACTCCAGTTATTAGCGCAGAGGTTCAAATTTGGCGGCTTAACACCAACTCCAGTTAAAAAAAGAAAAAAAAAAGCATTCAACAGGTATGTCAGAAGAAAGAGGAAGACCAAGGAAAGTGTAGGACCCT
>NW_017729030.1:31415107-31415881 GCF_001723915.1 Gavialis gangeticus | reverse complement strand
TTAAAAAAAAAAAAAAAAAGTAAAGAAGTTTGGTTATCAGCGAAAGTCTGCAGTTAATTTTTTTTTCTTGGGTTGGCAACCCTGCTCGACTGCAGTGATGGTTTTATACCATTTTGCCCCCATTTCAGGGGTTTCCTACTCACCCAAACACCATGATGCCCCCAACCACAAACCACACCATGCTGTCCCCCACAGCCTCTACCCTCCTGGCCCTAATAGCCACAATCCCAGCATGGACTTCCAAAGAGGTCTACTTGCCAGCCAACAATATTACAAGCTACTGACAGGACCCAGCAGCAAGAGCAGCAGGTAGCTGGGTAGAGGGGTCTAAAATCCTTAGAGAAGACTCCTGGCAAGGTGCAATGTTCCTGTTCAGACACCAGGTGGTTCTGCTGTGCTCTATTCTGTCCTTCAACACTTTCCAGCTTCTTTCCAACTTTGGAGTGTCAGTCAAGGTCTGACTGCTTAGTGTTTTTACAGATGACTCCCTTTTAACAGATTTTACAGACAGGCATCTTTATCTTGATTTTTTACTGACTTCCCATAAATTTATTGGTAACCCTTCCTTCAACCCCTATATCTACTGAAGATGTTATGTAACTTATTTTGTTAATAGTACTGTTGTTTTCATGAAAACTAGAACCCTCCAGGGCTGATGAGGATTGGAAGGCATCATTGGCTGGTAACCCCCCCATGCACTCAAATCCAGCTATACACCAGGGTGAGACCTGCAGGGCTCCCCACAAGTCTGGAAATTTGGTGGCAGTGGAGAAC
>NW_017729030.1:31409090-31414979 GCF_001723915.1 Gavialis gangeticus | reverse complement strand
GGCAGTGGAGAACCAATTAATGCTACCACTGCTCTCCTGCCACTAAATTTATGAACCCATAGGGAGCCCTACAGGTTGGATGTCACAGCTCCACAGGCTGACCACCAGGCTAAACCAGCAGTTTAAAAACCTACTGTCAAGAAAATTGTTATTGAATAAGGTTCCATGGTACATAAATCTTGAATGGGAACCGGTTTACTCTTGCAACTTACTGTAAACCTAGGAAAGTAAATTGACTTGAACTCTTGGAATACCAGAAAATCTACATATGCTTAGGGAAGAAGCACATTCTTCAGCAGCGAAGAGCTGCTTCTATCACTATGAAACAACTGAGAACTGGTACAAAATAGACAACTCAAGTTGCGCAAGCCTCCTAAGCAAGAGAGGGGATTGCTTTGGTCTTGGGTACATGTCCCAAAACTTTCCAAATGGTGCTCTGCTCAACGTATGCAATTTATGCAGCGAGTTACTATTTTTCCTAGACAAAAATTCTTCAATACCAGGTTCAAAATAGACTGGGACCTACTGTAGGGTCAAATTATTGCCCAGTGGGGAGGAGAGAGGATATAAAAACTGGGTGACATTAGATGACTGACCGACTAAAAGTGAAAGATTTTGACCAAATTGAGTCTGTTAAATTTACAATCTTGTTCGTGCCATTGACCAATGTTTGTACAAAATTCAAGCTGGGAACATTTGCATGAAACTTGTATTCTTTTTTTAACATTATCCATTATCCATCACTTAACCGCTGCTGGATACTAGTAAAAGGCAACTTACATCTTTTACACTTATTGTGTTCTATTATTACAATTCCATAGAAGAAGAACTATGCCATTTGTTCTTAGGTCCATTCTAACAATTAAAATGGTTTGACCCAACTCATCAGGTCATGTTGACATTGGCTTTGTTTTCAGCTACTGTGGGGTTTCTGCAAGGTGGAGAGTAAAACAGAAGTCTGAATGGATTCTGTAAAGCTATGCAGAAACATGATAACCTGATCAGCACTTAACTACAGTGATAATGCCATCCATATCAAAACTGAAACTTCTAAAACAGTTCCAAATTCTTGAATATGCAGTTTTGCCAAGTTCCTTAGTAAGTCAGGGCCCAACCATAAAAGTCACTTTCTCTAAAAGGATGTGAACAGCCAGTTTTGCTGATAACAAAACCAAGCCACAAAGGACAATGATTCTTAAAATGATGATATACATTCCAGAAGAAGCATGAAGCAGCAGCCTCTGATATCCCAGAGATTATTTTTCTCATCTTAATGACAAGATGTCCAGGCGCTTAAACACAGACATAGAAACCAAATGCATAATAAGGAAGGATCTATATAGGCCAGCTCAAATCAGTGGGACTTTAAACAAATAGTACAAAGTTCTGAAACAAATGCCAGAAAAACTTAACACAATCAGACTGCAAATAACCTTTTTTCCATTATAGGAAAGGGGGAAATGATGCCACACACATTTGCATTGTCCTGTCAAAGTTACTTTTCCTCTCATGATTAGATATAATCATTTGCAAATAAAAAAAAAGAGGAAAAATCTTCTAAAGTGTAAATTAATTGTTCTTATGCTGTGTAAAGTGAAAGGTGTAAAAACCCCAATACTGCTTTTACAAAAATAAACTTCAAGGTAAGACTCTACAAGACCTGTCCTAAAATAATAGTTCTTAAAAGATCTCAGTAGAATATGCTTCTCCATAAGGATGAATGTTTTTTTCCTTCAACCTTTAACTTAAATTTCATCCAACCCATCTTTTTAAAAGCTGTGTTAAATTTTTAAGTAGGAGGGAAAGATTTAAATAGAATTTAAAAGGAGTAACAAAAAAGTTACAGAGGAATTTTAAAAAAGCTAGTTCAAGATTAAAACAGGTTAAAATATGTCCCTAACTTTGAGGGGGAACAGCAGCAAAACAGTCAACTAATTCAACATCATTTCCAGCTAACAACTGAAACACTCGGAGCTGGCAACAAGCCAAGACTAGTTGACTTGCATCTTCATGCTACTTGGTTTCACATTCAATATTCAGAAAGAGTGACGCTGCTTTCTTTAAAAAAAGAAAAGAAACAAAAAGCAACCTGGGAACAATGAGTAGCACAAAAAAATTGGTTATATGGTAATTTTGTTACAAAGCTATTTACCTTCTTTTTTGCATTTCACTTTATTTTTTTCAGTTCTTTACAAGCAGCTGTAAACCATAGATCCATTTTTCCAGAAATGCAGTATTCTCTAGCAGGTGACAAATTCACGCTAAATCTTCAACTGAGGACAGAAGAATTCCTATCACAGCAGATCAAGAGCCAACTCTATTCACATACTCGCACTTCATTTGTAGACACTCAAATCTTAAGCTGAGTATGGATTTGTTAAGAAATACTTAAAATTTCTTTAAAGTCAGGATAATGGTCAAAATGGCGTCCCTTGAGAATTCTGAGGTTTAAAACCACTGAAGGTTAGGTTGCTCTAACACCTAACAACCTTACAAGAGCTCATGCTGATAGAAGTGTTTTGCATTATTTAGAATGGCCCCTCGTTTTGTAAATAAAAAAGTACAAAGCTGTTTCCCTAAAGAGTGCAACATGGCATTAAAGAAACTCTGCACTGGGACTTCAATATACAAATGATGCCATAAGCAAATTAAAGCCGTTTTTCCAACAGTGCTACAATGAACTGGTCCCTCTACAGAAACTTCCATCAGATGAAGAGAGTTCTTTTACGTACACTTACACTAAAATGAGCAGAACTTAAGGCAGAATTAAATGTGCAGCTCTATTAAATTACATACAGGCTTCAAGCATGTCATGAAGCACAAAACTAAACCACTTGACAAATATAGGTGTCCAAATTACTTCTTGAAATGTTTTCAGTGTTTCAATAGATTATTTTGAACAATTAGCTAATAAATCACTGGTAGCAGAGAATTATACAAGATATACAACTTATCAGCTGTATTCCTTTTTTTCCTATCAAATATATGCAAAAGGAAATGTCCCATTAAGAGGGTCTATTAGACTTCTATGAAAAAGATGCAAGAGTGATTACGTAATAATATTAAAGAAGCCTTTTTTCACTACACAGATTATTTTATTCACTACCTAGAAAAAGTGAAATATGCTAGAATATTCTACGTGAGAGGTTCCCAACCCCTGGGCCAAAGGGTTGACTGCTGGGCCATGGCACAAGCCCCCTGCTTGGAACCCCGTCTGTCTGCCTGGGCAAGTGGCTTCTGCTGCCGGCAGTCACATGTGGGGTTAAAGCTGGGCAGCAGGGTAGCCCCAGGAAGGAGGTAGCCAGCTCAGTGAGCCCTGTTCCACTCCCACTACCATGGCTGCGCCCAGCAAGGCACTGCCTACATAGCAGGTACCAGGGCCCACGCTGGGGTGAACAGGACCCTCCAGCCCCACCCACAGCTGAGAGCAGGGAGATGTGGGCAGGGAAATGCCCGAGACAGGATAGGGAGGCAGCTCTGCTGCTTGCTCCTAGGAAGAAGGGGCTCCACTGCCTTTCCTAGGCAGTCACCAGCTTGGTCCCCTCAGGCCACCACCTGCACAGCCCCCTCCCCTGCAGGGACCTCCAGTGCCCACGGCTGCAGTGCTCCAACCTGCACCTGGGTACAAATTCAAATTATTACAAATTTACATACTTAAATAGCTACAATTTAAATACGTAAAATAGATTGTTTCTATACCTGGTCCACCAAAATTCTTTGCCAGTCCGCAGTATAAAAAAAGATTGGGAACAACCGTTCTACTTTACAGAGAACTGTGAGCCCTGCTCAAATGGACAAACAGAAAACACAAAATAATAGAAAAGAATGGAAAGAAAAGGGGTACAGAAGATCATCCTGTTCCTCAGTTTCAGCACTATAAAGCTTGGACTTACTCCTAAGCATTCTTCCATGAAATACACAACTTCAAAACACAGATCTTAATCATCCACTGCTATATATATTAGATATCATTTAGAAGCAACTTTAGCCATTGTCACAGGTTAGTTTTAATGAACACATTTAAACTAAAACATTTACAGTTATTTTGGAAGGCCATGTTCCTGTGCTGGCGGATCCTTACGATCAGGGAGAGGCCCATTAACCTCAGTGAGACTCCATGTGGGTGCAAGTCCACCAACAAAGAACAAATTGTGCATCAGGCCTCTTTATTTCCTTAAAAGCCTCACCTGAATAATTCTGACATTGTTTTATTTAACACTTTTCTACCAAACTATACAATTTCTGATGACATCATGAAAGATTCACACAGAGATCCTTATATCCTAACCCTCCTCTGCCACCAAATCCTTGCTGATTTAGCTAGCCTATACAGTGCAAATCTATCCTGCCATCTGCCAAATCTTTGCTTCTACAAGCTGAAACCTAGTTGTCTTAACTCAAACCACACATCTTCCTATTCCACCTAGGGAGACACATATCTGTTTCACTTTGTCAATGGCCAGCTTTCTACAAAACGCCCAACCTCCCCACCACCTTATTTTCACCCTGCAAAGATGCACAGCTTTCTTATTCTGGCAACAAGCAGCCTGATGTAATCCCAAAGGGCAATCTTATTTTACATGGGAAAGCACATAGCTAGCTCTCCCATTCTTTCAAAGCCCAGTGTCAAGTGCTTCCAACCTGTTGGAATCCATCTCACTTGGAAGTATCCCTTAACTAGCCAGTCAGTGCTACTCTATCAGGTAGACTTCAGTGTACAAGGAGGAGGAAAACCCACCCATCTTTTACCCAACAACCTAGGAGTTAGGATATTTGTCCAGAATATGGGTCACCTGAGGTTGAGGCCCCTCACTCCCCCACATCTCTCACTTCCTGCTTCCTACTTTAACCACCAGTCTTTGGGCCAGACCAGACTCTTGTTGAAGCTGGACTAGATGGAAAGAAATGTAAGATTCATACAGCCAGAGGAGAACATGCAAGATGGAGTCTGATTTGGCAGCCTAGTGAGAATGACACTGTCTCGAGAGGAAGCAGCCTTGCTCCAAATTTCATTCATGCAAAAATAAGGTGCAAATATTCCACAGTACTCCTCACAGGAAACATGCTTTACAGTGGACAAGCCATTCCAATTCTGCCACTCAAACTAACACTAATCTGAGGGACAGTGACAGCTGACATTTATAAAAAAAAAAAAAAAAAAAAACCCTTGCAATTTTAAATATACACAGCTTGATGTTTCCAATTAATGCAATAACACATTAAGTATGAACTCATTATAGATTCATTCCCTCTTCTCCTTTGGTCTCATTTTATATAAACTCTTCACAGGAAAAGAAATCCTTGTATTTGTACAGGACCTTGTTACAACATCATCCCAATCCCTACAGGGGCCATAGGAAATGAATACAATAAATACAACAAGTTTTCCTGTTACAGCTCAAGCAAACTAGCTACCCAAATGACTGACAGGTTGTCTCGCACAGACACACAACCTATTTAAGGTAGCAAGCTGTAGAAAAAGAGAAATGGGGAGTCTACCCAAAAGAAAAAGGACCCAGAAAGAAGGGTCCTTTTCTATATCAATACTTACAGGAATATTATAGAACAGAAAATAAGGGTTGGAAGGGACCTCATGAACTCATCTAGCCTGACCGCCTGCTTAAAGCAGGACCATCCCCAACTAGATCATTCCAAACAAGGCTTCGCCTACCCAGAGTTTTGCTGATTTAGTTAGCCTAGAACAGTGGCGGGTGATTATTTCAGGCAGAGGGCCACTTACTGAGTTTTGGCAAGCAGTTAAGGGCCACAAGGGGAGCCCCACTCCCTGGTTGCCATTTTGGGACCAGAAGTCCCACCCCTAGCCCCTGACATTTGCTACTGGAAGTCCCTGCCCTTGCCCCCCACAGAAGTACTCCTTTCAGCAAGGGG
>NW_017729030.1:31400830-31404090 GCF_001723915.1 Gavialis gangeticus | reverse complement strand
TTTAAAGCACCTACATTTTTCTCAAAGCCATCTAGATATTTTCTTCCTAAATGGTGTGCTGAGCTGTTAGTGTCTCACATGTCAAAAATGTGAAAAAAGGAAAGGAAAACAAACTTATAAAAGCCTCAGAATTACACCCATGTGCCTGCTGGGGACAGGCAGAAAGCAGTTGCAAGCGCAGGGTGGAACAGACAGACCCTTTGTGACTGTGACCCACTTCAGAACCAGAAGAATACCAAATCATATTCTAAAAATCAAACATACACTACAACATTCATTAATTTGATTGAAAAATATATTTTTGTCCCGATTTACATTCATTTGTGTAGTGTACGTAGAGGCAATTGCACAATAACTTAAAATGAAGTCTTAGTCTTGTATATTGTAGGGGGGTATGGGTGTGTGGGTATGTGGGGTGCTGGGGGCAGTGTGAGGTTTGTGGGTGTATGTGGGGTGAGAGAGCATGTGGGGGGTGGATATATGGTATGGGTGGGTGTGGGGTTTGTGAGGGGCTGTGAGCGTATAAAGGGAGGGTGGCTGGGGAGGCTTGTAGCATGTGTAGAGGGGCAGAATTTGCCCACAGCCCCTTCCCCCCATGGCAAGCAAAGCCCCCCTGCAACATGCCTCCAAGCCCAGACTCCGCAGTCCTGGCCCCAAGGCACTGGCACGACCCCATGCTCCCGCTTGCAGCCACTTCCCCCCCATTTGCCACCACTGTCCTTCCGCCATTTCCCTGTCTGCCCGGCCCCACCCCCCAGCTCACTGCTACAGCACCACTGCCCAGCTACATGGCCGAGACTGCAGGATGCAGCAGGAGTCGGATGCTACAGGTCTGGCCGGCACTGTGCGGGGTCAGCCGAGAATCACAGGGGCCAGGCCAGCTCCTGATGTACCCTGTGACCCAGCACTGCAGCCAGGAACAACGTGGTGCCAGAGCAACTGGCGAGGGGATGGAGGGGAGCAGCAGCAGGCAAATATCTGCAGCAGGTGGGGGAAGTGGCAGCAAGTGGGCAAACTGAGCTCGGTGACAGCTGGGCAGGAGCACAAGACCTGCGCAGCACACTGGGGCCAGTGCCTGCCAGTGGGGCCCAGAGCAAGGCAGCAGGGCATAGGCTGGTAGGAGCTCTATGGAGCCAGGCCAGGCTGCATCAGCAGGGAAAGTGGGGTTCACAGCTTCCCTGCCTGCGGCTGCCACCACTCCCCTCCACCCTCCCACCAGCTACTCTGGCACCACATGGCTCCCAGCTGCAACGCCAGGACCACAGCAGCCGGCCTGGCCTGGCCCAACCCTGAGGACTGCAGCAATCACCCACAGCCCTCCCCTGCCTTCTTATCTGAATTTCCCTCAGGCACAGGGAAGCAGGAATAGCCCCAGGGACGCAAGCTAAAAGCCTCTGCTCCATGCAGGGCTTCTGGCTAGGGGTGGAAAGGACAGGGCCACAGGTCCTTGCTTCTGCAGCCACTTGATCCTGCCAGCAGCTTCCCCTGGGTCCTACTGCCCCTAGCTTCTGTCAACTTTGACAGGCAGCCAGCAGATTAATATTAATTTTCTAAAATTTTTATGGGCCCCACAGACCAAATAGAATGGCCTGGCAGGCCAAATCCGGCCCACAAGCTGTATTTTGCCTGCCCCTGGCCTAGAAGATGCAAATCTACCCTGCCTTCTGCCAAATTTTTGCTGCCACCAGCTGAAAACTATATATTTTTTTGTTTGGGGATTTGAAAACCCTTATCAAATAAACTTTTGGTCTTCTCCAGACTAAATAGTATCAGTTCTTCCAAGCTTTCCTCCTTGTGCGTCACGTTTTCTTGACCTAAATCCTGGAAATATGCACACACATTTACTGTCCCTGTGCCCTTTTCTCACTTCTGCTGTTGAAAATTACTTAAGGATAGTAATTTTCAAACCCAAGACAGACCGACCATTTTCTTTCCTGCATGAAAACTTGCGTATAACGCATTTCAAGCCTGAGCCATTTAGTGTCACCAAATCTTGCCGTTTTAAATGAGGCAGATTATTTGGTCTCCAACAAAGATTTTCTAAGCTCTCGCTACCTCCATTTCAGAAAACAGCTTTTCCTCCCACTGCCCAGTTGGCAGATTTGACCGCAATTTGCTTGACCCCCTTCCACTACCCACGTGCATGCAAGTTTTAAACAGTTGCAAAACGTAGTTGCAAAGGCACAAAAGGGGGCAGGGTCCCCAACTACTGTGCATGAAAGCAAGATGTCATCAAAAAAATAAATCACTAAATCAAGCTAAACAAAAACCCTTTTGCATCACTGGTTTGCTCGTGGCCCAGTCCTGTGGGACCAAAAACTGCTGGTACTAGGTAGCCTACAGGGGCAAAGAAGAGAAACCCAGCTCCCAGGCTGGACAATCCCCTGCTTTATATGTGGCAGGGTAGGCTCTTCAGGTTCTGCTGTGTCAGGGTTGAGGGGACTAGGTTCATTGGGTAAAAGTGGTATCTTATTAGACTAACTCAATTAGTTGAAAAAAATCTTCTTTGAAAGCTTCCAGGTGCAAACACCCTTCATCAGGCTGAGGAAGTGTCTGCAGTTGGTTATGGGGATGCTTATGTAGAGCAAAGAGGATGCTTGCACAGGATGGTTTGGCTATGAGTGATCAGGCTGGGGGTTGACCAGATGCCCTCTGGAGGCCCCTGCCAGCCCAACTTCTCTAGGACTCTAGGAAAAGCCCCTTAATGCATGTGTAGATGCGCCCATAATGCTCATTAAATTTAGCTCTCCAATGTGGGGTACTAAAGAAATACACATTAGGCTGCCTTAATGCACAGTAATGAATGTGCATGGTTTTTAAGTGACGCTTCATGCACAGAATCCTATTTTACTGCACATTCACATAATCCATTTTTTACCTGACATTCAGAGCACAGTAAAAGAGGCTACTGCACATTAAAGCATGCATACAGACGCATCCTATGATGCTAACCCTCTTGTGGGGGCTCCCTAGGCAGGGATCACCTCAAGACCTGGGTGTGCTTGGGGCTGGCTCTGCTCAGAGGGCCACGAGCAGAGCAGGCTGCACCTGTGGCACCGCGGGGCTGCTCCCCAACACCCGACCCGACCCGGCCCGGCCGCCCCCCACGCGCGAGGCTAGGGGGAAAGCAACGTTCGGCGCGCCCCCATTGGCGGGTGGCCGGGGGGACGGCCAATGGCGACCTGCCCCCACTCCTGCCCTCCCCTCCCCCCAGGCCCGCACCTGCGTGGAGCGGGGCGGCGGCGCTGGGGGGCGGGCTG
>NW_017729030.1:31395692-31400249 GCF_001723915.1 Gavialis gangeticus | reverse complement strand
GCCCGCCGCTCATCCGCCGCACGGGGCCCTGCCCCGTCCCGCCTCCGACCACTGCCCGGCCCAGCCCGGTCTGACCCGCGGGCGCAGGGCGGCGGCGGGCGTAAGGACAACGCGGGTCAGGGAGGCGACGGCCGCAACAGTAACGCGGGGGGCGAGGCCTACGAACACTCGAGTGCGTTATGACGTCGCGGCGGCAGCCGTAGCGGGAGGGGGCGGGGCGGTTCCAGCTCCGAGCGGCCGTTACCCGCCGCCCCGGAGCTGGAGGCCCCGCCCCCCTCCCAGCCGAGCGCTGGTGCAGTGTGCGGGAGCTCGGGCCGGGAGCGGGCGAAGGGTGCGCTCGCTCGGGCCCTGGCCCTCCGAACAGTTGCCTTATAGTAGGTTTTAAAAGAATGGTCGTCTAGTAACAGGTTGTAACGTCTTATTCTCCATTGCTTAAGACCCTAGAATGGAGTCAGTCCAGGCCTCATGCGACCTAAACAAACATATTTGGGAGACCTCCCTACCACTCCTTTTTCAAGCTCAGCCTGTTCGTGCCCGCAATAACACCCTGTCAGGCACCATTTCTAGGTTGCAAAGCATTAGAATAAACTTTAAAAACGGATTCTCCTATAAAGGAGAAAAGGGGAAACCACCACTTTTCCCTTGCAGGTGGGCAGTTGGAGCCCGCAAGGGGCTGTTTGGGGTCCCCCCCCCCGGTCCAACAGAAAGGGGGCACAGCAGGGCAGGAGTAAGGGGCAGTGGGTCACGCTCAGCACTCTTTACAAATGGGCTCTGGTACAAAAAAGATTGAAAACTACTACGTTAGGGATTGATGCAACCCCTCTGAAACCCTCACAGACCGCTGTAGCCTCCTGAGTACTATATATGCCTGGCACCTGCCCCACCATGGAAAACATCTCTTACCACAACACTCAACTTCTTCAGTGTCACTGTCCAATAGTATTTATTCCACGTTAAGACAGTAACCAAGTTGAAAAACCACTTCAATTTGGTCATGTTTTTAGGGTGATCTTCTCCCCAAACCTTTTCTACTTGTGTAAAACAGCACCTCTTCATTTTTTTCTTCATGGTACCAGAGCTATTATTAACGAAGTTCAGCTCTGGCTTTCCTTGCATGTGAGATTACCTATAAACATATTTTACCTATACAGATGCTTTCTGCCATTTTTATTTTTCATAGACAGTAGGGCTGGAAGGGACCTCAGAAGAACATTAAGTCCAACCCCCCGCCCAAAGGGCAGGAAGTCAACTGGGGGTCATAGGATCCAAGCAAGATAAGCATCCAATTTGCTCTTGAAGGTGTTCAGTGTAGGTGCTTGAACCAACCCCAATGGCAGGCTGTTCCAGACGTTGGGGCCTCGGACAGGAAAGAAATTCTTCCTCATGGTTGACTATATAGGTGGCATTGTGCACCATTGCTCAATTTAATACCATAAACGCCAAAATTCAAATTGGTCACGGTACAAAGTGATATGAAAATTTTGAGCCAGACAGAACAGATAAACACAGCATGATTTTCTCTGCTTTCTTCCCCTTCCTTTCACCGATTAGCTTTACCCACCCAAGTTATTCATTTGTTCTTTGCAAAATAGTAACTTCTTCCTTACCCTGATAGAATGAAACATTGCTATTTTTCCCTTAGTCATCAGAAAAAGAAGCCTGATGCCTTTGTTTAAAGCTGGTAGAATTAAATTTTTACATAAAATGAAATTCCAGCAGATGGTTTCTACTCTCAAATTTTTTAAATGCCGTTTGTGTAAATACAAGCGACAGAAATGTTTTTCGTTTCTATGAACAGGAATAGCACACTTGGATTTTGTATAATACTGTATGTATGCTAGGTAAATGTATTAAAAAGTGCTGGAATGCCCTTGCCTCTTATCTAAGGGATTCATCACTCATTTTGAGAATGGGAAAATGAGGGATATCTGCCATCTGTCCTTGGTTTACCACAGGGGTGGTCCACCTGTACTATGAATGTCATAAGTGGCACAGGCAGCCTCCGTGCCTGGTACATGCCAGTCAGGAAGGGGACAGGCAGCACAGCAGCAGAAAGGGCAAGAACCAGAAAGCAAGGCAGTAGATCAGGCAGGGATTTGCAGGGAAGGAAGCAGAAAGCAGAGCAGCACATCAGGCAAAGAACACAGGACCAGCACAAAGCAGAGCAGCAGACTGGGAAAGAGAAAGAAATCCTAGCAGCACTTGGGGAGGGTGTAGGGATAATTTGTGGCATGCTGGCCAAAAAGGTTGGTAGCCATTGGTTTACAATAGCACGCCAACCTTTAGTTTAAATTCCAAGCAAGATAGGCAATACTGCTGATGTAAGAGCTTACTAAAAAACCAGAAAAAAAAGCTGAGATCCAGGCTGAGACAGTTATAAACACAAAAGCATCATGTAAGAGTGCAGCCTGACACTTGTAGTGATAAAAGTTATAATTAAAGACATGCCATCTAAAAGAGCATACTGAGGAAGCTGGGAATTGGGAGATGGTTCCTAAATTCAGTTGTTTTCAACTGGGGTCCTGTAGCAGCAGCCAGGTAAAACTACCCTGTGCACACTCCTGCTGTCTATGCCACAGTCCTTCCCTAGCTGTGCAGTAGGCATGGGGCAGCTTTATCAGTTGAGAAGCACTGAAGTATGTTGAAGCAGGACCAATAGCAGTTCTCAGCCAGGAGATCCTGCCACATTCAAAGAAGTAGAGGAGGGGCACTGTGACTCTTAAACATCACAATGTCCAGTCATTTTTCCCTGTCTGAAAGAAAGCATCTCCAGCTCCCCCATGGTTATATTGGGACTCTATATACAGAATTGGGGGTGGGGGCGAAGAGGAGTAACAACTGTCACAGAATATAAAGAGCTCTAAAGACACTACACCCTTTCATATCTAAGCCAGCTTTAGTTAGATCCAACTGAGTTCCTCCCAGATGGGAGGTGTGGGATGGCTGCCAAAGCCCTCTAGCTTCACAGGCCATGTTGCTACCCCCTGCTCCAGGTAACCTGTTCCAATGCTTGACCACCCTCATACTCAGTTCCTCCTCATCTCCAGCCTACATCTTCCCTGTTGCAGCTTGAAGCCATTGCTCCTAGTCATGTCCCCTGTGGCCACATCTCCATCCTTTATAACTGATGTTCAGGTATTTGAAAGCCTACCAAATCCCCACCCCACCCCCTCAGACTTCTCTTCCCCAAATGAAATAACCCCCTGTCTTTCAGCCTTTCCCCACAAAACAGATTTCCCAAGCCTCCAATCATTTTTGTCACTCTCCGCTGAACTCTTTTCAAGCTATTCATTTCTTGTTAATAATTACTAGCATATGCATATATTTGTAAAGAGAATGCTGTACAAGAAACTTGTTTCTTATTTGCTTTTGTACCCCCTGTATAAGATTAATTTTTATACAAAATGTTTTCTACTTCTGCATGAAAAGCAACCAACATTTTGGGCACCACTGCAAATTACATCTCAGTGACATTCACTCTAAATTACATATAGTGACATTTTATTGTCATTTGAAGTATTCATTTCTATGCACAGTGAATTACATAACTGGAAAATGCATATGATTTCTTTCCAGATTGTATAATTTATGACTGTGCTGCTTCTAAGCAGTTTTTGTTATTAGGTTATTAACATCTGAATCTCCCTAGTATTACATGAACCATTTATTTTCTGAACTACTTTTTCCGTGAGTTGCAATACAGATGACAATGAGATGTAGTCAAGCATATGTTTTCATGAAAGACGCAGAGATTATTTACAAGTTTATGACAAAGTTAGTTAAAATATACATAAGTTTAAGGGCCTGCCTACTCAGTTTTAGAGCAGGAACCTTGTCTAACATTTTCATATACCCGTTATAAGAAAATTACATTTTACAGTAACATTATAACATGTATAATTTGGGAATTTAAAATTACAAAAATTGGAAAACTGATTTCAAACGAAGGTGAACCCATTTAAGCAGCCAGGCTAATAAAGTAATTTGCACACACAGGATTAAGTAACAGTTTACCTCTGCCAGTCCTCATAAACCTTTGTTTCCAATCTAAGAAAAATTTCAACAGTTCTCTTGAACACACTTCTTTTCAACTGACAACACTCATTAGTGGTAATGAGTGGAATATGGCTGTTGGCTCTTGTTATCAGTCAGCACAACCACTCCTTATCTTAGTAGTCAGGTCTCTAGAAGAAAAGATCTTGCTTGCATGAGTAAGCTACTTTGAGAAATTAAATCTGGTTAGTGAAGCCAACAAAATACTGGACTTGAGAGGCCAAGCCTCCACTGGGGCTGCAATTTCTAGAGTTGTATTCTCTGAAAAATATTTACTTTATCATTTGCAGTCCAGGAGTTCATTTCTTGAATCCCCTCAAATTGCTTTACTCTCTTCAAAACAAGCAAGCCCTTCTCTCTCTCTCTACCAATTTTCACCTTTCCCGTTTAGAAATATAAGAGGAACAAATGACAAGCACAGCAATGTGCAGAAACTAGTTTAGAAGGTGGCCATTGGGCTGGATTTGAAAGATCAGCCAAGAACACCAAAGTTGTTGTTGTTGT
>NW_017729030.1:31386769-31390692 GCF_001723915.1 Gavialis gangeticus | reverse complement strand
GGCTCAGCCTCTGATTTGCTCCCTCTCCCCCGCATCCCTCCATGCTTCAAGGCTGCAGGGTTCCCACCCTTTTCTCTGTTTGTTGGTAAGGTTTTTTTTTGTGTGTGTGTTTTTTTTTTTTTTTTTAACTTTAGTAGACAAAGGAATAAGAAAGTAGTATGTCAGATAGTTTACCTTAAATTTTAGTCCAGTAATCACACTTTAAAGTTAAATCGGATATGCATTTAATTTACAAAACTTTGTATGCTCTAACTAACATAACATTCAGCATTTTAAAGTGTAATTAAATGCGTTATCCTTTGGACCAACCTTCTCACTTGCTTACAACATTACAGTATTTAATAAAAATGCATATCAAGAGAATGGAATTCTATTTGAAACAAACAACTTAACTTGAAAGAAAAAGTATTCAGTGACTTCTACAACATTTGTACCTTTAAAAAAAATTTACAAATTCTTCTGTTCCAGTTTTTTCTGGACTTATCTAATTTATGGATGGACTGTAGTCTGGTCCCTACACTTCTCATTTTCCAGATTAAAATGTTTCGAGAGCATGTTTATACAAGCAGTATGATCCATATTCTGCATATATAAAGCAGCAATTTCAACCTATAAGTTAAAATGCTCTACTTGAAAGTTAAAAGGCACATATTCATACTTGCAGTTTGTCTTAACCTGAACTGACAAACATGGTTTCTAAATGCTATTCAATTGCTATAAATCAAGAAGATACAAAAAACATGCTTAAACTCTTTCATAGTCTTACTTTTAAAAACAAATTTTATGGATGAGTGCTTTCAAGGAATAGATATGTTAACAAGTGAAACTTCATGGCATACAAGGATTGAAATTTTATTACAATGTGTTCAGAATCCTAAATATTTCTCTTCCATACAATTAAAGACTTGTTGTTGTTTAAAAGTTACAAATAAAGGCTGATCTCATCTTTTACTTTTCATACAATTCTTAGACCTCTGGGTAACCTGCACCTGAATTTGGATGTGCAAACAACCCCACCCCCCCAAAAACACCCAAACACTTTTGAACATCTAAGTACTGACTGAACTTTAAAAAAGAATTCTGTTCAAGCATCTTAAAAATCAATACAATATGGCACTTAAGAGTTGTTGTGCTATCATATACATTTAAATTACTGCCAAGAAAACATGTTCAGTTTTAATCACAGTTATAAAATGCTACTGGAATCAACACATTGCCCAAAGGTAAATATTTAAGTAATAATTCATCATGTGCTCTGCTGTCAGTTACTTTTTCAGTTCTGTATACCAACCAGTGAATACCTGGAACACGCTGTGCACCTTTTTAAAAAAAGACCGAGAGATTTCCAATGCGTCATATAAAGATGGATCTATTAACCTTTCCTTGCCTTTAGCTGCCACTTTTTCCAAGACTCCCTCCCTATATGTAATTCTGCACTTTGAAGTCCCAATGCTAACCAAAACATGAGCAGTCTGTAAGGGGAGTACTAGTAAAACCACTTCCTTAAACAACAGCACAGGAAACAAAGACAGACAGGGCAGGCAGCAAAATCTGGTTAACAGGAATACAGCGAAGACTAAACATAGAAAAAAGTGTTACAGTCCTAAAAGAAAACTTTTAAAATGTCATTTACATTACACTGGTCTCTTTTCAACTGATATGCAAGCTATTCAAAGAAAAAATCAAGTCATTTCATACATAATGTGATAAAAACAGATTAAACGTGGAAGGATCTTTCATTCATTAACAAAATGTTGCCAAAACTTTCACCATTAAAATTAAAGCAAATACATCTTAGACTGGCATTTGGTTGAACTGAAATTACTATTTTTGATGTTTTACCATTGGTACCTGGTAGAAAACATTCAAAATCAGTGCCAGATGAATCGGAGGATTCATTTAATGTTGATGGAATCTGCTTGCTTTACAAAGGAATCCAACTTGAAGTTCTAGATTGGGAAAACTCACACAATACCAGATTGAGTATATTCATGAAGATTACTACAAGGCATATTTCTGAAGAAAGCGTTCAAATGCATCATATATGGCTTGCCTAAAATAGAGAATGGAGAAAATAATCATAGGCTACTTAGTATAACCTGAGAAAGAAGAGATAAGCTGCTAACTGTAATTCTTTACTTTATAAAAGTCTGGCCTGAGGAGTTCTTGGGGCAGATGAGGCTTCCAACTGCCATAACATAAGCGCTCATGTCACGGCCCTGTCCAAGTCTTAACAAATCTGCAAATTCTGCTAAATACCTGCCATCAGCAAATCTCAGACAGGATGCGAAAAGAAGGGTCAACACCTTAACAACTTCCCTGAGCCACTGACAACACCAATCCAGTACCACCTTCTCTAACTTGCTCCAGTTGCCAATTACCTACAGAAGCCTGGGAATGAAACTAGCATAGGAAACTCAGCCTCACACCTGTAGTAAGGAAGCATGGTATAGTAACATTTCAGAGCAGAGAGACAGATTAGCTGTGTTAGTCTGAAGTCAGAGTAAATATGCACTTTACAGACTAAACCCAGCAGCTGGCAACCTTTTCAGGGTGTGGGCCAGACTAACCCAGTTTGGGTCAGAGGCAGGGGGTGGGAAGGCAGACTGTAAGTGCTAGGACCCAGGCAAAAACGTTGCTTTTCCCCGCAATGGCAAAGGGAGTATGTCTGCAGCTGGTGCTCATCCCCACAATGGTAGCAGCTGGATCCAAGCACCACCCTCCAGGAGTAGCCATCGCTATTTCCCCCCCACCCCCCATTTCAAAAATCTGTAATTTTCACGTTTCTGGCAGGTGCTTGGTCCCAAGCATGCCAGATTCATGAGGTTATACTGTATATATTTTATACATATAAGCAGAAGAATTTGTGAACTCAGAACTTATGATCTCTATGTAATCTTGTTTATTTAGTCTATAAAGAGCGTATCTACCCTGCCTTCTGCCTGACTTCAAACTAACATGGCTTATTACCTCTCTTTGCTAATGAATGGCACTACACTCAGCTGAATGAAACGGAATTCAAGTTCATGAAAGCTTATGCTCATATTTCTTATTTAGTTAACGTATAAAGTGCACAGTAACTTCTATGCCATTCAAGAAGTCTCCTGTATAGGAGTTCCTATATAGGAAAGCAGCACGTGGTAGGCTTACATCTGCTTTGCACCAATGCAAAAACAACTGAAACAAGGCACAGGATCAGTCTCAGTTATTCTGAACGTCTCAAGGAAGGATTCAGTAGTCACACAATGGCTCTTTCATGGAAATTCTGAATATTTCCAAGATACTGGCTCCAATCCAAGTCAGTAGTGACAGAGCCTTCATTAGCTTATCATTCAGTTGTTTGTGTGATGCAAGTGAGTGATCTCAAAATTACATGGACAGATCTGTTCACAGTTGTAAGATCATTCACAAGTGGCACTCTTGGAGATCTGCATAGTCAGGTATTAAGTAAGTGTAAGTCAATCATGTAACATTCTAACTTTTTAAACAATTTAAGAATTACATTCATAATAGAAACAATTTTTTAGAAAGTTGACATTGCAATGTTAAATCAGGGGTTACAGCATACTGCACAACTGGCAGGCAAACTAAATATAAATTTGGACTTTACCTGCTTATTCATTCCCACAGAAATGAGTCTTGCAAAAAACTCAGACTGTCTACTGAACACAAGTTATTACTATCTAGAAAGTATATTCTGCTGTGTAATGAATCAGAACTACCAGAGAAGACATGGATTTCATTCTTGCCTCTGCCAGTGGCTTTCTGGAAGAATTTAGGCATGCCAAATCATTTCTGTGCCTCAATTTACTTTAAGGTAGAGATAATAGCATCTTAAAACCTACTGAGGATTTCCACTATATAAAAACCAGGGATATCAACCTTCTTAGAATAATTGCAGGTTGTTTTTTTTTTTTTTTTTT
>NW_017729030.1:31382024-31386523 GCF_001723915.1 Gavialis gangeticus | reverse complement strand
TTTCCTGCCCTCTTACTATGGCTAAAACGGGGGGGGGGGTTCAAAAAATTATTACATGGTTGCCTGTGATTTCTTCAAGGTCACAAACATGTTTGGATTGCTTATTCTCACCTAAAAACCCCTTGTTTGAAGAGGTAGGCACTGATATGACCTCCATTCAGGTATCTGATTTCACATCCTGGCCAAATTTCTTGAAGGCTACGCACTCCAGTTCGTGGGACATATGCATCCTCCTTGGCTTGAACAACTATTATTAAGCTTGGGTCCACTGGAACTAGATAAAAAGAAAAAAAAAATATGGAAAACCAAATTCTTTGAGGTTAACAGTATACTTCACTTTAAGGTTCTTGTAATGAAGACACTTCAAAAACTGTAAGGAAATGCGTTTAACAACTTACATAGCAATTTAGAACTAACTGCACTTTCCAATAAGCGGTAATTATTTTCCTGTTCCCACTCAGTGTTCTACTCCACTCCCACTTGTCTTCTTTATGTAATTATTGTAATCATAGAATCAGATAAGATTAGGGTTGGAAGGGACCTCAGGAGGTCATTTAGACCATCCCCAATAATATCACCCTAGCCAAGGATTTGTCTACCCAGGTCTTCAAAACCTCTAAAGACAGAGATTCCATAAACTCTGGGTAGCTATTTCCAGTTCTTTATTAGCCTCCTTGTGAAAACATTTTTGCTAACATCTAATAAGGCTGCATGAAGCTTCGGTTGCCGATTTGATTCGGTAGAGATTCGGCCCGATCCAGTGGCTGAATCTCCAAAACCAAATCGAAAAATCAGGAGACCCTTTAATCTCTCTGAATCTAATCGAATCTCTCCAAATCGATTCGGAGAGTTTCAGAAAGATTCAGCAATTCGGACATAGACACAGCTTTAAATGTTTTTTCTACATACCTCAAGGTACCAGGTGGCTTGTGAATGCTGCAATGGTGGGAAGGATGGAGAGTCCCACAGGAGCACGAGGGGGTCCCCAGCGTGCTCAGCAGAAAACATGGAAGTGGACCAGAAGCATTTCTGGGTCCCCCAGGGAGCACACTGGGCCCCCCTCCCCACATCCTCCTGGCACCTCCTGGGTCTGGGGGGCACCCAGTGTGCCCCGTGCCCAATCACCGAGCTGGGGGAATGTGGGGGGCCCCCTGCACACTCCCTGGCAGACCTGGAAGTGTACCGGAAGTACGTCCAGTCCACTTCTGGATTTGCTGCCAAGTATGTGCCCCCCCAACCCCGTATTCCTGTGAGATGCTCCATCTGCCCCACCACTGCAGCGTTCACAAGCCGCACCTGGTACCTCAAGGTATGTTTAAAGCTGTGTCTATGGCCAAATCACAGATTCTCCAAATCAGCATCGAATCTTCAGATTCAGATTTGGCTGAATCGAATCAGGGAGTGATCTGAATCAACGAATCGAATAGGGCCCATTTCACACACCCCTACTATCTAACCGGAGCTTCCCTTGCTGCAAATTGAAAATATTGCTCCTTGCTCTGTCATCTGTCACCACTGAGAACAGTCTAGAGCCATCCTCTTTGGAGCCACCCTTCAGGTAGTTAAAGGCTGCTATCAAATCCCCCCTCACTTCTCTTCTGCAGACTAAGCGCTGTTCCCTCAGCCTCTCCTTGTATGTCATGCCCCTGCCCCCTAAACATTTTCACTGTCCTAAACTGGACTCTCTCCAACTTGTCCACATCCTCTCTGTAGCAGGGGCCCCAAAACTCCAGATGTAGCCTCACCAGTGCAGAATACAGTGGAATAATTACTTCCCTTGATCTGCTGGCAATGTTCCCACTAACTCAGCCTAGTATGCCATTAACCTTCTTCACAACAAGGGTACACTTGGCTCATATATTCAGCTTATTGTCCACTGTAGCCCTAAGGTCCTTTTCTTCAGAGTGGCTGCTTAGCCAGCCTGTACCAGTGCATGGGATTGTTCCATTCTACGTGCAGAACTTCACACTTGTCCCTATTGATCTTCAAGAGATATGGTTTGGTCCAATCCTCCAATTTGTCTAGGTCTATCTGAATCCTAGGTCTACCTTCCAGCCCATCTACTACTCCCCACAGCTTAGTGTCATCTGCAAAACTTGCTGAGGGTGCACTCCATCCCATCTTCCAAATCACTGATGAAGCTATTAAATAAATGCAGCCCAAGGACAGACCCCAGGGGCACTACCTTGATACTGGCTGCCAACTAGACATCAAGCCATTGATTACTACCCTTTGAGCCCAACCATCCAGACAGTTTTCTAGCCACCTTACATTCCATACATCCAACCCATAATTCCTTAGCTTGCCTGCAAAAATGCCATGCAAGTCCATATCAAAAGCCTTGCTGAAGTCAAGGTATTACCACATCCAGTGTACTCCCCACATCCACAAAGCCAGTCATCTTTCATAGAAGTCAATCTAGTTGATCAGGCATGACTTGCCCTTGGTGGATCCATGCCGACTGTCCTGATCACCTTCTTCTCCAAGTGTTTAGAACTTGGATTCTTTGGGGACCTACCCCATGATTTTTCCAGGAACTAAAGGTGAGGTTGACTGGTCTGTAGCTTCCTCCCTTTCTTAAAGATGGGCACTTTATTTGCCCTTTTCCAATTGTCCAGAACCTCTCCTGATCACCACAAATTTTCAAAGATAGTGGCCAGTGGCTCTGCAATCGCATTGGCCAACTTCCACAGCACCCTTGGGTGCATCATGTCCAACCCTACAAACTTGTACATATGTCCAGCTTTTCTAAACTGTCCCTAACTCATTCTTTCACCTCTGTTGGCTGTTCATCTTCTCCCAAAACTGTGCTGCCACGTGCAGTAGTCTGGGAGCTGATCTTGCCTGTAAAGACTGAGGTAAAAAAGGCATCAAGTACTTTAGTCTCTCTCACATTCTGTCATCAAGTTCCCTTTTCCATTCAGTAAGGGACCCACACTTATCCTGATCCTCCTCTTGTTGCTAACATACCTGTAGAAACCTCTCGTTACCCTCCACATCTCTTGCTAGCCACAACTCCAACTGTGCTTTGGTCTTCCTGATTTCACCCCTGCATACCCACGCAACTCTTATACTTCTCTTTAGTCATCAATTCAAATTTCCACTTCTGTAAGCTTCCTTTTTTAGTTTTAGCTCATTCACTAATTCCCTGCTAAGCCAAGCTGGTCTTCTGTCATAATTGCTAGTCTTCCTGCGCATCAGGATGGCTTGTTCCTGTGCCTTCAGTAAGGTTTCTTTAAAGTACAATGTACAAGTAAAGTTGTTAGAAGAAAAAAAAGTCTTTAAGCAATAGAACTACAATTTGAGCAACTTTACTTTTCACAGGGGAAAGGGAAAAAAGGATCCAAAATGGAAATTTGAAATGGAATCTTAGACCAAAATCCAATTTTATAAAAGAAAAAAAACACAAATCAACTTCTACTATGAGATAGCTTCTATTAATCCACAATTATCACCGAGTCAACCACACAACGAATTGAATGAATGCAATGGTTCAACACAGCTCTCCCTCTTCTTCTATTCCTTAAGCTCTAAGGTTTTCTAATACTCGTAAACAGTAATAAAAATATTTGAAAATGCAGTCCCCATAAAAATCCAAAGATTCCTATTAGCCAACGTTAAATATTTTTGGGGTATGCTATTTACAGAGTTGGATGATGATCTAGAAAAACCTTAAAATTTAACTCTCAACTATGTCAAAAAACTACAGCCAAAAGCAGGTATTGCTTGGTGGAAGTATTCACCCTTAGCTCTTGATAGGAAAGAACCCAAATACACAGCACAGGGTAGTGGGAGCCAACCTTTTTGGCAAGTGTCTTGTCTCCTCCCCCAATGCCTCTGATTCCCTAACCTTGCCCGATCATTGCTCTGCTCTCTCCTTCTTGCCTTATCTGCTGCTATTCCCCCTGCTCTCTGCCAAGTCTTGTGCGTGCCACACAAAAGTGGCTACACATGCCACTCCGGGCAGGGAGGCATACAGCAACTTTCAACTAGTTCCAAACAGGACTCAAAGATTTGTTGGAGTTCCTGAAGCTCTCATTTACATACATTTCAGGTTTAAGATAATCAAGAATAAATTTGAACGAGAGTATTAAAAAGAAAACTAGAGGATCTGGATCAGATGTACATTTTTTTTTTGTTTTTTTGTTTTTTTTTAAAAAGGCAGCCCAATTATATTTCATCATGCAAAGACAATCTATGATCTTTCCAGTTCAAGGCACAAGCTTTCTGCAGTTGTTGTTACATTATGCATACACCAGCTTTTTACAGAAAACTTAATGTGAATTGAAGCTGCCTCACATACTTAGGGGGTAGGATAAGTTAGTTAGAAGCAGACAATTTTTATGAAAAGTAAACTTTAATTTTAAAAATGACAAGGCAACTCTACTGCTGGTGCTCCCTACTCAAGAGCACGGAGGCAGAAAGAGAACTTGGAGTCATTATTGACTCCAAGATGAACATGGGCCGATAATGCGAGGTCATGGTTGGCAGGGCTAACC
>NW_017729030.1:31380569-31381658 GCF_001723915.1 Gavialis gangeticus | reverse complement strand
TGGGCACAAGTTGATGGAGAGGAGGTATAGATTGGACATCCGCAAAAACTACTTCACAGTTAGGGCGGCTAGGAGCTGGAACCAACTTCCAAGGGAAGTGGTGCTGGCCCCTACCCTGGGGGTCTTTAAGAAGAGGCTGGATGCCTACCTGGCTGGACTCATTTGAGTCCCATTTCTTGTTTTGGGGTTTTGTTGTTCTCCCGGCCTGGCGGGGGGTCAGGCTAGAAGATCTATTAGGTCCCTTCCGACCCTTAATCTATGCAACTATGTATGGCACATACGTGACTTTAGGTTTCCTGAGACTCCGGACTCCAAGAAGGTCAAAAGGCTTTGCACACACGGGGTCCCCAACTGCAAGCAATGGAATAAACATTCCAACTGTTTGCCTCACTAACAGTTCAAGGAGAGAGACAGTGTTCACTGCAGCAGTCTAAAGTCAACTGCTATCCAACAATGTAGGCTGTTGCCAATGAAACCTTAACACAGTACCTCTGAACCAGTTAGTTTTTAAGGTGCCCCTGAACCTGCCTTAGGCCTACTAGTCTTCAAGAAAGATTTTTCCGTATAGTGTTGACAGGTGTTGTGGGTCACTGACAGAGTCATCTCAATGCTGGATAGTCCAGACAAGCGCACAATGAGAGTTTTTCACCACCCCATCTCAGCTGACTACTGAGGCAGAAAATTTGCTAGCACAGATCCGAGCCTAAATATCAAATGGTACAAACATCCCACCGATAATCAGCTACTCTGCCTAACCACTGCACCTGTACATTATAAAACCAAAAGCAGACCATCTCAATCACAAGAATAAGTGGCTTAACTAAGCAGCTGCAGCATTATATTCAGGTGGCCTTCTGGTCCATTGGCAGAAACTCAGAGGGCAGATGGACTAGCTTACTTGATTTGAATATTCATCTATATCCAAATTCTACTACAGGACATGAAACATGTTCACAGATGCCAACTCAGTAAAACAGAATCAGGAAACTATGCTTTTTTTTTTTTATATACATATATATATACATATATACACACACATACACACACATACATATATATATATTATACACACACACACACACACACATA
>NW_017729030.1:31376395-31380464 GCF_001723915.1 Gavialis gangeticus | reverse complement strand
ATACACACACACACACACACACACACACACACACACACACATACATACATACACACACACACACACACAAAGTCTTAGTGATTCTCAGCACCACCCTCAATCTGTATAAATTGAAGACCTCAGGTACTTATGCAAGAGAACTTTCCTGAGCATGATTCTCTTGAACAGAGTGCTAAACTCTGAGCACTGGACAGCTATGTGTAGAGTTAAGTCCACCATTACATCAAGAATATGCAGATCTTAATTCAGGGAATTATGACATATAACATTTTATAGCCAGTTATGCTAGCATGGGATTTAGCTGACCTGGGTTAAACAAGGGACCCTGATGTTACTGATACTGGATACCATACCTCTTAAATAGTCCTTCATCTTTGGCACCAAACAAACTTGTGTAAATTGCTTTTCTCTCTCAACTCAGATGAATCAAAGAATGCTACTGCCACCTGAGCAGGGTACAGTCTAATCCAAAATTTAGAGCTTTTCACACAATGCACCAAAACAATTCAAGGAAATGGCAATCAACTAGATCCTCAGGATTGTACTGCTGACATATGGAGCTGGGGGTACTGCAGGCAAAGACTACAGTGAACTGTAGTGACAAGCTTTACTACACTTACATGATCCAGACTATAGGAGTGTTGATGAGCAACAGACTAATTTTGAATTGCTTACCAGGGACCACAGCTATATGACCTTGGCAGTGACCCAGATGCATCAAGGGATCTTGTGGACACCCAAACTACTTTAAGTTGACTAGTCAATGATGTCAGAACCTCGACAACAAATTATGAAGAGATCCAGAAACTTCCATGCCACGTCTATTGTGCTAGAACCTCAGCACTGGACTTAACCTGGTGAAGTCACGCGCACACAGCCACTTAAGCTAATGAACATCCTAAGTCACTACTGGATTTATGCATTACCAGATCTGTCTGATTGGACCTGAAAAGCCTTCCCAACAGCAAGCTGAGGCAACCATTCAGTCCCAAAAGAGAGTCAACTGCTATTTCTTTTTCTTTTCAATAAGAGCTAGAATAACTCAAACAAACAAAAAAAAAAAAAACAGCCATGAAGGAACTGAAGGAAAAAACAAAAGTGTAGTCTGTGCTCCCTGCATCTTGAAAAAGAAGCGAGTCAAGATTAGGACTTCTCCCTTTTCCACATATTCAGAATCAAGAATGGAAGTGTAGCAACTAGCGTTCAACCTTGCTCTCCACTCAGCACTACAGCTCAGCACTAAAAGATGCTAATTCTACAAACGTCTATATGCAGAAACCATTCAAATAAAAGAGCTGTTGCAGACCATTTCAAATACCCCATATTAAAACAAACAAACAAATACCTGAGAAATTAGCTACATGGGTGCATTCATCCATAACTCCTTTCATGAACCTCAGTGATTCTCTTTGTAAAGCACCTCTATTCCTTTCTCCATACAACTGATGCTCTTGTTGGTTGGGGAAGTAATTGCTGCTACAGCTACTAGTTGAAAATGTCTGATTCATACACTGTATTTTAGGAGCGTCTTGCAGCAAGAGTCTCTCCGAGGAGGCACTTACAGTACTTTTACTTGTGCTAAGGCAATGAATAGCTTCTTTAGGCACAATTTCACTTGTAGCATTCAGGTCGAACAGTTGGGAAGACAGATCTAGATCATTCAGACTGTCCACGCTGTTGGGGGCATTTTTAACGAAGTCTTGCCCCATCTTGAAAGAATCTGTCTAAAAAGAAACAGGTGTTTTATTAAGGGATTCTTAGACTGATTGGTCAGGGAATTCATAGAATCACAGAAAAAAGAAGTAGGGCTGGAAGAACCTCAGGTCATCTAGTTCAACCCCCTGCCTGAGGCAGGGTCATTCCTACCCAAACCATCCCAAGCAAACGCATGTCTATCCAATCCTAGTCCTAAAACTACACAGGCAACCCTGTCTCACAACCACAAATTATAGCATCCTAACCTGACACATGTAAAAGCAGGAAGACAATGACAGCCAACATCTTGATGCTGCAAAGTTTATTAAAAATATGCTCAAGTGATCCAAAAAGAGGGCCACACCCCCTGCTACAGAGGAAGGCAAAAAACTCCCACAATCCATGAAAAAACTCCCACAATCCATGCGAATCTAGGGGGTTAAATTCTTCCCCAATTTCAAATGGGATGACGAGCACTCACAAAATTATGAAAACAGCTCCAAGTACAGAGATATATGCACAAACAATATCCAAAGTCTAGTATGCAGCTCGGTCAATGAATGAAAGCCTTACCGTCTCTTGATATTTGGTGCCTTTCCCAAACAGAAAACCGTACAGCAATAAGTATTCAAAATACAGTGGTGATTATGCAACAGGTATGTGTCTACTTAAAAATGCAACTACTGTACATAAAAGATCATCAGTTGTTAGATCTCAATTAGTTTTCATCTCTACTCAACTGGCAAATGCCAGTAGTGTTAACAGCCTTTAAAAGTGACAATATACAGGGAAATTTTTAAATGGAGAAAGTACTTGAAAAATAGCTTCATTTAATACAGTCTTTTCTGTTTCCATTCTTTTTGGTACTCTCATTCTTAACGCATTCATTTTTTTTGCAAATAAATAGTAAAATGGATGAGATACAAATGACTGGGATCCAACAGACAACTATACATGAGAACCTGAATTTTCATACTTTATTGTACCAAAATAGTGAATTTAGCAATACAAATACATTATAAGCTTTGTATCCAAAAAACACAAGCACAAAAAAGGAGAAAAATCAGCTTTTACACAATAGTGTTAAAAATCAATAGCCGTAACAGTATTAAACCAAAGAAGGTACTGAAAAAAAATAGTAATACTGTAATAGTTTTGCATAGACTAAAAGAAAACGAGGTAAGGTGACAAATTATTGATAAAACTACAGTATGTCAGAGGGATAGTGAATCTGAAGCATCTTTGTGACTCTTGATGCCCTTCTCACTCCACTACACAAGAGAATACAGGAGATTATGGGAAGTATAGTTCAGCCACAGATGCTGGCCTACAGGGAAGAAGAGGGGCATTAGCTTATTAAAAAGCAACTCTCATGAGGCAGTCCTGTCCCACAGAAAAATATAACTTGGCAAAGTTACTGTCTTGCTGTGATAAGCATCTCTGATGAGTTTTTCCATAAACATTATTTTCCTCCCTCTCTTTGCAGGGGTGTGTTGGCAGCATGAGCCACATCCCAGTTGACTCAGCTGCAAGTTGATTCCATAAAGACCCTGGTGAAGTCCCTGGCTGAGGCCAATAATCAGTTTATTGTTAACCCCAGCCCTGGACCTAGCTTACAACATGCCAGCACAAGGGAAGCTCATGATCATGATTGATGGTTCCCCCAGTACTGGCAAGTGGAAAAGGGTGCAATTGGGATCTGATCCCCAGTCCCCAAATCATGCCTCCTGGCATGCACGTGTGGTGTTGCAGGAGGTGCGACTGTTGGGATCATATCCCATTGCATCATTAACGCACTTGGCACACATTCATTTAGTCTGCTTTACTGACCCCATCCATCCCATAACGCGTTTGAAAAATAGGCTATAGGCTGAAAAATCCACTCGCCTGTGGATACTTAGAAGATAGAAAGACCATTTATATTTGAGACAAAGGCTGGAGAAGCCAGCTGCCATTTCTGTTCTTGTGAACACCTTAGGTGATTCAGAGGGGTTTACCAGAACAAAAGATGTCAAAGCAAAGCATCAAAGTAGTGCCACTGGGTAAGTTATCAAAACACTAAGAGAAACAAGTATCAGACCTAGAACCCAGGGCATAAAAATAAGCCAGCAAGAGAAAGCAACAAAACAGATAGAATGATGTTACCTAAACAAGGAAAGTATAGGACATCCAGGACAATAGTAAAAAAATAATCATAGTATATTCTACAGTAGTGTTCTTTTGGACACAGTCACCCCCAAAATACAAAATCTCCACAAACTAGATTTCTTTTTCTATTAGAAAAAATAAAAAATTATGTACTTGCTTCCATCATGTCTTTATGGGATCATAAATAATTTAAAATACTTGAATCAGGAGCTGCATTTTTTTTTTT
>NW_017729030.1:31362676-31371395 GCF_001723915.1 Gavialis gangeticus | reverse complement strand
AAAAAATAAAAAATTATGTACTTGCTTCCATCATGTCTTTATGGGATCATAAATAATTTAAAATACTTGAATCAGGAGCTGCATTTTTTTTTTTTTTTTTTTAGAATATAAGCAAGCTATTCCAAGCTCAGGCCCAATTTTGAGACACTTGGAAATATCACCCGTGGCATTAAATATTTGTATTTCCTTTCCCCACCTCCACCACCACCAAGCCAAAGCACGTTCTGAAAGCTTTTACTAATCTTTGTCTGATGCTCATGGAAGAATTTTTTTTTTTTCCTTGTTATAGTAATGCAATTGGTCAAATGGGACTTTTAAAGTTAGGTGATACACTAAAAGACACTTTTGCTTTATGTACCTCTAATTTTGAGAACTGCAGCAAACTGGTATCTATCCAAACGAACAACTGCTTTCATCTCTGTTTTCTTAAAAAATTATTCTGCACACATTTGTTTAAATTACAAAAAGTTTTAAGAAATTATTATATTCCTGTTTTAGCTACCAGTGTCTACTTTCAGCAGAAGTCATCATGCAACAAGCCATGAATTTAATGGCATAAATTGTGCAGTACCAAGAAATACTAGGAAATAGGAACTATATACTTACTCCACAGTATTCAAGCATTTGAATGATTTCTTCTTCATAAACAGTTTGAGTATAATACTGTTTGTCTAGCTCTCTCCAGTTCACTGCCTTACTCAACACACCCTAAAATTAAAACAAACAAAACTGTTAGCAAAAAAAATGCTGACAAACACTTCGGAGGAATTACAAGAATCCATATCCACAGAAGAAAGAACAGATCCTTAAAATAATAACTATCTTTTGAAGTTGCAGTTTCCAACTTATTCTGGTCAGTGTCCACTTGAGAGCTCTAATAAAAAGTTTCCTAATTCACACCAGACAGGAGTAGTCATAAATCATATTTATTTCACTTTACATTAAAATAAAAAATAAAACATTTCCCCATTATAACTACGCTACTGCACACTGAAAAGTGCATCTTAAAAATTAAAAGCCTTACCATATAATCCAATCTTTTTGAATTGTAACAGAGAACCTGGAGCACCATATGATTACTGTATCAAAAGGAAGTTTGTCTACCTACAGTAGCTGCAGTCCTTTGAAAAGTACTGTTCATATATATTCTACTTTTGGTTTGCATATGCCTTATGCCCCTACTCAGAGTCATCCCTAGGGATGTGCGGGGCCTGGGGCATATCAGCCCATGTGGGGCGGGGGGGCACCACTCAAATTTAAGCGCTGAAGCATCTCATGTACTAGCATCCCCATGCTTCAAAATGGCAGCAGGGGCACTTGAACTAAGGCTACTCAAACGAGCTTTAGTTCAAGCCCCCCCCAATACCATTTTGAAGCACAGGGATGCTGATACTGGAGGCTGGGTGGAGCACATTCATTACCATGCAGAGGCAGGCTGGATTAATCAAGTCTGCTTCAACATGCTGCAATTACAGCGCATCAGAGCAGCCTCCACATTTGTGTACAGGCACCCCAGGAGTTTATCTGCACTAATGATTTCAAGACTGCTTTGCCCAAGATAAACATCAGATTTTCAAGTTTCTTCTAGGGAGCAAAGTTGGGTAAACGTATGCAGTAAACCCTAGTAAGTTATCCTATGTGCCTCTTTTTTTCAACACTTCTCAATGAGGCAGTAGAAGCTGCTTGCACCCTGGTGGCATGGACTAAAACTTTCAAAGGGTGTTTTTTAAGTGGGGAGAAAAGTGGCAGATATGCTTCTTGGGTGAGACAGAACACAAAACTATTTTTGGCAAGAGTTCTGGGTGAAGACTCAAAGTCCCCCTGTGCTTATGACTTAGTGTGCTGAGATCCAGCACAAAGTATCCTAAATCATCTAGCAGATTTTACTGCTCCTAAGAAGGTTGCTTTGACAGCTAGACAGAAAAAAGAATATTGTTGGTGGTGGTTCAAAGAATAGAAACACGCATGCTATAAACACAAATCAGAGAAAAAGGGACTTGGAAAGTCATCTAAACCAGCCCCTTGCTTGAGGTAGGCCCATTTTTGTCCAAACCATTCTAAAACAAAAAAGTCTAACAAGACTGGGACTGGAACCTGGACAGCAGTGGTGAAAAAGTGCTAAATCCTGACCACTAGGCCATCATAAAGAGTAGATGGCTTCCTGACTGGGGAAAGATCCTCTAGCTACAACAGAAGGTGAGAATGTCAGTAATTTTGAACTAAGAGTGGAAAAAGTTGAGACTGTTGGTAGGTATCATCCTGAGGAGTTCAAAGGTAGTTAAGATGTCATAGTGTTAAAAACATTCTGACCTGTTGTGGACTTAAAACAATTCTTGATGTAAAGAATTCATTATCATTTTTGTAGGTAAAGTGAAAACAAAGAGATGACATTTTAAAAGGTGTGCCTTGAGTCCATCAAGAAGTGTCTTGAGACTAAGAAGACTGAAAACCACTGCCCTAGATCTTCTTTGGTTGGAGATGCAACATTCCTCTCACACTCAACCTTGAGGTTTTACTGGCAGGAGAGGATCCTTTATAAGGGGCAGTCTTACACCTATGGAAAAAATGGAACCAGAACCGTTTTTAGAAGGATTGCTCAAAATTTTTAGCCCTCACTACCCCAGCGTTTGAAGGGCCACAGTGACCACCCAGAAGAACCAGAATTACAAGCAAGCCTTCTGGCTAACATAATAGCACATTTGTCTAGTATATTCCACTCACTGAGATGCTTGGTGTATCTCATGCGTCCATCGTTAAGGGATATTAATACTCTGGAAGACGCACAATTACTAACAGTGGAGAAGAGATGAACAGAGTATTGAATGGGCTTTCAAGAGGGAAAAAAGATGCTTGGCAAAGGTTAATTAGACTATGATTTTACACATAAAAGGCAGTAACTGAGAAAATATATAATCAAGAACACATTAAATAATCAAGAGCAAGAATAAGGAAAGAAGCTTAGGCAATTAAGGAGTGATAGAGGTTACAAAAAGTAAAAAAAGACGTTCAAAGTATTTCATAAAGTAACTTCTAGATTTAATTTGGAAAGACAAAGGCTTTTGGGATTCAAGAAAAACAAACAAACAAAACAGCTGCTATGTTCAAAAGAGTGGTTATAGTTTGAGAACCCAAGAATGTTCCTCACCATTCAAAACTAGAGTTGTAATTAGGAAGGGTAATATTAGCTATCCAGTGAGGCTTCAACGGTCTCAGAATACTCTTTTTTTTTAAACAATAATATTGTTCTATGCTACATATTAGCATTTATATGCAAAGTACTTTTTTATTACTAATTATATACAATTTGAAAGAAATATTACAGTAAATGTAGTCATTGATATTTCATTTACTACACCACTAAAAACTCTGTTTACAATTATTTCTAGTAACACAAGGTTATATTTGAGGAAGGGATACATTTTCAAAAGGCCCAATGATAGGCAGGTGCCAAGCTCCCATTTGTGCCTTTAAAAGACAAAAAAAGCCTTTCAAAAAGGCATTGGTGACCATCTCAAAACTTCAAACTGATTTGTTCATATTCTAGAAACCCAGTAACAAAACAAAATTTAGTTACCGTAGTAAAGACTCCAGAAGCAGTAGACCAGGAAAGACAAGGTATCAGTGGTAATGGTTTAGGCCAGTTTGTCACTGCTAATGAAGCCATCTGTTAGATAAAAAGAATGATAAAAAGAATATCAGAAGGACAAACTGCTTATTTTCATAGGACTGTACAAAGTTAAGCGTTACGTAATTTTAACTTATCCCTAAAACAAAGTAATTAGTATATCAAAACTTAGCAGCACTTCTAGTTCCATCCATCTGCAAAAACTTGAAAAATTAGACTTCCTTTTAGGACTTCCTGACAGACATTGCTTTGGGCATATCCTGGTTTCAAACCTACCAGTATTTATGTTTTAAATACAAGAATTCTGATTAACAAAACTTTCATTGTAATCAAGACTTCTTCCCAACAATGAAAACTTCATTTGCCATCTCAAGACATCCCTTCCTCCAAAAGCCTCCCAACTACTTTAGAAGCATAAAAGACACTTTCAAATCATGTATCTGAATAAATAAGACTTTAAAAAATATGCTTCAAAAGCTGAAGAATTTTTAAACTACACACCAAGAATCTCATCTATAAACACAGCAAAACGTATGCATCAACAAGATGTCTCATACAAAATGAGTGGAAGTTGGAGAACCAAACCCCTTTTAAAATGGTTTTTAAAAGTGAACTTTACCCAAAAGGAGTTTTATAGGAAGTTACTATTACTATGAAAACCATGACTATTGACAGGTAGTATATTAAAACTTCATATCGGCCAACCTTGCAGAGCTCCACAGTTGCCAACATTTAAGTAGGTAAAATAACAGATTAAGTAGCATGGCAAAAAAAATTATTGAGAACTATGGGTGAATTTTCAGATTGTTGGAGTGTGTTTTAATGGCATCTAGACAGTGGGAATTTCTGCACACTCATACTACGTGTCATGAATTTTTAGCAACTTCTTCCAGTTACTCTAAAATAATGAAAACAGGATTACTGTACAATTATCAGGTCTCCCTGTTTTTAACTGTACATTGGACAATCAAGTTAAAACAAAATACTTAACAGGTACCTATACAGAAAGACTTACATGTCCTCCCATAGATATTCCAGTCATTCCTAGAGGTCCATAGCCTTCTCTCTCCAGCCAGTGCAAAAGAACTGCCGATTCAAGAACAAGAGCTCCTCCCATCACAAATAGGTCCGAAACGTTTTTTAAACATGACCTCCTTTCCTCCCCAGAAAAGAAAAAACTATTTATTTTCCAGCGTCAGTTGTACCCACTCATTATTTCAATCTGTATTTATCCTTATAAACATTCTGGTCATACTCCAAACAAAATCAAACCCCTATGGAATTCAATAGGAGTAGGAGCAAATTCCGACTCTTCAGCCCTTATGTTCAAGTCCCACAAGGTTAATTTTCCTTACATATTTTTGCGATCCAGATCTACACAAAGACTAGGAGTACGCATGTGCTAATTTAAAAATATAGGATCATGGATTTTCATATTTTCAAATGAGATACTGAGAGCCTGGAAACTAATCAGCAGTAACGTTCTATGCAGCCGAGTAACAATGGGCCTTTCTAGATACATGACAACTAACTGATATGAGACTAGATGTACGACAGCCTATTGGCAAAGACAATTATTTTTCATTTTTCTTATTTACCTTATATCATTGAAAAATTGTACACAATATTTGAAGAGCAATCAGTAAGTCAGCTTTGGGAGCAATCATCAGTACCACTGTCTGACTGAAAGTGTAAGTTTGTCACTGTACTGAGAAATCCATGTAGTGTCTTAAAGAAAAGACAAGAAAAATGGAAAGCTATTCAGTTTAAACTTCAAAATAACCACAATGGTTGCTTGTACAAAAAATTACAGCCCAATTATGCAGCTGCTCCAAATGCTAGACAACATTTGGAGCAAATGGATGGCTTATAGAACAACAATAGCACTGGTCTGGGACAAGGGTCTGTGTCTGCGTTTTCAATATCTGTCAAGTTGCAAAAGATTACATGTCTTTTTTGCCTAGGCATCACTACTCCTGGGAACATTCTGAAGTCTGACAACTAGTAATTTTTATTTCAGTGCCACAAGAACAACAAAAGTATCTTAGGCTTTTGTAGACCAATACTTATTTGATACTAGAATTCTCATTTCCTATTGCTTTGTGTCCTGTGATTAAGGCTGCTCACTCTTCTACACTTTGTTTTTCAGAGACCTATCATCTGAAAGATAGAGGGATTAGGCTGTCAAATTGTCATCTGAAAGCAGAACACTGAATTTGCTGAGTAGTAGCCCAATAATAGAGAAACCACTAATTATAATTCTAAACCGACCAAATACAATTCAGTGACTACTTTCAAAAGGTTCTTCAAACTATTTTAATAGTTTTATTCTTCGAACAGAGATTTTTTCCTTTTCTCAACTATCAGACTGAAAACCCATTGTTCTATTCATAACAGGTATTGGTGAAACACAAGCTCAGAATTTAGATTAAAAACAGATTTTCCATTTTTTTGGGGGGGGGGAAAGGGGGCATGCATCAGTGGCCCAGTAAGAAGCTGATTGGTTTAAAAAGATTAGGCAACCGTTTCGTATCTTTATAACTGCCCTGCCAGGAATATTAGCAAATTAAAGCAATTACTCTGTTGCTTATACAGATTCCAAGGCAAAGTGGCACCTTGTAGACCAGGAGTCAGCAACCCCCGGCACACATGCCAAGCATGGCACTCAAGGCCATTTTGCTCGGCACACCAATGCCAGCCTGGGCTCTAAGCAGCTGCTGCCAGTTGCGGAGCCCAGGCTGCTCCCAGGAGATGGCTGGGAGGCTGCAAGCAGACCAGGCTCCCTAGGCCAGCTGGAGGTGGGAGGCTGCAAACAGCTGTTCCAGGCTCCAGCATGTAAGTACTCTAGGACTTTTCAAGGTAGACATTGTGGTTTTTTCAAAGATATTGAGCCCTATGCAGTTCTCATTAGTTCATGAAAAATGAAGTCACATATTCAAGTGACTAACTTAGAAATGAAAACTTAGGCATGTTAAAAAAGTCTTTCCCAAAAGTTCTTTTTCTACAGAAAAATAAGTTGTTGTAGAACTTAAGATTTATGAATGGTAAAATATATTAGAGTCCTTATTTGCATCCCTGCCAACTTAGATTTTAAACAGTTGGTCTACTTTGGGTGCAGGACACTTCAGCTTTCCTTTAAGCACCATGATCCACAAATCAAGCAAGCAAAATGTCTGTAATTTCACATAAACAAGGTATGGCTGAACCAAGCTTGCCAATGTTTATAAAAATTATTAATAAGCTTTTATACTACTATGAGAGTGTTGCAAACCAAAACGTCTTAAGACGACAGAATACAGCTGGGTAATATAATCATAATACTTACAATTGGTCCTTGGGTTTTCTGTAGCCATGTAAAAGATTCAAATTAAGGAAAATAAATGAATTAGTTATATATAAAGAGAAGTTAATTTGGGACGAAAATAAAAGCATATTGATAAACTCAATTCTGACTTCAGATATTACCTATTTAAACTATTTTATTTGGCATTACATCAAGTTAACTGCAGTATGATGAAGTCAATCATAATTTAAGACTGTATTCTAATGAGGTAGGGACAATCTCAGGGAGAGCGCTGTCAGGCCTTCAGTCAGTGCAGATGTAGTTGGGGATCTTCTAGAAGAGCCAGACATTTTTAAATCTGCAGGTCCAGATGCCCTCCACCCAAGGGTGTTGAGGGAGCTGGCAGGGGTCATTGTGGAGCCCTTGGCCCAGCTTTATGAGCATTCATGGTCATCTGGCCAGGTGCCGGGGGATTGGAAACTGGCTAATGTGGTCCCAATTTTCAAGAAAGGGAGGAGGGAGGCCCCAGGTAACTATAGGCCTGTAAGCCTCACCTCGGTGCTCGGGAAGATCTTGGAGAGAATCATCAAGGAGCACATCTGTGGGGGACCAGCAGGGGAGATCATGCTCAGGGGCAATCAGCATGGGTTCATCAAAGGCAGGTCCTGTCTGACCAAGCTAGTTGCCTTTTATGACCAGGTGACTAAATCCTTGGATGGTGTCGCCATGGACATAGCCTTTCTAGACTTTAAGAAGGCCTTTGACACCGTCTCTCACCCCATCCTCATCAATAAATTAAGCAACTGTGGCACTGATGCCTACACAGTTGGATGGGTCAAAAATTGGCTGATGGGGCACACCCAGAGAGTAGTGGTGAACAGGCTGTACTCAACCTGGTGAGATGTGAGCAATGGGGTATGCCAGGGCTCGATCCTCGGGCCCGCACTGTTTAACATCTTCATCAGTGACTTGGACGAGGGGGTGGAAAGCACGCTGTCCAAGTTTGCTGATGACACTAAGATGTGGGGTGAAGTGGACATGCTTGAAGGGAGAGAGAGGCTGAAAATAGGTTTAGACAGTCTACAAGAGTGGGCAGACGAGCATAGGATGGGGTTCAACGTAGATAAATGCAGGGTGCTGCCCCTTGGGGAAGGAATCCACAGCATGCACATACAGGCTTGGGAGTTCCCCTCTTGAACGCACGGAGGC
The DNA here is from genome assembly GCF_001723915.1 of Gavialis gangeticus. Lineage (NCBI taxonomy): Eukaryota > Metazoa > Chordata > Crocodylia > Gavialidae > Gavialis > Gavialis gangeticus. Next base: position 31,363,278 of record NW_017729030.1, on the reverse strand, counting down.
AGAACAGGATCTTGGAGTCATTATTGACTCTGAGATGAACACGAGCCACCAATGCCAGACCGCAGCCAGCAAAGCCAGCCATACCTTGTCATGCATCCAAAGGCGCATCTCAGGCCAGTCCAGAGAGGTGATACTCCCCCTCTGTGCGACACTAGTCAGGCCACAGTTGGAGTACTGCATCCAGTTCTGGGCGCCGCACTTCAAAAGGGATGTGGCCAGCATGGAGAGGGTTCAGAGGAGGTTCACCCGCTTGGTGAGAGGGCAGCAGGACAGGCCCTATGAGGAGAGATTGAGGGACCTGAACCTGTTCAGCCTCAGCAAGAGGACGCTGAGGGGGACCTGGTGTCTGCCTACAAACTCATCAGGGGAGATCAACAGCAAATAGGTAGAGCCCTTTTCTCCCCAGCACCACTTGGGGTGACAAGGAGCTTATTACCATTGTTGATGAAGAACAGGTTTAGGTTAGAGATCAGAAGGCAATTTTTTACAGTTAGGGTAGCCAAAAATCTGGAACCAACTTCCCAGGGAAGTGGTCCTCGCCCCTACCTTAGGCGAATTCAAGAGGAGGTTGGATGATCACCTGTCTGGGGTCTTGTGAACCC
>NW_017729030.1:31360957-31362489 GCF_001723915.1 Gavialis gangeticus | reverse complement strand
CATTCATTCCTGCCTGTGGCAGGGGGTCAGGCTAGATGATCTCTTCAGGTCCCTCCTGACCCTAGCTACTATGATACTATGAGGTGGAACAGAGAAAAAAGTAAGTGGAAAAGAGTGAAAATCTTTTGGGTGAAACAAGATGAAGGTGTTTGGGGGCAGTTTTCCAAGAGTGAATGAGATCTCTAAAAAACATGAAAGAACATATAGTGATAAAACAAGTCAAAATTAACAAAGGCATCTGGTGTACAACAGTTCAGATACATGAAGTGTGAAGGCATGCCAAGCAACACCTTCCCCTCCAGAAGTAGATCTCATTAGCCAAGCCAAAAGGAACACACATACAGCCTTCAAATCCACCAGGGCTAGGAGGTGAAGTCTGCTGGGTACTTCGCTGATGTGGATGCAGACGGATTAGTATCAGACAAGTACATAAGGAGCAAACTAGTTTACCAACCAAAATATTGTCAGTAAGCATAGAGCCATGGAAGACTATTTGGGTGATATGTAAGACTGACTCACAAAATGCAACTCATCTGGATTTAAAAAATATATCATTTTTGAGTTTCTCTGCTTTAAATCGCAGTACTTGTCCAATACTGATCCCTCTGCATTTTAAGTTTTCCTGCTAGAGCACATGAAGGACAAGCCTGGCCCAATGGTGCATAGACCAGGAACCGCATGCCATCAGGCTGGGCAGGAAGCCATACATGGAGATAGGGAGCTGTGCACCATCAGGTTGGGTGGGCTCCACTCCTCCACATGGGGCTTTCAGCACTACTCCAGCAGAAAGCCGCATGAGGAGGCAAACAGGAGCCTGCCCAGCACGACGGCACAATTCCGTGCCTCCATGTGTGGCTTCCCACCTGGCCCAATGGTGTGCCATTTCCAATCCACACACCATTAGGCTGGGCCAGCTCTCCACATAGAGCTTCCAGCACTCCAGTGGGAAACAGCACATGGAGACATGGAATCAAGCACCATCAGGTCAGGTGAGCTCCTGTTCACCTCCGCATGCAGCTTCCTGCCGGAGTGCTGGAAGCCCCACACAGAGGCATGGAGCCCACCTGACCCAATGGCACATGGCCCATACCCACCCCACAAACCCAACACCCACCTCCCTCTTGGAGGCAGGAGCTCCCCTCCCCACTTATCAGGTGGCTAGTCACACAGCTCTGTGCCTCCACATCATGGAGCTCCCAGCTGGAGTTCAAATTATGCAAAATTATGCAATTATGTGCGGGCATGCCTTTTATGCACAACGTTGCACAGGCACATAATTGCATAGTTCCCCAAGGTGTACTTATATAGTCAACAGTTATATATCTGACAACTGAAGTATGCAGCCTGCATCGAAAAGATACGGCAATATTATCCTCCCTTGGTTATCATTTTGAAATGCATTTAAGTGTTTTGCTCTTAACAAAAGGATATAATAAGGATTTTCTAACAACAGAGAAGCTATACAGGCCTCTTTGATCATTGGACGGGCCATTAGTGCGCGTCGTCTCCAATAGTACTACAGAGGATAAGAA
>NW_017729030.1:31337105-31355957 GCF_001723915.1 Gavialis gangeticus | reverse complement strand
TTTGATCATTGGACGGGCCATTAGTGCGCGTCGTCTCCAATAGTACTACACAGGATAAGAAGAATCAAATTAAAAGATGAATGTGATACAAGTAGTGTGCAAAAATTAAGTCTTCTATACTTACATGATCTCCAGTGCCTGCTAAATGAATGCACACAGGTCTGTAATTGCCATTCCATTTCTTGGGCATTATGAACTGAAATCTAACCAAAAAAAAAATACTATTTCATCTATGAAAATAAACACACCAATTAAATGAAACTTCTAAGTGGCCACTATACTGAAAAAGAGTAAGTATGTCCTTAACATTTTCTAGCAAACAATTATATTCTATTCATCAAATGAAGAACACATTAAAAATATATATATTTTTTAAAGTAACATGTGCTCACAAGGAGTTAAAGATTATTTTCCAAACAATATTACTTTGTTAGGTGAAGAAGGTAAGATGTACAACAAACATGTGCAACTTAAAGGCTATACCTTGTACAGGAGGGATCGAGTAGATAAGAGGGGTGGGGGTGTAGCTCTCTATGTTAAGGAAAGCTATGCGACCCTGCAAGCTGATATTGATGACCAGGGTGAACAACTGGAGACGCTCTGGGTTGAAATCCGTGGGGAACACGGCACAGGGGACACAATGGTGGGAGTCTACTACAGACCTCCCACCCAAAGTCAAGACCTTGACCAGGAGTTCACCCGGGAACTGGATGAGGCCGCATGCTCCAGGACCATGGTTGTCATGGGTGACTTCAGTTACCCAGACATCTTGTGGGAGGATCACTCAGCAAAATCCAAGCGGTCACAAAGCTTCCTCTTGTGCGTGGATGACCTCTATCTGACTCAAGAAGTCTACGGGCCAACGAGAGGTAAAGCACTGCTCAACCTGGTACTGGCTACTGGGGATGACCTAACTGGCAACCTAGTAATCAATGGGAAGCTGGGTGACAGCGACCACGAGCTGATCACCTTCACCATCCACCGTAAAGCTGGCAAGTCAGTCAGCAACACTGAAGTCCTTGACTTCAGGAAAGCCGACTTTGACAAGTTCAGGAGGCCCTAAGGGACCATGGCCCCAGGGGGAGGGGAGTTCAGGAAGAGTGGTTGCTCCTCAAGGGAGCGATCCTCAATGCACAAGCTAAGTCTATTCCATCTCAGAGGAAAGGCAGCAAGAGGGCACAGCAGCCCCCCTGGCTCTCCAGGGATCTAGCAGACCTCCTAAGGCTACAAAAGGCCTACAAAGGATGGAGGTTGGGATTCACTTCCAAGGAGGAACATTCTGCACTGGTCCGGTCCTGCAGGGAGCAAACCAGGAAAGCCAAGGCTGCAACGGAACTCCAACTAGCTTCGAGCATCAAGGACAATAAAAAGTCCTTTTTCAGATATGTGGGGAGCCGGAGGAAAACCAAGGGCAATACTGGACCCCTGCTGAACCAGATGGGGCAACTGATGCCCAGGAAAAAGCCAACCTATTAAACGGGCACTTTGCATCAGTTTTTCATCAGTCCCATGGGACGCCCATGCCCACCACGGGACAGGGAGGTCCGGGTGAGGGAGATGCCCTGACTTCCATTAATGCTGACCTCGTGAAGGAACACCTCAAGAGGCTAGATACCTTCAAGTCAGTCGGCCCTGACAATCTACACCCCAGGGTACTCAAGGAGCTGGCGAGCATCGTAGCACAGCCTCTGGCACGGATCTTTCAAAAATTCCTGGCGCTCTGGTGTAGTGCCCAAAGACTGGAAGAAGGCCAATGTGATGCCTATCTTCAAGAAAGGGAGGAAAGTGGATCTGGCTAACTATAGGCCCACCATTTTGACTTCTATCCCAGGGAAGAAGTTAGAAAAGCTTATTAAAGAGGCCATGCTTAATGGACTGGCAGATGCCAACATCCTGAGGGATAGCCAACATGCATTTGTTGTGGGTAGGTCTTGCTTGACCAATCTCATTACCTTCTACGACCAGGTGACACCTGGACAAGAGAGAAGAGATTGATGTCATATCTTGACTTCAAAAAAAAAAAGCCTTCCATCTGGTATCCCACGATCTCTTGGCGAAACTGGCCAATTCCTGCCTACTTTGTAATGATAACTCATGTTTACCATGTACTAGGCATGGTAGTAGATGGAGTTTGGGCCTCAGCACCTTCGTGCAGTCCTGTTATCACCATCAGGATCGGAGCACAGACAGTAGCACCTGCATTCTTGTACTCTGGAGTTCTTAATTTCTTTCACTGGATGTCATGGCACATTTCATCTGCATTCTTCTTTTTTCTACATTCTCCTACCTGTAATTCTTTTAAAACAACAAAGCCCTTCAATCTGGTATCCCATGATCACCTCTTGGCGAAACTGGCCAATCGTGGCCTTGGGTTCACCATGATTTGATGGCTGGGAAAATTGGCTCCGTGGTCAGACCCAGAAGGTAGTAATTGACGGAAGTCAATCATCATGGTGTCCTGTGACCAGTGGGGTCCCCCACGGCTCTGTCCTTGGACCCATATTGTTCAACATCTTCATTAATGATGTGGACATTGGAGTCAGGAGTGGACTGGCCAAGTTTGCTGATGACACCAAACTTTGGGGCAAAGCATCCACACCAGAAGACAGGAGGGCGATCCAGGCTGACCTGGACAGGCTCAGCAAATGGGCGGACGAGAACCTGATGGTGTTCAACACCAAAAAATGCAAGGTTCTCCACCCTAGGAGGAAAAACCTGCAGCATCCTAAAGGCTCAGCAGTGCTACGCTGGCTAGCACTACAAAAGAAAGAGACTTGGGGGTCACGATTGACCACAAGATGAACATGAGCCTGCAATACGATGCTGCGGCTAGTAAAGCGACCAAAACACTGGCTTGCATCCATAGATGCTTCTCAAGCAAATCCCAGGACGTCCTTCTCCCCTTGGATTCGGCCTTGGTGAGGCTGCAGCTGGAGTACTGCGTTCAGTTTTGGGGTCCACAATTCAAGAAGGATGTGAAGAAGCTTGAGAGAGAGTCCAGAGAAGAGCCATGCACATGATCAGAGGTCAGGAAAACAGACCTTATGATGACAGGCTGAGAGCCATGGGGCTCTTTAGCCTGGAAAAGCGCAGGCTCAGGGGTGATCTGATGGCCACCTATAAGTTTATCGGGGTGACCATCAGTATCTGGGGGAATGCTTGTTCCCCAGAGCGCCCTAGGGGATGACAAGCTCGAACGGTTATAAACTACTGGAAGACCGTTGCAGGCTGGACGCAAGGAAGAATTTCTTTACCGCCCCCAAGGTCTGGAACAGTCGGCCATCACAGATGGTTCAAGCACCTACAGTGAACACCTTCAAGAATAAATTGGATGCTTATCTTGCTGGGATCCTATGACCCCAGCTGATTTCCTGCCCTTTGGGCAGGGAGCTGGACTTGATCTTCCGAGGTCCCTTCCAGCCCTAATGCCTATGAAATCTATGGAAGTAAATGTGGATTGCATAAGCAACAAACTTTTTCTTTTAAGTGAGACCAGCTAAAATGAAAGATTCAAGATGAGCAAGAGAGATAAACTAGGAAAAAAAAATACAATTAGACTTTTCAAAACAGGTTCAGAGTACTTCACTTACATCTATATCAAGTGCATAATTCACTTAACCTTATACATCAGTCCCAGTTTTTTGCCTGTTGCTTGCATTCTCCAACAGGCATTGATAATCCACATTACTGCTGTGGTTTGGCTTCACTATCTACTCTGCAATATAACTGTACTTCTTTTAAAAGGCTATTGGTGAAAGTGACTCAGGCCTGGTAAAACAGCCAGCAGACCCTATCCACTTTAAAACTGCTACCAAAGCAGAACAGGAAGTAAAAACATTTAATAAGGTTCTAAAAGCTTAGTGCAGACTGTTCCGGTAGTTTCTGAACATTGTTCAAGTTGAGCTTGAACAGATGCATACTCCAGGTAAATACATAGGGTTTTTTCCAGCTACAAGGCTATGCATTTAAACCAGCTTCCCTATACAGTACTCTGGTTTAAAATACCCCCAGCTTCCGTATATTCTAGTTTAATTCCCCCCACTTACCAAAAACACAAAACAATCAAAAAGACCATTTTTTCCCTTAAACACCCTTCCCCCAGCTTATCTGCCCTATTCAAGCAAACAACCGTTGAGCCCCTGGGTCTTTCACCACACAATGGGGCACTGTTGCAATAAAAGAAGTGTTGCTTCGAAGGAAAAAACATTCACTTACAAGCTAACTTAAACAAAAAATGTGAAGTGCATTCAGGCTATTAAAGTACTGCCTAACGCACAGAAATTTCAAACTAAATCCAATATTTTATTTATGTAAGTTATCTTGAAAGCAAGTCTAGGTTTCTTAAACAAGTTGAATAGAAGGGAATAGATGAAAGATGACACCTGTAGCTGCCACTCTGCAAGTATATGAAAGCACACAGAAACTATAATTATAGTGCACATTCAGCTGTGGGATCAAGACAGGAATTTTAAGTAGCAATGCTTTTACATCAAGCAAGAGGGAGGAAAAGGCAGTATTACAGGGGACACTGCATTTTTTTTAAATGGAGTTTTAGAAGGCATGGCATCTCAGACGCATAATACTGGCTCATTGGAGCTATTGATGTGATAACATTATGTTCCTTTGCAGGGAGATAACTGTTCAAAATTAACCAAAACAAAATTAAAGCAAAGTTTGAAAAGCTTCAGATACCCACTGACAAGAAGTCTAATTCTTCTAACTCAGGAGTAAGCAATGTTTTTTGGCCGGAGTGCTGAAAAACACCACAATGCCTACCTTGGAAGGTGCCAGAGTGCTGGCATGCCAGAAAAACAAAATGGAGGGCATGGGGTACATGGCAGGATGCCCTGCTTGTGCCCCTTGCCCCCCAGCCCGGGCTCTGGCTGTCAGCAGCTACCCGAGCTCTGGGTAGTTGCTGGAGCCCAGGCTGTTCCCAGCAGGGCTTGCAGTGTCTCAGCTGCCTGCTGGGAACAGCCCAGGCTCCTGGTTGGCAGCAACTACCCAGAGCGAGGGCTGGCTGCAGCCAGAAAGCTGCAAACAGCCGTGCCAGGCTCCACAGTTCTGGCCTCAGCTCCATGTGTGTGCAGTTGCCACCGGCATGGAGCTGATGCCAGATCTGTGTAGCCTGGCACAGCAGTTTGCAGCCTGCCTGCTGCTTGCTGCAGCTGCCTAGAGCCCAGGCTGGCTACAAACATCTGCGCCAGGCTCCAGAGCCCAGTCACTAGCTCTGTGCCAGGAGCAGGAGAGAGACCAGGGTTGCACTGCCTTAGGCCCCTCCCCCACTGCCCACTCCAAAGCGCAGGTGCACACGCTGGTACAGAGCTGATGCCAGGGCTCCAGAGCCCGGCACAGCTGTTTGGAGCCTCCCAGCTGCAGCCGGCCCCGGCTCTGGGTAGCTGCTGCCAGCTGGGAGCCCAGGCTGCTCCCAGCAGGCAGATGGTATGCTGCAAGCCCTGCAGGGAGCAGCCCGGGCTCTGTTGCTGGCAGCAGCTACACAGAGCCAGGGCTGGCCGTGGTGCGCCGAGCAAAATGGCTTTGCGTGCCGGGGGTTGCCGACCCCTTTTCTAACTAGAAACCAGTACAAATGATAGTCCCCCTCCTACTTCTAAAGCAGGACCTGTACACTTAACAGTCAGAAAAGTGACTGCTCCTGCTTCCTTAATGGTTGAGGATGCACACCTTTTGGGCTTTCCCACAAAGCATTTTTTTGCCTTTCAAAAAAAAGCAGCAAACTCACCCTTTCAGCATTACCAGGCTCAAGTTAATGTATATCTGTACACATAATATATGGTTAAATTCTAAAGATAGATGGATGACCAAAGGCACTTTTTTCCAGTCAACACCATAGGTGTGTGTTTTGGAAATTGCCCACTTTTTTTCTTCAGATGCACAATGAAATAAGGCACTATTTGCTTGGGTATTGTTGCTAGCCTTGGCCATTTTCAAGAGGCCCAGGCTAAGCTGCAGAAACAATGCTAAGCAGAGGGTCCAAAGCTTGTTTCCGAGTAACTGTAGCGCAAACCTTTGCAGATGTGACAACTAATGTGGTCTAGCAAGTAGAAAGGAAACCAAACACAATTAAACAAAGCACAAGGCCTGAAAGGAGATAATGAAAGACCACACATTAAATAATCTATATACACTACTGATGCAACCAAATGTATCAGATGTTATTTTGCTATACTAGATATATTTTTGTTAAAATGCTTATATAAATTTGTACAAACAAAAACAGTCTTGTCAGAGAAGACCATAAAGTAAAGTAAAGAAGAAAAAGGAACAGTAATCCACAATGGGGAAGGAAAGGAGACAAGATACCCTCCTTCCCAGGGATATGAATCCCAACTCACTGATATCCTTCCAAGTCTAAAAAAGATCTGGTTCAGTCCAGTTCCAAAAGTTTCAGTGAAACAAAGAAATGTAAATAAAACCAAATCAGAGATCATTTATTAGAATATTAAAACTAGCCATCTATAAATATTAGACATGAACTGGAGGGAAATTTGGAGAACTCAGAAAATTCAAGACGACCTGCTGCCCATCTGCATGCTACACTCCTCCCACTTCTCAAGTCTCCCCAGCTGGTACAGGTGAGAATCTATGTTGTGCTGTTGCAGGTAGTCAGATAGATTTTGGGATAAATGTCTGTTTTCATGTTTTAAAGGTGCAAGCAAATAAAAGGTTGGACGACCTGTTTCTGACTCTTATCAGTAGCCTACCCACAATCCGGGTAACAATATACTGCTGGCCTTCACAAAATGCAAATACACACCCCATCTTAGACATAAAATGAGCTGTATACACTTATAAATTTTTTTTTAAAGATAAATTAGCCAAAACATTATTTTTACTGTAAAATAGTAACATACTTTCTCTGTTCCTAAAGAGGCAGCTGAGAACAGCTAGTATATTTGTTTGAATTTTTTTGCTTTCCAGTGTTTCCACCACAAATAGTTAAGCTGTGGTTACATACTGAACTAGCCAGTATCTTCCTAAGTAAACTCATAAATGCTACAAAAGCTTGACAATTCCACTTCTAGAAATGTCATCTTTTGTGCATCCTAGCATGTGCTGGCTTTTGCTAATAATCGCTCCCAATTTTAGAACAAGCTCGTTCAGAAAATAAACCATTTTTGCAAAGATGGACTCTTGTCAACAAAAGCAGTTCTCTCTCAACCTTGAAATCTATTTGTATGACTTACTACAGAGACTATAGTTGGAACCATTTTTCAAGAAATGTTTTACTGAATGGATATAGGAATTACTCCCTGTGTTCTCTATAACATACTAGTTCTCTTTTTGGCACCAATTTTAGAAATAAAATGTGAATTACTTCCTTTCCTTACCTTGCTACGATGGATTCTGTCGGCAAGATGCCTGGAATATAATGAGCCAAAGGGGAAATGAAGTGTCCATTAAGGATCTTACAGTCTGATTGCTCTTCAACCTATGGCAGAAGTGGAAATGAGATGTGCATTTAATTTACCTCATATGATGAAGGCTGAGCATTCATTAACCCATATACTGTATACTCCAACCCTAGGCAGAAATACACACACACACACACACACACCCCTTCTAATATTTTTTAAATCATCACTGCAAGTATCATGTTATACAAGCATAAAAGAAAAAAGATCTTATCATAAGCCACTTGCACTTGAGCACCCAGTTATTAAAACAAAAATCAGGTAATTTACAAAAAGCATTTGACTTAAGACACTAAGTTCTGCCTATTTGTTTTTCAATTATTCAATAATGACATCTGTGTGCATCTCCCCCCTAAAAAACCCTGTTTCTGATAGATAGATAGGTAACTTCATGCTGAAAGAATAAGACAATGGCTATAAAGATGTCAAATCTCACCCTTAAGACTCAACTCTTTTGTGAGGTCTTTTAAAGCCTGCTGATGAGCAGGTATAACTGTTCAACTATTTATCCACTGTTTTCCCCATTCTTTCCTTTTTCCCTTTGATAATTCCCATATGGCAGTCATATCCCTCATTCTATCCATACCCTCAATTAAATATTTCTAGGGATGCAGGCACATAAACAAGTCACCATGAAGTAAGGGAGAATGCCACCTTGCAGCCAGTGAGCTGCTCCAAGGTCAATGACTTACTCACCTCTGTAGCAAGTATAAAGGTAGGTTTTTTCCCCTTGGGAGGAAAAAGCCATCTTACACTTACCATACAATAAGAGCATGTATATGGACAATTACCACAGAGTGCTGCAAGCTCGCTTGCTAGCTTACATTGCAGTAACTCATTTGGGGACTTGTACCTTTATTTACTGAACCAAGCCAGTCACTATGTCTATTTGCTTGTATACCATTCCCTGCCAGTTTGATAGTAAAAGTCCCTGCAGCAGGAAATGTTTATGCCTATGTAACAGCACTAGCAGTATCTTTTCCACCTCCAATCCAGTTGGTCTTTTTTTAAACTTACTTTGTTCTTTGCATTTCTTTGGTCTTTTACACCAAAGAACTCAGTGCCTCACCTTAGTCAGGAGCGAATACATCAGTAAAAGCAGTAAACAAGAGCCTCTACTTATCCCCATCACATTACCTTCACAACTGTTACCTCATAGCTAAAATCATGACCTGAATTCTGACTTCAAGCTGACAGCACACTGTACCCTGCATTAGGACAACCCCCCCACAAACATAGCATTCCATGAAATATATACATCTAAGATTCATTTAACAGAAGATAGCTTTTCAGAAGCAAGTATAAAGGTAGGTTTATACTTGCTACTTATTTCTGTTAATAGCTTAACAGAAACAGTAGCTTTTCAATAGAAAGAGCTTTCCAAAACCTAACTTCCTTTCACCTATATTATATCTAGTTTGTTTTAATTCCAGATGCATTTTTTTGCTTTTGAATACCTTGTCAGTGAACACTGGATAATCTCTTGAAACCAACTTCTGACATTTTTCCCTGTTTCCAATAATCTTTCTGAATTCAAATATTCTGTTAAAAAGAAAAATAGAGACAGTCAGGCCTAATCACTGAATGTTATGACATCAGTAGATACACCTATGTCAGAATTGCTGTAAACTTCCTTACATGTTACAAGCTAAACTAAGATATAAAAGCACTAAATCTTTTAATCTGTTACCAGTTTGTCATTTCTGGACTACCCAGACAGGTGTGAACTAGATCTGTTTACTTTATTGAAAGGATTTATTTTAGAAAGACTGCTGAAATAGTTTCAAGTGCACATATAGGTTTAACCATTTTAAACATGGTTTCATGTCTTTTGTTATGAAAACTAACTTCAGATTAAGACTGTCTGGGCATTCCAGGCTTGTACCTAGGACCCCAGCTCCAGGATCCATAGAACAACATCAGAAGTTCATTTTCCTTCAGAAAAGATTATTTAGTTCTTACTGTTACAAAGAAACATAGGAACATGTTACATGAGTAACTGATGAGTACCTGAATTTTCAGAGTGTTTGTAATAATAGGGCTGAGAAAGACAATATAACTTCTAATCTGTAGTATAATTTCTTTTTTAGTTGATATTTATAATGTTATATAATTTTGATCTGAATGATAGCAAAAAGTGCAGATGTATTGTAATACAACCCATTTTGAACCCTTATTTCAGATGCATATAACTGGAAAACTCTGAAAAAAAGGTTTCAGGTGTCTTGGCCTGATCCTACAATTAAGTTATTCAGAGGCAAGTTCCTCCAAACTTAAAATATCTCTGTGGCTTTTTCCTCAAAATGGAAAGTTATTTCAATGTTATTGACTGTTTTTCAGTTTACTATTTAAAATTATTTTGAGTAGAGAAGACATCATTCTGTTTCAGTAAAAGAACTGACTGCTTTACTAAGATGGTACAGTGTTCACAGATCTCATAGAAAATAAACTCTCCAACAAGGATTTTTTTCCTCATTCATGTGTGTCGTAATGACCTTGATTTCCAGGATGATGATCTTTTCCACTGCATGCAAGCCCATCTCTGAAATTTTTCTCTATTCTATTTGCACCAGATAGAGAAAGTGACCGACAAGGTTGAATAGAATTTAAGTTAGCTGGTATTGTGCCAAAATTCTCAAAGAGTTATGCTATACAGCAAACCAACAATCAAATGAGTATTAACCACATACTTGAGTTTCAATGTTAAGAAATACTCAGTAAGCTAAGAATGGGCATTTATAGCACTTGGGATAATTTAAGAGCTACTAAACTGCTGTATAAGTTTCGTACATATTTTTTTCCAATTCAGAATTAAACAAGTAAAGTTGAGATCAGAAAACTTTCAACCCCTCTTTAGACTACATACTGGCAAGACTACCCATTACAAATCAATGTTAATGGCTATCCAATATAAAACACAAACTCTGTATTTACTCCAGTGGAATTTAATGAAGACTGAATCTAGCCCGTTATCTTTAATCTGTTAACAACTATTCACAGTATGAAGAAAGCTCAGTCTTAATATTCAAGAAGAATTTGAAGGCAAGTAACAAATCACCAGGAATGCCAAATTAAAAATAATTTTAACCTCCTGATTTCCAATGCTTTGTTTTCTCTGAATGTTGGTTCTAAGTTAAAAAATAGAACCACACAAGCACTAAAAAAATCCTTCATTTTGGAACTTCACTTACCATATTTTCATGCATTTAACACGCCTTGTTTTTGAAAAGCATTATGAAGATTCCCTCCCCCACCGTAGTTATGGCTGCAGGGACAGAGCCTAATCTCAAACTCATCCTCCCTTTCCTACTTAACTGAAACTGCAGCCCTTACTGAAGATTGGCCTCCCTGTGTGAACTTGTGCTCTTGAAAAGAGCTAAAGAGCTATGAAATCCAACAGGAGACCATAAGCCCTAGAAGACAGCAAAACTGCCCTAAAAAGATTAGTTTCATTAGTGGAATAACTGTTCAAAAGGAGATGATTGTAAAGTGTGAAGCTGGGACAATGACCCCCTCAGCTACCTGTATAGCAATACCAAAACTGATGCATGGAGAAGCACCCTGCTTTAATTCCTGCTCCAATCTCCCCAATCACCCCTGCTTAACACACACCACCCAATTTGAGTGGAAATGTGAGTGCTGTATGAGAGAAAATACAAAAACTCTTTAAAATACCTTATACTGTTAATGCCAGAATTAAGAGTAGTTGCAACAGATTAGGAAACTATTTTGCTAGGCACCACATAAAAGAGAAGACAAAGTCTCAACAAGCTTACAACTAAATAGAGCTAGTCAAAAAATCTTTTTCAGTCACCCAAACCTTCTGCACAAATGTGACTGATATACATTTTAAATGGGGCTGGTAAGATCAAAATAGTCTATTCAGAAAAGTATTTGATATTACACAGTGTAGAAGCTATATTAAGAGACTGCAATCAAGATGTTTTACAACAAGGTGCTTTAAAAATAAAATTTGAAACAAATCTTTTCAATAACGCAAAAAATTCCTGCAAAACAAATCCACTTCTTGCAATGCTCTCCAGAAAGGAAAACCAAAGCTAACACTGTATATACCCATCTACCCACAAAAAGCAGCAACATTATTTAATTCCCATTTTGAAATAGAACAACTGGTAAGCTTACTTATAAAGCTCTCCTGGGAAGTCTCAGGTAAAAATTTACATCCCCACCAACCTTTGCTGCAGGCAAAAACTTCAAGGTTAAAATCAAGATGATATACACCAAGTTGTTTGCAGTGCAAAATTATATAAAATATTAAATTACTTCAAAAGTTCTCAAGTTTTAAAAACTGTTTTCTTAATGTTAAGAAGCTTGTACACATTCAGTTGCTTATTATTTAAACTTTAAAAAACCAAGCGTTTCACTTCACTTCAAATTACTACCCTTAAGAGGTTTTAAAGTAAATCAATTCAGATATTTAATGTTAAAAAAAAACCATTTCCATACAGTTTTAAAGAACTTTAAAACCCCACAAAGCAAGAGCTCTTTCCAAAGAAAGATTTTTCTAACTTATTAAAAACAATGTATTTGTAAAAAAACATAATCACTTTTTTAAACAAGTCAGTGTCACTTACCAAGTGGAGAAACAAGATACACATCTAGCCTAAATTATCCATTTCAAAATTTATATGGGAAAACTAACTTATTTTTGAGAGAGAAAAAGAAAAGAGAAAGTTGTAATTAAGTTTTACAGACATCACCCTTGGATAGTACAGATCTTTCTAAAAGTTATCTTTTACTAGTATGTGGAAGTTACCATTAACTGGACTCTTCCTCTATAAAAAATGCATTGTTTAATTATTTCATATAGACTTTCCTTAACACAAAATAAACTTTAACTGGTAAATGCACTTTAATCAATACAAATATTAAGTTTCTGATGTTTAATGACTCCAGCGGTGTGTTATGCATTACTGGAAACCTAAAACTAAAATGTTGTATGTGTCTAATAGTTAAACATATGTTAATATCTGTGAAATACAATTAAACAACATTGTTAAAAAAAAAAAACACAGAATATTTCATAGCAAAAAAACAGTCACCTTTTCAGGTCCTCTGGCTTTCCCCATCCTTGGATGAAAAGTTTTGTGAGGAGAAGGCGTCTGTATAAAACATCTAGTTTACTCAAACCCATTAGCAGCAAACTGACATCTAGAAGGAAAAAAAAAAGTAAGAGCAAAGCAGTACTACAAAAGGGTTTCTTTGCAGATTTCAAGCTAAAGCATACTAGCCTTCACCTCTGAAATCCTGGCTTGAACACAACAGTGCAGTCGTAATAAACATTAAACTGATTTTGACAAGACGGTTAATCATGATCTCTAGGATATAGATAAAGCCATGTAATATACATCTTGGCCTTTACTTTATGTAAAGCTCCATGCCAGTTTCTAGCAAGCTAGCATTTGGAATCTTCTGGTATAAACACAAACTAGAAAATGATAGATATGCTGCAATTTAGGGGTGCACTGATAAAGATTTTCTTCGCCGATACCAACAGCTAATTATTAACCAGGCATATTGCACAATACCAATCCAATAACCAATACTGACAGTGGGTTGAGTCACGGTGCAGGTGGAGTCATACTTGGCTCCGCCCACCCCTCCCTGCCCTAATCATGTCTGCGGCATTCGGCACCTTTTACATGACCCGCCCTGGCCCCATCCTGCAGTCCACACCACACCAGCACCCAGGACACTGCAACAGCTGCTCCGCTCCAGACCAGCTTGGCCCACCAGTGAGGGGATGGAGGTGTATCCAGGGTCATCCCAGCTTGTGGGAGGGAACCCAGGTGTCCAGGGCCCCAGCCAGAAAGCATAAATTATCAGAAAAGGTTTCCCACTACAACAGCCAAAAAAAAGCTGACAGCCAATAATGTAAATTTCCCTTTTACCAGTGCCGGTCCCTTCCAGCCCAAATCTCTATGAAATCCAACAGGCAACTGATATATCGGTCCACCTCTACTGCAATTCACTTATACCCATATTTACTTTTATGAATTTGAGTAGCCCTAATGGTTTTATAGGGTCCAAGGAATCAATGAATAGCTCAATGTCCAGCTGGGCACAGGTATCAAATGGGGCTCCCCAGAACATCTGTCCTGCATCTGGTATTGTTTAATATCTTCATTAATTATCTGGATAATGAGACTGAGTACACACTTAGCAAATCTGTGGACAGCACCAAGTTGGGTAGAGTAGCAAATACTTTGAATAGTAGGGTTAGGATCCAAAATGACCTGAATGGATGAAAGAAATGGTCTCTAAATCAAATCAGATGAGATTCAACAAGGACAAATGCAAACTCTTGCACTTGGGATGGAACAATTGCGTAGAGTTTTCTGAGACTACCACCGCTTATTTTTTCCTTCTCCACAAATCAAGAGTCTTAAGTCCAACAGGCCCAGCAAAACAGAGTCCCACTGAAAGACAGTTAAGCTTATAGAACCTGTACGAACTTTAAAGCAGGACTGTATTTTGAACACCTGTACAATCTAACAGCTTTTGTAATGCTACCATTTTAAAGAACTATTGTGCTGGTATAAATTAAACTTGTTCCTAATGATAATACAAATCTTATCTGTATATTACTACCATTACACTGGCACTTGTGTTGGCACAGTTACACTAGTTTGGGTTGTAACTTTTTTCATGCTCCTAAACTATACAAGTTTTGCCTGCATATCTATAGAACAGGACTTGATAAAAAAACCTGTGCAAGTTGGAAGACAGGAAAAACATTTATAATTTTAAGCCGTTAGGAAAATAACCAATTTAAAAAGTTATTTTTCCATAACGAATTAAAAAAATTGAAGTCACTGATGGTGTGACAGTTTATTCTGCAATTTATTTTTACCAGTATTTTAGAACCTAACCCTCTCTACCACTCTGTGCTGTCCTTTAATTTCTGATTCTCTGTCACATTCTAGGGCAATGTTTCCCACACTTCTAAAAGCAAAGCTTTCTCTACAGAAAACCATGTCATCCAAATGCTTTATAGCATGATCTTCCTTTGAGCAAAATGGGGAAGCTTTCCCAAAATAGTTTAATTACCAGAGAGTTTGCCAAAAATCCTGGTTATACAGTTTAACTTACTGAAATGAATAGGGAGCCACTTCTATTTTCTTGGTAGTCAAAACAAGAAGTTAGGTCTGGCACACGTATCTCTCACAAAGGAAAACAGATTCTTCCAACAGAAGTTCTGGGCTTTTTCCTATCCAGAAGAACACAAAAACACAATTAATTATAGGACAAGTTTATAATACTATGGTATTATATGAAACGGGTATCAATGTAAGCAGGGTAAATAAAGGTAACTTCATCTCTCCCGCTTAACATTGCCAAATCTGTACCTACCACATTATCTATTTACAACCTCTATTTACCTGGTTGTAGTCCAGAGGTGGGAAAAAAACACAGCCTGTGGCAGGCCCCTTGGGCACTCTCTGGCCCATGGCACATTCTGCCACACTCTGGGTACACAGCGGTGCTGGGACAGCTCCACAGCTGGCCTGCCTTTCTAGGCAGCCCAGGTGGTGGCGGCTCCTTCCAGCTGCTCCCAGCCCCGCGGTACTGGCAGGGGCTCAGCTGTACAGCCCTAACCCTGGCCCACCCCACTCCTGCTCCAGACTGCCTGGCAAAGCAGACCAGCCAGAACCTGTGCGCACAATCCCAACTTGGCACGCCCCACACCTGCTCCAGACTCTCCCCTATCACGCTGAGCAGTGACAGCAGCCAGGCAAACGCTACTGTTCAGTACGGGGGAAAAAGCGCCCCCACTCCCCCTTCGCTGCTGCCAGGTCCTTCTTGCTGCAGCAGGCCGGCATGGGCTCTGGGCAGCTGCAGCAAGAAGGACCTGGCAGTGGTGGGGGTGAGCGAGGAAGCACTTTTTCCCAGGCCCAGCAGCAGTTTCTTCTTACCTGCTGCTGCTGCTCAGCATGGCCAGGCAGTCCAGAGCAGGTGCAGGGCAGGCCAGGTTGGGGGTTCACACAGATTCCATTTGGTTCAGAGTTGGTCTGCTCCACCAGGCCAAGTCCAGAGCGGGTATGGGGCAGGCCAGGGTTGGGGCTGTGTGCAGGTCCCTGCCAGTACCATGGGGCTGAGGCCACTGGCAGTGGCAACCAAAAGGGGCCACTGCCACTGCCTGGGCTGCCTAGGAAGTTGGGGCAGGCCAGGATCAGAGCTGTGCGCTGTTGATGGTGGCACATAGGCTCCAGGCTGTTGCAGGGGGAAGGAGGCACTGAGCTGAGTGGCAGCTCCCCAAAACCGTCTATCTGGCCCATGAACCCAAATAATTGCCTGCCCTGTTGTAGTCCCTTTATTTACCTGGTCTTTACTGAAGTACAGCTAACTCAACTTCCCCATCCACACTCTAGCTGCAAGCTCTTTTAAACATAAAAAAATGCTTATGAGTGCATTTCAATTAATATTGCAATATATTGCATTTTTACTATGCTGTGATCCAAGGACTGCAAATATAAATATTAAATTAAGAATCAAGGCACAGAAACCTAAAACATTTAATGCTCTTGCTGTAATCAGAATCCTGAAACTGAAAAAACCCCCACCCTGTGCATAACAAACGCATACTTATGCCAGAGAACCAGCATCAAATTTTAAAAAGTTCCATCATAAAATTGAAGGAGCAAAAATAATTTAAACAACCGGAAAGACGAAAGTCAAAGTTCTGCTCTCCAGTTTTATGAAGCATTAGCTCCTACAATCTGAAGTAGCAAACGTTAAAATTATTTTGTTTGGATCAGAATCCTGCTTGGTTAACTCACTCAAATGTCTTGCACCTCATCCTTTTTTTTTTTTTTTTTTTTTTAACTGTTACCTCAAAGACCTTTCAAAACAAATTATTTTATAAGATCAAGATCTATCCATTTCATTTCAGGTATTGCAGAAGCCAGTGCAAGGTGTACATGGAGGGCCATCAGAACAACACACAGTTAAGATTAAAAATTTTCCATTACACCTGGGCTAATAGCCTACTTTAGTTCACCAACACAAATGTATTCAGAATCCAGGAGATATTCTCCTTATCCACAGAAAGAAGAGATACCAACAGATTTGCTACAAGTGAAGAGAAAAAGAGCTTCACACCATAAATGACAAGATATCACTCTTTCTATGACTGGAATGTGAGGCAACATAGATATCCAGCAAGTTGAACAAATACATTTTCATAAAAGAAACATCACTGGTAAATTAGATGTCACCACTAGAGGCTCATCTTTTAATAAACTGAGTTTTGGCAAAATTTAGCTACAGTGAATCACTAGAAGAACTGCTCTGAACCCATCTGACTGTGATAACACACATTAGAAGAAGAGTAAAAAAAGGCAGTAGGTCCATGTTACTTTTATTAGTTCATAGTGTTTGGGGCATTAGTCATGAACTAGAAATCTACCCTGCACAGCACTGTACAAACACAGATTAAAGTGACAGCCTCTGCCAAAACAGCTTACACAAGAAACAAAATGCATGGATTCAGACAGTCAGGGGAGAGGATGGAAACAGTGAATAAATATTGGCCAATATAAAGGGCAGTAGCCTTGAACATGAGCTACCTTACCATGGTTAAGGTTTCTGTACCTATTGCAATAAAGGTTTCCCTTGCTTTATGCTGTACATGAGTTCCTGGAAAATAGCACATAAATCAAACCCGGATAAAGGGAACCCACTTTACAATGTAACAACGTAGGGATGCATTCCAAGAACGACTATACTGACCCCCAGGCCCATCTCCACCACTTTTACAAGACAATTTTGGTACTCACCAACTGCAGACAGTGCCCCATGCTTGTGTGTACTGTCATAATGGGGATGGCAACTACAGAAACGCATGTCACAGGCAACGAGCGAGGAGCACAGATCCACACAGGAGACTATTTTGGTGCATGTCACTCCCATAATGCACCACACAAAGCAGCTGACTGTGGGCTTCCACCACATCAGTTGAATAAGAGTGGATGTACCTCACATATAACAAATTTTTGGTATTAAAAGGGTCATCTCATAAGAGCAAATTTGCACATACAGAACTCACGTAAAAGTGAGGGAAACCTGTAAAGAAGATTCTTAATGAATGATGGAAAAGGTGATGAGATGTTTTGCAGTGTTGAGGGGGAGTTCCATTCAATTATATGGGCCAGAGCGAGAGAAAGCAAGGTACTGAAAAGTATAACAAGTAGCAGATGAAGGTTGACACACCAAAACAATCTTCTGGACAACTGGAGTATGTTTAAATACAAATTAAGAATATAACTCTCTCAATGCCCGTTAACTATTTGAAGTCAAAAGTGGACAGAAGGAATACAAGATCCCTCACTGGAAAAGTTCAAGAAAGAAGAGAGCAACAGGAATGATTCAGTCTGGAAAATATGACCTATACAGCAAGACACTGAAAAGATAAATAGGTCTTAAATAAGGATAGATTACAATTCAATCGTAAATACAAAAGTAAGGAAGACATTGCAGATATTAAAAAAGCTCATTCATTTACCACAAAAGGACATAAAGAAACCAACAGATGAAAGCTGAAACTAGCCACATTTCTGCTGAAAATAAAATACAAGTTTTGAAGAGCAAA
This sequence comes from Gavialis gangeticus, assembly GCF_001723915.1. Classification (NCBI taxonomy): domain Eukaryota; kingdom Metazoa; phylum Chordata; order Crocodylia; family Gavialidae; genus Gavialis; species Gavialis gangeticus. Next base: position 31,337,915 of record NW_017729030.1, on the reverse strand, counting down.
AGTAGCTGGACATCTGCTCAACTTGCTTCAAGTTGTAGCAGATTCTCTGTTACTAGCAGTCTAGTACTTTAGATAAAGATATACTATACAAACTGAACTTTGGGTTTGATGCAGAAGTTACCAGGTGAGATTCTCTGACCTGCATGATGAACATCAAGTCTGACCTCCTCTATGATGGTCCCTTTTGGTTTTAAAACCTGTAAGCTTACTCTAAGATATGACGAAAAACTTCCAGTTTAAAAGAGGAAAAGAGAAGTGACCAATGAAGAACAACTGATTGACAAAAACCTGCATCAAAAGCAATGTTTTGACTAGAAGAACATTTTCAAAGGGGGAGGAGGGGTAACTTTTTTGGCAGATGTGCCACAAGTTAGCCCAGCATCCTCCCCAAGTACCACTCCAATCCCTTTCCCCCCCTCCCTATACCTGATCTAATACTCTATTTTCGGCACCCTGCCAAAGCTGCAGCTCTTCTCTCTGCCTTTGCTCCCTGCCTAATTTGATGCTCTGCTTTCTGTCCTTGACCTATCTGCCACTGCAGTACCCATCCTTTCCTTAGTCTGCCATGCCGCAGATTGGCTACCCCTGCTTTAAAATATTTCTCATGCATTTTAAAGTGACTGAAGTTTCCTAATACTTAAAAATTTAATTCAGTCAAATGTTCTGAACAGAGCTGGTGAAGGAGAAGCCTATGTTCACAAAGGACACTACTACAAAACACTATGGGGATGTAAAAATTACAGATTTAATAATATTCTACTCATAGGGCATGTCCAGACGAGCATGCACATGCCTCTTGCCCCGTCTCAA
>NW_017729030.1:31330637-31336364 GCF_001723915.1 Gavialis gangeticus | reverse complement strand
AAGGAAAGAAGGTGAAAAGATTGAAATGTGCAGTGCCCCCCCAGCAGCCCCCAATCCCTGCCCCCTTACCCCAGCATCCCCACAGAAAAAACAAACAAACAAAAAAAAACCCAGCACTTACTGGCAGTCCAGCTGCCATCAGGGTTACTGGGGCCCTACCTGCACAGCACTAGGCACAGGGACAGCCCCAGCAGCTCCAGCCCGGGCCCTCCTGCTCCCCATTGCCCAGGGGCAGGGCTCTGTCAGGAGGCCCCACAGCCCCTGCTACTAAGTAGAGAATTTTTTTTATCTTATTTTTTTGTTGTTTTTTTTTGGTTTTTTTGGGTTTTTTTAAGTGACAGTGCTTGGGGTTGGTGAGAGCAGCCATGGGCGCCTGGGGGTGCAAGTGGGGGTGGGGCTGGCTGAGGCAGCCATGGGGGGTGGTGCAGCAGCTGGCAGGGGATGGGGCCAGGTGAGGCAACAATCAGGGGGGTAGGGTGGGGCATGTGGACCTTGCAGGAGGTGGTGGTAGCCCCTGTTGGGGAGCCACAGCCTCAGTCTGGGGGCAGCAAAATATATATTCATGTATTCATGAGACATGTATTTAGAGTTCCCTTTATTATTATGATAGAGATGCTGGTAGGCTTCCACATTGCTTTAACACTGCAGATATATCAATAAAACATTGTCCAACTGATTGCTCACTCACTCTCTCGCTCTTTTGTTTTACTTGTACAGGAACATGGATTTGGGGGTATTTTACAGAGTTACTTTGGGATTTTTTTTTTTTTTTTGAAAATCAGGAATTTTTCAGTTTTCCAATAGGGAATGCCAGAATTCCTGCTAGGGAGGCTAGTGGCAGGACCCTGCCTGCTCAGGGCTGGCACCTTGGACCCATCTGGCTATGGCTGACCTCCTGGCCAAATGGGGCCAAGAGGACATGCTTTGACAGTTCAAAGCACGCCACCACACCCAGAACATCTTCCGGGCAATAGCTGCCCAGATGGCCGGGCAGCAGGCACATGTAGCAGTAGTGCCTCACAGAGGCCAACTCTGCAGCCACAGCCCACTGGCAGCTGGCCCAGAGGGGCAGATGCCTCTACTGGCTGTGCAGGTCCCATCCAGGTCTGGCAAGTGCAGCAGGTCACAGCCGAGCAGCAACCCCCACTGCCAGACAGCTGCAGTGGGTACAGGGTGCAGGGGACTCTCAGGGCTGCTTCAGCAGCCCAGCTGACGCAAGGGGTATTATCCCCAGGTACCAACTGGCTGGGCCTCAGAAGCCCCAGAGAGCTAGTAGCCCTGAGCTACTTGCCAGGGCGGCTTTTTGTACTGCTGGGGCCAGGACAGGGCAGCTTTTTATACTGCCGGGGACAGCACAGGTGCTGACCCAGGGCTTTAGCTCCCCCTGGCTGCAGATCCAGGAAGAGCCAGGCAAAGTTATTTTGCCCCAAGTGGCACAATTTGGTCTGTGCATGGGCGTGTCCAAGCACATGCGCTGAGGAAAAAAAGCCCTGGCTCAAATTTGCACCGCTTCTATTTGAGCTGCTGCAAGCACACGTGCTTGTATGTGTGGACACTCCCATATAGGCAATGGCATTTAAGGTAAGTTTTAATGAACTGTCGCAGGGTTCTTTTAAAGATCTTTTAGTTTGAATCATCCACTTATACAGAATATTGTTCTGCACATTTTTGCTGGTGCATATACTCCTCTTTATATGTGCAAATGTGAACTCTTCAGTAAACTACAACACAAAAAGAAAGCTTATAAGTGGAAACTTGGACAACTAGGGAGGAGTGTAAGAGTATTGTTCAGGCATGCAGAAATGAAATCAGGATGGCCAAAGCACAACTGGAGTTGCAGCTAGCAAGGGATGTGAAGGGTAACAAGAAGGGTTTCTAAAAGTATGTTAGCAACAAGAGTAGAGTCAGGGAAAGTGTGTCCCCCTTACTGAAATGGGGGAGGGAGTGTCAACCTAGTGACAGAGGAAGCAGATAAAGCTGAAGTACTCAATGCCTTTTTCACCTCAGGCTTCACAACAAGGTCAGCTCCCAGACTACTATACCAGGCAGCACAATTTGGGGACGACGCAAGCAGCTCTCCACGGTGAAAGAACAGATTAGGGACAACTTAGAAAAGTTGGCTGCGTTCAAGTCCACAGGGCAAGACAGGATGCATTGAAGGGTGTTGAGGGACTTGCCAATATGATTGCAGAGCCATGATTTTTGAAAACTCCTGGCCATAATCTTTGAAAACTTGCAGTGTTTGAGAGAGGTCCTGGATGATTAGAAAAGGAAAAATACAGCGCCCATCTTTAAGAAAGAGGAGGAGGATCCAGGGAACTACAGACCGGTAAGCATCACCTCAGTTCCTGGAAAACTCATGGAGCAAGTCCTCAAGGAATTGATTTCTAAACACTTGGAGGAGAAAAAGGGGATTAGCAGTCAGCATGGATTCACTAAGGGCAAGTCATGCCTGGCCAACCTGATTGCTTTCTATGATAAAATGACCGAGTCTGTGAATGCAAGGAGACCGATATGATGCATCTTGACTTTAGCAAGGCTTTTGATACAGTCTCCCACAGCATTCTCACAAGCAAGTAAGGGTTCAATGAACAGATTGTTAAGTGGACAGAAAACTGGCTGTATCATCAGGCTCAGAAGGTAATAGTCGATGGCCAGAAGTCAGGTTGGCAGCTGGTATCAAGTAGAGTGCCCCAGAAGTTGGTCCTGGGGCCAGTTTTGTTCAATATTTTCGTCAACTATCTGCAAGTTTGCAGATGACCCCAAGCAATATATATGCTGGAGGATAGGGCTAGGATTCAGAGAGATCTCAATGAATTGGAGGATTAGACAGAAAGAAGCCTCATGAGGTTTAACAAGGACAAGTGCAAAGTCCTACACTTAGGATGGAAGAATTTCATGCACTAGTACAAGCTGGGGACCAAGTGGCTGGGCAGTAACTCTGCCGAAAATAACTTGCAGGTTAGAGAGGAGAATAAGCTGAATACAAGCCAGTGTGCTCTTGTTGCGAAGGCAGCTAATGGCATACAGGGTGCATTAGTAGGAGCGCTGCCAGAGGATCGAGGGACGTGATTATTCCCCTTTATTTGGCACTGTTGAGGTCACATCTGGTGTCCTATGTCCAGTTTTGGGGCTCCGCACTATAGAAAAGATGTGGACAAATTGAAGGGAGTCCAGTACAGGGAAATGAAAGGGGGTTCAGAAGCATGACTTCTGTGCAGACGCTGAGGGAACTGGGATTATTTAGCCCAGAGAATAGAAGACTGAGGGAGAATTTAATAGCAACCTTCAACTACCTGAAGGGTGGTTCAAAAAAGATGGAGCTAGACTGTTCTCAGGGAAGTTTAGATTAGATATTACAAAGAATTCTCACTAGGAGGCTACATAGCAAAACCTGGGAATAGATTACCCAGAGAGGTTGTGGACTCTCCATCCTTGGAGGTTTTTAAGACCCTGATAGACAAAGTCTTGGCTTGTAAATGATCTAGCTGGGGATGGTCCTGCTTTGAGCAAGGGGTTGGACTAGATGACCTCCTGAGGTCCCTTCCAACCCTAATTTTCTATAATATACACACATCTGCACAGCTCTCACCATATAAAAGGTTGGATGGCAACCCTGAAACAAAGACAATAGAATCCCTTTGTCACCCAGAGCCCCCAGTTTGGACACACACAATGTCATTAATGACCTCCAACCCCTCCTGAAAAAATGATTATCATCTCCAAGCAGCCATGGTGGACAAGTCTGTCCTGGCTTACAGACAGGCTTTCAGCCTCAAACAGCATCTCTCCAGGAACAAACTACTCAACTTTTATTCTAACTAGACCTTGTTTCAGACCCAGATGCCAGCTGTACCCCCTCATCACCACCGACCACATCATCACTGGGCCAAGTAACAGGGATTATAACATCCAAGGTTCATTCACCTGCTCATCCACCAACATCATCTAAGCCAGGGTTAAGCAATTATTTGGGCTGGAGGGCCATTTAATGAGCTTTCATGAACTATTGAGGACTGGAGGGGGGAGGAGAGAAAGGAGAACAAGGGAAGGAAAAGTGCAGCCAATTGATACTATCTGGCCTGCAAAACACTGCTGGGAGCCTGAGGAAGGAGTGCTGTGCCCACGCTGCTCTGCTCTGCCACAACTGCAGCCACGGCTGGACAGGGCAGCATGCAGATTCCTCCACCTCCACCCACCCTCCAGCTTCCTGCTAGCACTTCATAGTTCCAGCACTCCAATAGCTAGGGCAGGGTATGATGCAGTGTACCAAAGCGCTATCCCACTATCCACTGTAATGACCCACTGCCACACCGGTAAAGTCAGGCACATGGACTCACCTCCGAGTGGCACTGCAACACTCATATGCGTTGTATCACACCTCATCACATGCAAGTCTGGCTGCCAGTGGCTGTGGTGCCACAGCTGCACAGCTGCAGTCCCAACTGGAAGCCAGGTGGAGGAGTATGGATGCAGGGGGGTGGAGAGATAGGCAGGGGGTAAAGGAGTCTGTATGCTGCACAGCCATGCCTGGCCCACCCCAGCTGCAGGAGAACAGAGCAGCATGGGATGCAGCCCTCCTCCCTCAGACTTCTGCCAGCAGCTGGAATAGGATCAATTCACAGGCCATATATGGCCTGTGGGCTGTATTTTGCCCACCCCAATTTATGCCATCACATGCTTACAGTGCCCTTCTGCTGTCTACATTGAACAGATGGGACTCTCCATCCTCAGATGATTTCCACGTATAAAGATTTCCACTCTCCATCCTCACAGTTTCCACATGTAATGAATGAATGCAGATACAGTGTCCACACCAAACGGACACACGCAAGCCTATGGCACAACACTTCAACCTCCCTGGACATTACACTGCTGACCTCAGAGTGGCTGCTCTCAGACAACAAAACTTTAAAAAAAACTTGAACATGAAACTACAGAACAGAAAATCATCGATGAACTGGACTGTATTAAGCATGGTCTGAACTAAGACTAAGGATTCTTATCCTATTACCTGGATTAGGTTTTTATAACCCACTGAGGAACACAGGAGTTAACTGCTTTGTTTTTCTACCTCTGCTCAGCTGAGTCCCTTTCTTATTCCTCCCCCCTTCCCTGCCCCCTTGTATTAAAATCCCTGCAGTCCCCTCAGCATCGGAGCAAGTGACACCCTCCTCCCTCCACTTACCAAGGCTTAGGCTGTACCTCTCCCATGTAGCTGGTCTGTAAAAGGGCCAATCTACCCTGCCTCCTACCTGAGCACAGACTACCCTGGCTAAGTACCTCCCTCAGTCACCCCCAGTTATACCTGGCTCTCGTTACACAATAAACTGTGAGCAGAATAAAGCAGAAGGCAGAGTAGAGTTACACCTTATAAATTAACTAAAGTATATATATATCTATAGATATAGAAGTACGTGTGCGCACACGCCCAAAAGCTTGCAAAGAACAATTTTTCCAACAATCAAGTTGGTCTAATAAAAGATACCATGTTTACCCAAAGAACCTTATCTATTTGTACACACACACACATATATACACTGCATAAGTTTCAGGTATATAAAGCTATATGCTTAGACACACACACGTCCCCAGGCACACACACACCTCCGCACTTATGTCCATCCACCCATACATCCCCTCCCCCACACACGTACACATACACGCGCCCCCTCACTCCAACGTGTGCCCACACACGCACACCCCTGCACGCTTCGACAGCTTGAA
>NW_017729030.1:31329172-31330626 GCF_001723915.1 Gavialis gangeticus | reverse complement strand
TTAAAATCCCTGCAGTCCCCTCAGCATCGGAGCAAGTGACACCCTCCTCCCTCCACTTACCAAGGCTTAGGCTGTACCTCTCCCATGTAGCTGGTCTGTAAAAGGGCCAATCTACCCTGCCTCCTACCTGAGCACAGACTACCCTGGCTAAGTACCTCCCTCAGTCACCCCCAGTTATACCTGGCTCTCGTTACACAATAAACTGTGAGCAGAATAAAGCAGAAGGCAGAGTAGAGTTACACCTTATAAATTAACTAAAGTATATATATATCTATAGATATAGAAGTACGTGTGCGCACACGCCCAAAAGCTTGCAAAGAACAATTTTTCCAACAATCAAGTTGGTCTAATAAAAGATACCATGTTTACCCAAAGAACCTTATCTATTTGTACACACACACACATATATACACTGCATAAGTTTCAGGTATATAAAGCTATATGCTTAGACACACACACGTCCCCAGGCACACACACACCTCCGCACTTATGTCCATCCACCCATACATCCCCTCCCCCACACACGTACACATACACGCGCCCCCTCACTCCAACGTGTGCCCACACACGCACACCCCTGCACGCTTCGACAGCTTGAACCTGCCTGCACCAGGCGGGTGGGAGCTTCACCCGCGGTAACCTCGCGCTGCCCGCACGGATCCCCGTGCACCCCCCAGGCTAGGCTGGGCGGTGCAGATCTCCCGCGTCCCCCCGCGCTCAGCCGGGCCCCGGGGACAAAGCCCCACTCAGCAGAGAGCGGCGCAACGCGCCCCGCCCCCTCCCGCGAGCTCCTCACCGCTGCCGCTATCCCCACCGGTACGCGCGGGACTAAGAGAAAGCGGAGCTGCCGCGCTCGCGCCCGCGGGGCGGGGAAAAGGCTGAAGGTCGCCTCCGGCCCCGCCCCTGCCCCGCCCTTCCCTTCCCTTCCCTTCTCGGGGCGCACGCGCGGCGCCTCGTTTCCCTCCGTATTGCGCATGCGTAACTTTTCACCCTCCCAGCTGGCCAGAAAGTCGCACCTGAAAAGCCGGGGGGACGGAGTCGGCCCGTGACGCAGCGTGGGCGGGACCCTTTCAGGGCAACCTCCGCCCCCGCGCGCGGGTGCCCTCTGCTGGGTGCGGGTGTGCGGGGCCGGAGCGCCATGGCCGATGGCTGGAGCCGCGAGGAGCGGGAGCCGCTGCTGAGCCCGGCCGGGGACGGGCCGCTGGAGGAGGGGGAGGGCAGGTAGGGGCCGTGGCGGAGCGGGCTGCAGTACAGGGCAGGGCCCGATGGCACGTGCTGCGGGCGCCTGCGGCTTTGCTGGAGGCGCGAGGGGCCGCGCCCCCCCCCCCGCTTCTATCTGAACGTCTGTCCGCAGCCGCGTCCCAGAGGCCTGCGTCTGGCAGGGATAGCTAGTCCCTCTCCTCTGCCCCGGCAGGCAGCCCGGCTTAGCCAACGTTGTGGGAAGGGATTTGAAA
>NW_017729030.1:31324465-31329161 GCF_001723915.1 Gavialis gangeticus | reverse complement strand
CCCCCCCCCGCTTCTATCTGAACGTCTGTCCGCAGCCGCGTCCCAGAGGCCTGCGTCTGGCAGGGATAGCTAGTCCCTCTCCTCTGCCCCGGCAGGCAGCCCGGCTTAGCCAACGTTGTGGGAAGGGATTTGAAAAGTACCAGTACCAGCCGCCTCTTTTTAACTTGTGGTGCTACCTCCTGCCCTGGCTGCTCGCTTCCCTCTTCGTTCCGCGCTGTCTCTGCTTGGCGTTGTGAGCCCTGGGTTTGCTTGTGAAAGGAAAAGCTGCCCACTGGGGGCAGGTGTGGCTTTGGAGGAGGTTCAGGCTGCCTGCAGAACATGCTCTTGATGGCCTGGAGGTTGAGAAATGTTGCATTAAGAACCAAAGAAAATGCAACAAAATCATAGAAAATAAGGGCTGCAAGGGACCTCAAAAGATCCCCTGCTCTGGGCTGGAATGCTGCTGAGATCAAAAGATCCCAAAAAGGTGTCTGTCCAGTCTCCTTGAAGACTGCCAAGGCTTTTTTTTCAGTCGGATTTTTTTTTCCTTTCTCTTTCTCACCTTTTTTATTTTTTTGGTTTAAGATACAGAGACATTGTGGAAACCCAGCAGCATTATAAGAGTAGATGGCGGTCCATTTGGGTGATGTACATAACCATGTTTCTCAGTAGCATAGGTGAGTAAACCTGGCATTCATCCACCAGAATGTCCACACTAGGACTGGTTTGATTTGAGAAATTCAAGCAGTCGGGGCATTAAAACTGAATCCACCTGTTCTTCTTTCATGTAATTAATTTGTTGGCTAGAGAAGATAAAGCCAATGAATTAAAAAGTACGTACTTCTTGTGGGGTTAATCTGCAAAAATATCTTCCATCTTGTTTTCTGAGTAATAGGTTGCAAAATGGTTGAGAGAAAATTGTGAGGCAATAACATGGCACCTGAGTCATGCTTCCAGTTGGAAAGATGGATCAGTCTTCAGTAGTTTTCATACTTCCTTAAGCCACAGAACTCTTTCGTGTTTGTTGGTTGTAGCCCTGTTGGCCCAAGGACATAGGCAGACCAGGTTCTTTGGGTAGATGTGGTATCTTTTAGTAGACCAGCTAAATAGTTGGAAAAATTTTCCTTTCATAGTTTCATAGATAGAAGCACCCGTCTTCAGGCATAAGGAGAGTCTGCTGGTGTTTTGTATGCTCTCCTGGGTAGAATAAAAGCTAAAATGCAAGTCTGTGAAAATACAAGTGCGTGGCAGTGAGAATCGGAGGGAATGAGGGACAATAGGTGTGAGACAGGTAGGTGCGGAGGAGTGGGGAGATTGAGCTGGTAATAGAATGTAGCTGGCAAAATGCAGACGGGGTACCTGGGGTTATCAGATGGCAGGTTATAATGTGCCAAAAATCCAATTTCTATATCTTGTCCATGATTTTTTTTGTATTCAGTAGATTTATGAAGTGAAGTTCATAGGCTCATGTATGAAAGGTGTTTTGTAAATTCCCTTTGAGGATTAGAACTGAGTGATTGGAGAGTGAGTAATTGTCTTGTGAGATGTGTACACCCACAGGTAATTGGGTGTTTTTCTTGATAGATTTCCAGTGTGCATTCATTCTGGTGTGCAGATGTTGTTTGGTTTCTCCTACATATTTTCCATCAGGGCATGTAGTACACTGGATGAGAGAGATTACATTTCTGGAGGTGCAGGTGTAAGACCCAGGAATAGTGATGGTTCTGCTGTGGTGTGTAGTTATTGTGGGACTGGTGGAGGTGTTTTGGCAGGTGTTATATTTTTTGTCCCGTCATGGTCTGAATCCGTTGAGTATGCTTTGGGCCAGAAGTTTGCTTCTGGTGATGAGGTTGGTGAGGTTTGGTGCTTGTTTAAAGGCCAGGATCGGTGATTTCACAGACCTGCATTTTGCATATTGGCTTCTGTTCTACCCAGAAGAGCATACAAAACACGAGCAGACTCTCCCTATGCCTGAAGAAGGGTGTTTGTGCCCAAAAGCTTGCAAAGAACATTTTTTTTCCAGCTATTTAATTGGTCTAATGAAAGAGAGCACGTCTACCCAGAGAACCTTGTCTGCCTAGAACCCTTTCATATCACTTCTACCGTGGAACATTACCCCTGGTTCACTGCCCACAGAGCCGTGTGACCCAGCCTGACATGAGAAGCATGCTGCCTCGCAGCACACTCTACCAATACTCCAGAGCTCTGTAGAGCCTCTAATGCTGTAATACACAATCCCAGGTTTCCACAGACCCCAGCTTGAAAACTGCCACGCTAGGTGCTCATATTTGTTGAGAATTGAGGTGGGGCATACTTGATGCCAAAGCTAAGGTTACTATATAACATGCAAAGTGAAATCATTGAACATTAAACATGACAGTATTTAAGAATGAGCATTTTTTATGCTGTTGGCATCTGAATTTTGTATTTTGAAGTATTTTTACCCACAAATGTGTACTTGTTGGGGACTGCAATATTTTTTACTCAATATAGTAAAATTATCTTTAACTGCAGAATAGTTTCAGGCCAATATTCTCTTCAACTTTTAATTTAACTGCTTTGTGGTATCTCACTTTTCTGTTGGTTAACATGATATGGGGGTGCCTTTAGGATTTGATGAGGTAAACGCAAATGAAAATGTAAAACTACTGTCTGATATCAAGAAAATCCTTTTTTGTGAGGGGAAATGATCCTATTCTCATCCAGGGCAAACTTGCATTCATTTAGTTCAGTCAGAGTATCATTATAGTCTAGGTGTTTAGCATATAAAAATGCTTCATACACACATACTGCAGTGTCTTTTTTTTAAGTTCTTTAAGAGTTTTTCTCAGTGAGAAAAATTACTGTTCTTTCTTCCAGGGCAGGGCATGTATAGTACTTTTTATTGCTACTTGGAACTTCAGCTTGAGGATATAGCCTTTTTTAATAGAAGAATTAGCTTGTGGTATCTATATTGAATGAAATATTTTAAAAACATAGATGTATATGTATATAAAATGGAGTAATGTAAAATAAAGTAATTCCAGTTCTCTCTCCTTTTTAATGCATCACAGGTTTTTCAATTGTAATTATGTCAATATGGCCATATCTCCAAAAGGTTTGTAAATCCTAATGATGAATTATTATAATCTGTATTATAATTAAGTACAATAAAAATTTTGTTCTGATCTATGTGATCATTACTGCTGAAGTCTAATTCTTCAACAAGATTCTGCTCAGATCTCCATTGATGGGTTGAAGGCTTATTTAGGAAATAGGAAACTCTTAAATAAAAGTACTCCTGTTGTTATGTTAATTCCTCAAACACTACAGCTATCTTATTTAAACTGAAATATTTTATTGAATCTGTTTTGACCTGTTGCATACTTTCAGAATAGCAACATAGTTTTTAAAATTGTGATCAGTGACCATCCACAGCACAAACTTGCATTACCACATAGGAATTTGTACAAAGTGTTAATATTTTTATTTTTTTACTCTGAACTACATTGTTTGGTGTAACCTGTTTTCTAAATAAATGTGGTACAAGTAATATATAATATACAGTATATTAGCTTGTATTCTTTAACGGTATTGGAATAAAATTGTGGACCTGGGCAGAGGCCCTGTTGTTTGCAAGTTGAATTGACAAAATGTCCAGAAATTCCAATGAGGATTATATTATATTCCCATTGTACTATATACAGAATAGACAAAAAGGAGAGACAATCCTTTCTTGGGGAGTATACAATGGAAATAAAGCTAACAATAAATCAAAACAGTTTTGATTTATTGTCAGAAAGTAGATCTGAAAGACTAAACTGAAAATTCCCTTTCCCAGTCTTCTTTGACAGCTTCTTTAACATTCCATGTAAAATTGGTTGTTTGTTTTACTAAATCAATAGAGGCTTAGGTTATTAATCCTGAAAGATTAAGTTTCCCAGTCTTTTTTATTGTTCCTAGTTGTTGTATTATACCATGATCACTACATCAAGGAAATGTAATGTGTAATGATGGTATATGTAATTATATTCTTACATGTAAGCATGCACTAAGCTTCTGGAAATTCATGGTTTAAGTAGAGAGAGGGAAGGAGGGAGGAAAAGAAGGAAGAAAGGAAAGAGATGGAGAGTTAAAAGTGCTAATGTCAAGGTAGAAGGCTGACATGAGAGGAGAAGAGGGAAACAAGAGCGTACCTTCACCAAGAAGAGACTATGGGTAAATAAAAAAGTTGAAGTTTTGGGAAAAATAAGATAAGCATATATGCAAGTTTCAGTTTCTGGAAATAAACACCTCCGAAAATGATGTAACATGAAATCTAGGGGGAAAAAATGGAACCAGAGATTTACTTGTATATGGGCAGTCAAATTCAGCAGCTGAACAGTAAGTTCATAGAGAATTGTGGCCCTAAGATTATTTGTTTTTTCTCTGAAATTCTTTTAGCAGTACTGGAAATAAAACACACAGAACACTATTTATTAGTATGTTGGACAGGTTGTTATAACTTTAAAAAATGTTCAGTTTAAAGATTAAAAAAAGCCTATGAAAATATCCAGGATTATTGCAATAGAGCTAACGTTTGCACTCATGGGCCACATCCAAATGAGCGTGGCTATATGGTATGTGGCACATGTCTGCAGTGGCACATACCACACATTCAGCTGTTTTCCGCACTGCAAGGTAGCAGCATGGGGTGAGGGGTTGACCCCAGGATATCCAGGGACCAAAAAAAAAAAAA
>NW_017729030.1:31317204-31324294 GCF_001723915.1 Gavialis gangeticus | reverse complement strand
AGGGAACAAAAAAAAAAAAAAGTAGAGCGACGCATGCGGGAGCAGTGCACACTGCCCAAGACCAGATCCTGGTTAGCCAGACTCTGAGCCACAGCATCACCACTGCAGCCCCAGGAGGCCTCCAGGATCCCAAGTAAGGCTGCCGGGGTCAGCCCAGTGCTGGTTACCCCACCCAGGGTAACCTGTTATGCACCATAGGGAGTGTGATGGAGGTGTTCCCTGGAGACAGCTAGCAGTGGTGCAAGATGTGTTCCTGCTTCTTCTCCCCACGGAAACAACTGTTCACACTTGTGTGGACATAGCCATGAAGGTGATTCTCACTTGTTCCAGCCTGGTTTAAAAAAAGCTGTAGTAGCCTCTAGCTACACAGGTTTTGGGTAGGATCCGTATGGTCTAAAAATAATAGATGATTCTTGTTAGTCTCTTTTCTGTAGACCACCTTGCAGACCTGAGCAAAGATGAGGTATGTTAAGGTAGAGGTAACACTGGGAGAAACCTATTGGGCTTAGGGCAGCCTGAATATATGGCTGTCATGGTTTCAGTTTCTCTCTAACCTTGGAGCAGACCAGAATCTGCAGAGTTGGCTGTTATTTCTATGCAGTGGACCTGTCTACGCATTGCCATTCAGCAATGTTACTGCACTGTGCTTTAGTACTTCCTTTTGGAAGTACTAGAACAGAGCAGTAACTGCCCATACTGCGCTGTACAGGGGGTGCATGCTTAAATTTCCCCACTACATAGCCATAGTGGTACACTGTAAGCGGGGAGCATGCTGCTATAGCGATGTAGCTAGCATTTACATGTAGAACAACGTGATTGCTACATCGCCATAGCATGCCGTACTGCAACATAGCTAGTGATCACGTAGACGTGTGATTGCTACGTTGCTGTAGTGTGCCATGTGGTGATGTAGCACATTGCTGTGTTACCATAGGGTAACGTGTAGACGTGCCCAGTGTCTAGAGACATAGAAGAGAATTTTACTTATTGTGGAGTGCTGATTCCAAAATTGTTTTTGTTTATAATATGAATGTCATACTATATTTCTTAAAATCACTTTATTGTTTCTGCAGATTGATCTGACAGCAGATGCAAGTTTCTTGGGCTGGGTTATTGCATCATACAGCATTGGTCAGATGGTAGCCTCTCCCCTGTTTGGTTTATGGTCCAATTACAGACCAAAAAGAGAACCTCTTGTTGTTTCATCTGCTATTTCAGTAGCTGCTAACTGCCTTTATGCCTATGTCCATGTACCTGCTTCACACAACAAATTCTACATGCTAGTTGCTCGTGCCCTCGTGGGGTTTGGAGCAGGTAATTAATTACAGTACAACTTTCACTTTTGAAGATGGCTTTTTTTGTCTTGCTTAAGAGAGCTCATGGTTTATGCTTAACTACGTGTTTATTAGGTAATTAATATGACAAAGTAAGGAGTTGGCTAGCCCTGTACAAAGGTTTGCAAATTAAACACTTTCTTGTATTGGGAAAACAATGAGTACCTTGAGCAAACTGGTACATAAGAAAGGAAAGTTGAACAACTTGTGATTGGAGAATAATTTCTTTGCACTTATGTGAATAATTTTTATCTTTTTTAGGTAACGTAGCAGTAGTTCGATCATACATTGCCAGTGCTACTTCTCTTACAGAAAGAACTAGTGCTATGGCCAACACTAGTGCTTGCCAAGCTTTAGGCTTCATTCTAGGACCAGGTATAGTGTGTCTTATTTCTTTATGCTTCTCAATCAAGTCCCATTCCTTTGCTGTCTTGGAGGCAAATGTACATTGTTGTGATTGGGAATTTCAACACGAGCATTGTGAACAAAACTTTGGATTTGTTAGCATAGTATGTTGGGGTATCCATAAGATCCATACCCCATCTTACTCTGTAGATGTTGTCTAAACAAAATATCCCTCTTCCCACCACCAGCCCCTACAAAAACACAACTATGCAAGTCCTATTTAAATGTTTCAAGTATTACTCTGTTCATTACATTTTTGGTGGCAGTTTACTAAGGGCTCCTAAACTTATGTAGCAAATCTGGGCCATTGTTTTGTGACTGATTAGTTGACAAAAACATTTCCAAAATGCCTGATTGGACTAGGTGCCACTACAGACTCTACAACTGGCTACATGTTATTTAGGGAGACTAGTTTGACATTATGTGTTCATGCAGCCCTGACTCCATTCTAGCGATAGCCACAGATTCCCCCTAGCGTTGGAAATGGCATTATAAAACGTGTAGCACATCCCTGGTAATTCCTTGCTAGAGAGTCTTCTCTGGATGGTTGTCTGGTTCTGAAGTCAACTTTGGAAAAATCATTAAAGGGGGTATACAGGCAAGGATGGTATCTCCCAGTATGACTTGCATATAAAAAATGCGGATTTCTGGCACGCGCTTCTGCATTTTGGTAGGAAAACTTGATGTACTTCCTGGCAGTTACAGGCAAAGGGTAGAACTACAGAAATATACAAACTCACTTTCACTTTATTACCTGTTTTTTTCTTTTTTTGGGTTGGGGTTGGGGGACAGAAGGGAAGAGTTAATATAGTCGCTTCTCATTTTCTGTTGTAGAGCAAAAGCTTTCCTAGAACAGGGAGACTAAGTAGTGATAACCAAGACTATTCATGGGTAATAAATTCTGCAAGTAAATTCTGAATATGGTGGTAGTTAACTTTGCTGTCTTGGTCTTGTGCACTTGTTTGACTGGTTTTGAGCATTATATTGCTGGGTATCCAGTATTTTCACATGGCTTTCCAGAGATCATGTACTGCAACACTACATATGCTTCCAATAAGTTGGGATGCCATTGGTTTGAGTTGGATATTCCTAGAATGATAAAACATTTATTATGTTAATATTTCCTGTTTATTGTGTCAAATGCTGTTCTATTGATCTCCTTTCAAATGTTTTTATGTTAAGTTTTTCAGACCTGCTTTACTCTTATGGGAGAAAAAGGAGTGACGTGGAAAACTATTCATCTGCAGCTGAACATGTATACAGCACCAGTTCTGTTGGGAGCTCTCCTTGGGGTTATTAATATTATTTTAATATTTGCCGTATTCAGGTAATTAGATAAAAAAGAAAGTATTCTTGTTTGAGGATTGTCAATGGCTTGTGAAATATTTCTGCTTATAATAAAAGATTATATTCTGTACTTAGCACAATTAAATCCACTGCAATTTTAGAGTACAAGACAAGACTTTCAAACTTAGCAATAATGTGAATAGCGGTGACAACCTGCAGCATGTATCAAGCTTAATGTTTTTAGTTTATTTTTCAAACTTCCTAGCTTCTGTGGTGTAAAAGGCAATCACATTTTGCTAAACGAAACTTAGTGTTAATAAACTGTTGAAAATTAAAAAATTATTATTAGTGTCATCAGCTTAGACTTGATGCATGTAATATTTGCATGTAAGTTACTGTCTAACTCGCATTATATTTTGTAGTTGCTAGGCTTCAGAGATGCTATGTTTGTGTGCATCTGTCTCTAAGAATGAGAACTTCTTCAAGCAGGAGTCTCTTCATTTTTATGTATTGTATTGTCATGTTATTTACAACGAAGAGATCATTTAAACTACAGTTTATGTTCTGCAGCCACAAAAACTTATCCCATTTCCAGAGGTGTAGGTGAAGTTCACCCAATCACATTGTCCTCTATGGCAGTCTGTTTTATGTGTTCCTAATATGAAAAGAATTATTTATTAGGCTTAGGAAACTCCAATGCTACAAATGTTTTTTTGAACGGAGACAGTAAAAAAGAGAGTCTATTCCAAAAGTGAATTTAGATCCATGATCCTCAAACAGGGTGCCAAAGCACAATTCATAAGGTAAACCCAGAAATTTGTAGTGCCAAAAGCTTTCTAATTTATTATGGTCTTACTGAGTCCTCTTTAACAGCAGAATTGGCACTTTTCTATAGTGAAAAAAAAGGGATGAAAACTAAGAGCTGGCATTTTCGTAGTGGTGCTTTGAGTCTAAAAAGGTTGAAACTCACTGATTTAGGTGATTGATGTCAGTTACTTTGAGAAGAACTTTAAAAGAGCAGTGTGGCCTGATGTACCAGTTAGTGGCTTTTATTTGTAAAAGAGAACCTGGGAAGGGTGTGTGATAATTTGTGGGGTGCACTGCACCTCTTCATTTTCTTCTACTTGCTTGTTTTGCTAGTACAAATGACTTGGTCTCTTATCTATGATCAAATGTTTTTTTTAATGACAGACCTGAAAACAGGTTTTGTTTAGCATAATAATAGAAAGTCTAGCAGGATTGGAAGACTGTCTTTCTCTTTTCTTGACAGGCATGTGTGGGCAGCTAATTCTTGCCACAGCTTACAGTGGAGAGTAATTCCCATGTTTAGTCCTATAAGAATTCCCAAAAAGTTAGACGACCAAAGCACTGGAAGGGGACTGCACTCAGAATATGCAATAGTAATCCCTGGAATGTGCAATAGCAATCACATTTCAGAATATCTCTCATTTGCACAACTTCCTTTATTTTGTGTGTTATACTTTTGGTGCATCCATATCAACCTTAATAAGCTAAATGAGCAGCATAGTCCAGAAGCTGATTCCTTAGGACTGTTCCTACCATTGAACATGGTGTAGAATTATTGTGTAATTGCTGTTTTGCACACCTCTGAGAGAAGATCCTGTTTTACAGTACATAGGTCTGGCAGTGTTAACTCAGGCATTTAGGCCAAACTTGAACTGTGGTTTAAACAAGCCTTTAATCATAGGCTCAGCTTTAAGTTTATTAATCACTTTAAGACCTTAAATCTGACTTGTCTTTGTTGTGCAGAGGTTTTTCTTTTAATCTGATGGTCTTATTCAGCTTATGTTTTAAACATGGCTTGAATTGTAGAAACAAAAAAATGCCATATTAATTTCATGTAAGCTCAACTTGAAATGGGCATAGGTGGATGATAGAGATACTGGGTAAAAGTACTTAAGCTAATTAGGAGGAAAGAGCTTATCAATTATTTATTATTAGAAATGTTGTTGTAACCTGCTGAATTTAAAAAATGAAGTAGGTGTACTATGTTAACAAGAACCATTTTCATTGTTTAGAGAACATCAAGTGGATGACATGGGAAGGCAATGTAAAAGCATCAATTTTGAAGTGGAAGGTAATACCATTTTTTTTTTCCTTGAAAACTGATGCTTTTTGATACTGTAATTTATTATCACTCTGTCTACAAACAACATCTTTCTATTTTAAGGTCCACCTTTCTTTTAGAAATATTGCAGGGGATTAGGCAACTCATCCTTAATATTGGGAAACAGAATGATGCGTCCTCGGGTTATGATACATACGTGATTTAAATCAGTATTGAATCAAAATTATTGTCATCTAGTGATTGTTTTGTGACAGCATGTATGGGATGAGCTATTGATCAGTGCAGAACCTTCAAAATGTTCACCTTGTAAAAACCTCATATCACATTTTTCAAATATCAGTGTTATTCAAGTCTATGGGTTGCAAATACATTTAAATTATAGGTAATATATTGTTGCATTTCTCTTAAGAAACAAACTGTTTTTTAAGTAAATTTGTCTAGCAGTATGCACCCAAACTGGCAGAGACTGCGCATTATACTCTACTAGCTACAGACATGAATTCATATAAAGTATAAGATTAGACCACATGAATGCATTGTACAGCCTCTTAATTCTGCAGTTTATTATTATGTTTCTACACAGAAAGTGAAGATGCGAGTCAGGACATCCAAGGAAACATTGACCATGTTGCTGTAGTAGCAATCAACTTTATTTTTTTCGTCATCTTGTTTGGCTTTGCCATTTTTGAAACGTAAGTCTACTCAATTTCTCTCACAGTTCATTAATTTATAAAGATGCAAAAATACAACACATTTGTATATTTTTAGTATGTTGGCGTCCTAAAAACTCAGGCTTCTATGTATTATAAACTTTTAATTGAAGTTATTACCATATTAACTAACTGTTTTGATAACATTCTGTTATCTTACCTTATAAGCAGGATGCAGTTAAACAGTTTTACTGTATTTTTTCCCTAGTGTTATATTTCTGTGGCATACAATTTCAGTTGGCGCGTGTACACGTTCATTAATGCATTGTAGTTACTGCGCGTTTAGCTTAGTACTTAATGAAGTACTAAGTAAGTGTGCAGTAACTACATTTGCTGTACAGTAGTCCTGGCACACTATTTTTTGTGATGCTTACTGCAGTTGCCTAATAACACTGTGCAGCAGGCTATTAGCATGGTTTTTGACTGGCACGCTACTGTGCAGTGTTGTTAAGCTACCACACAGTAAGCATCTCAGTGTAGGCGTGCCCAGTATAAAGTACTTTGGTGCAAAAGAAATTGGTGGTTCAACTTTTGACTGTAACGTAAAACAGAATTCCTCATCATTTGTGGTCATTAAAGATGCTGTGTTCCTTGCATAAGTACAGATGTATACCCCCAGTGTCCTAGTCAAATTGAATGCAGATAGTTGAATCTTACTGACCCAACTTTAGTCATTTCAGCTGAATGCATTTTTCTTTTACTTTCTGTTCATGAACTTTTGTATATCACTGCAGTGCACTTCTGCATAATTATTGCTTTGCACTCCAGTGGAGACTTTCTTTCAGTGGTTATTTCAATAGTTTTTTGACATACAAAATAAAATATAGTTTTCAAAGTAATTTAGTGTTTCTCAGGATTTAAATCTCTAGCTGTTGCTTTTATAATGTAATAGTAGTAGTAATAGGATTTAATTCGCATTCAGAAGAATCAAATAAGTTATGTCTTTTAGTATGGAGGTGACTTGCTTCTAAATCTGAATGTATAAACTGACCATTTTGAAGAAATAAGTTTTTTACAGGGGTTTAAATAATATGTGATGTTTCTTGTGACTTTATTTGATATGCCTTGCATATCAAATGCTTTTTTATAAAACAATTTGAATTTATTCAAATTCTAGTTTGGTAAAAATTTAGCAATTTAGTCTACCTATGCAAGATTAAATTGAATCAGAAAACAATCTTAGATTAATATATATGGCTGCCTACAATAGAATTTGGATGGGACATTCACTTGGGTGTTTCACTTTCAATGGGAACCCCCCCCCC
>NW_017729030.1:31313619-31317165 GCF_001723915.1 Gavialis gangeticus | reverse complement strand
GGTGGAGCAATTAGAGGATGAGAAATTAAAGGTATGGTAAAGGTGGGAGGTCCCAACAATATTGACTGTTACTCAGCACCCAATATGGATTTTAGAAACCAACGTCCTGAGTCACTGTGTTATAGACGGGCCCCGCCAGAGAGTAATGGCCCTAGAAAAGGAGTTTCCCATGCCCACAGACGGGCCGTTGGTCTGCTCAGAGTGGGATGTGGGGAATACTAAAGTTGAAAAGCAAGTTGAATTAGAAAAGGGAGCAAAACCATGTTTTGTGCATCCCTATCCCTTGATGCCCAAGGCTGAAAAAGGGGTGAGTGAAATGGTGCAGGGACTATTGCAGGCCAGATTGGTGAAGCCCACCATTTCTCAGTGGAATTCCCCTTTATGACCCATGCGAAAGGCTAGTGGGAAGTGGAGAATGGTGATAGATTATCGGGCGGTGAATAAAAGAACAAGAAAATTAGGCCCAGTAGTTAGCACCCTTCCCGAGATGTGGGATGCAACCCAAAAGACAGGAGCTTCCCATTTTACCGTAATTGAAGAGCCCTTTTCTCTCCAGCACCACCTACGGTGACGAGGAACAATGGTAATAAGCAGATGGAGACTAGGTTTAGGTTAGAGATCAGAAGGCAATATTTTACAGTTAGGGTGGCCAGAATCTGGAACCAACTTCCGAGGGAAGTGGGCCTCGCCCCTACCTTGGGCAAATTTAAGAGGATGATCACCAGTCTGGGGTCTTGTGAACCCAGCATTCATTCTTGCCTGTGGCAGGGGGGACCCTAGCTACTATGAAACTATGGAACTTCCTGGACCAATAGAAGCTGCAAATGCTTTTGATACTGGGAGAATTGCAAAGCATCTTTCTAAATGGACAAATGTCCAGTCATTCTTGTTACGTTGCTACAGTATAAAATCTTTTAGTGAGTTGGAATAAAGGTGGGAAAAGGAGTGAAGGATTTTAGCAAATGAACATCTGTTTACTTACAAGGGCACTAGTGATAACAGTGTACCTGGCAGAACTTGCATTATATGAGAAGAACTAAATAGGTAGTTCTCAACTTGGGGCCCAATTAGCACACTGCTGTGGTCTATGTGACACCCTGTTAAAACAAGTTTTAAAAGGGTTCACAGGAAATTGTGTGGGTGCGGCCCACATAACATGTTGAAAGTGTGGCCCACTTTGGCAAATAGGTTGAGAACCTCTAAACTAGATGCATAAATTCCGTTAACGCTAACGGTAGCTATGTTGAAAAATTGCTTACAGATTAAATAAAGCATATACGTGCATAGGACCTGATTTTTTTTTTTTTTTTTCCCCTCCTTATTACTCTATATAATGCCTTTGTAAATCCCATGAAATAAAGTGTATGAAATGTTCAGTGGAGAAAGGAATGGAGAATCGGGTCTATAGAATTTTTTTGGAGAAAGTTATGGATAATTAAATTAAGTTAAAAGTAGTGAGACATTCTGGGCTCTGGCAGGAAGGAAGAGTTTGTATATGCCTGTATCTGATATGTTACAGCACAGCAGTTATGGTACAGGTACCACCAGTGGTACACAGACAGCCTGTCAGTGGTACACATTAGCAGAGTTATTATAATTACTTCATGACAAAAAATTGCTTGTGGTACTTAAGGTTGTATTGTTTTAAATTGGTGGTGCGCAACCTGTTAGAGTTTGGGAACTGCTGTTATCAAGCAAATATCTGACAGCTACTGTTAAACAGCCTTTGTTCATTTCCCTTTACTTAGTTTGGTGTTTTTTACTACCTAGAATAGCTACTCCATTGACAATGGATATGTATTCCTGGCCCAGGAAAGAAGCTGTTTTTTATAATGGAATAATCCTTGGTGGAGTTGGCATTGAATCAATCATTGTCTTCATGGTGGTTAAAATAATTTCTAAAAAGTAAGTCATTGGAGTTGCTTAGGGGTTTTTTTGGTTTTGCTAAACTTACTGTAAAGAGATGTCACAAAGGTCTAGAGAGGTTTCTATCAAGGCTATGCTACACTACACTAAGAGCACTTTTCCAGTTTAGGAAATCCTAGTAATCTTAGTTTGAATACAGGCAAACTGACATGGTTTGTTTTCACAAATGCATTAAATCAGCCACAGGTGCAGCTCAGCAGTTCTGCAACCTGAGAACCCAGTGCAGCAGTGGCTGCTATTTTTGCGCTTTCTGCTGCTTCTCCTCCGTCCCCAAGGTAGCACCTGGAGCTACTGCCCTGCTCACCTCTCCCTTCCCTCCCCTCACCCCTCCTTACCTGCCCCCCAGGGATGCTACTGAAAACAGTCAGGGGAGGAAAAAAGTAGAAAACATAGCTATATCAGCAAAATTATGTTAAAAATAGAGGCAACGGTAAACATGGGTATCCTGGTCGGGTATCACTCCTCTCTACACCTCTAACCCGTATAGTTCTGAGGTATGCCAACAGAAGTTTGTAAATGTACTCTTCATGGACTGAATTAATTTCTATTGTACTCTAGCAAATAATTACATTTAAGAGGTTGTCTTCAGCCATATGAATGAGCTGTGAGAAATTACAGTTTGTGCGTAGTAAGTGATATTAGAAGCTGCTTTAAAAAGCTAATTGGTCACAGTTAGTTACAATTTTTTTATTCAACAGGACTGGTGAGCGTGCGCTACTCCATGGAGGCCTAATAGTTGTCTTGGTTGGATTCTTTATTTTATTACCTTGGGGGAAAAAATTACCAAATATCCAATGGCAAGGTATAACCATAATTAATGTAAAACTGCAGTCTAAGCCTTTTGTTAAAAACTTTTTAAAATGGTGTGCTTTGTTTTATTTCAAAGATATAAAGAACAATTCCATTCCAAGAGCAACCTTCAGTGAAATTTTTACACCTTTATGGAATATGCAAACAACACAGCTATCATTCAATCACACAGAAGAGCCAACGGGATGTCCTGTTGTGCAGTCCTGGTGCCTGTACACACCTGTGATCCATCTCTCACAGTATATAGCTTCTGATATACTGATAGGATTGGGCTACCCAGCCTGTCACGTTATGTCCTATACTTTATACTCAAAAATTCTTGGACCAAAACCTCAGGTAAGCACAAGACCTAGGAACTTATTCAGATTTTGTTGTAGTAGATTATGTATGTTTTTACATAATCTGTTTTTAGATCAAAGCTGCTTTTTATTATAGGATGATTCTTCTCCTTGTTAGGCATTGAAAAACAAATCATAAAAACGTATCTGCTAGGAGTAATCTTTGCAGAAGACAGAAATCAAATTGATTTGTGTATTTCAAGATAAGAATAGACCATTATGATCAGTTACTCTACATTGTGCGACTTGAGCCAGAAATTCCTGCATTTGGATCTCCCCATTGTGGTTCAGATCACATATAGTATTTTTAAGAATGGCATAAAACCTTAGTTTAAAATTCTCAAGCAGTGGAGGATCCACTACACTTCTAAATAATGTGTTCCTATAGTTAATTATCCTCACTGTTGAAGAAAAAACGTGCACCATATCTTAGCCTGTTTTTGTTACGCCTTTTTACCTGTACCTAAATACC
>NW_017729030.1:31306608-31313608 GCF_001723915.1 Gavialis gangeticus | reverse complement strand
CCTGTTTTTGTTACGCCTTTTTACCTGTACCTAAATACCCCATTACAGTTATAAATCTTTCCATGGAGTACTTACTTATAGACTGATCACATTACATATTTATCTTTTTATTTTCCTTTTTAATTAACTAAATGCAATCTTAGAAGTTTCATGGTAAGACCAGGTTTTTCCACACCTTGAGTCGCGGGGGTTTTTTTAACGTAATCCAGTCCTGTTTTGTCAATATCCTTTTTTGGAGCATAGCTACAAAACTGGGTATATTGTGCCAGTCCTCCTTTCACCAATGCTGTATACAGAATCTTTGTTGCCTCCTTGTTTATTTCTTTATAGTTTTAGTTATCCATCCAAAAAATGCATAAGCCCTCTTAACCCCTTGCACTGGAAGCTTATGTTCAGCTAGTTATCCAGCATGTTCCAGAGTTGTCATCATAGTTGCTGCTTTCCAGTGTACAGGGTGTCATCTTGTAAATGTGACCTGCATCCTTTGTTTCTAGGTATGCTTTGACATTATCTGCTTCAGAGTCAGAGAACAGGAACAGCACAACACTGCTAAGGAGTCTGATTTTTTTTTTTTTTTTTCTTAAAAAGATATGTCTTGAAGAAAATACAACATATCCTAAGCATACATGCCCATGAATTTAGTACACTCTGTATTTTTGAAAGGCAGAATGAAGAAATGAAGATTTTTTTCCAGACTTAGGGCTGCATAGAGCAGGGACAGAATCTAACCTTCAGCTGACTCCCCACTCCCTTTTCTGCTTAATTAAAGCTAAAACCCTAGCTGATTTCGAAGACTGGTTTCCATGGGTGGATATATGACTTGGAGAAGAGCTAAAGAGTCTCCAGAGTTGTGAAATGAGAGCGAGCTCAGGAGCAGCTAGCAGGATAACCTTTTAAACGTAACTTTGCTATCTTAATTAGTGGAACATCAAGACCATTTATAAAGTATATACTGGCATTAACCTCCGTGGACTGAGGAATAGTGAGTCATTAGGTCAATTGATTCCCTCAGCTGCCTGAATAGTAATACAACAGCTGCTGTATTGTGGAACAGGAATGAAAGCAGGGTGCTTCTATCCCAAGTAAAATATCAACTTCCCTGCTTAATCTGCACACCGTAGTTTTGGGGTGCTGTTTTTGTGGGGGGGTTAGGGGAAGGTTACACATTGTGTGCAAGAGAATATGGTAATTAAACTACTTCTCTGGGTTATTAAATGTCTTTTATCCTTAAAAAGACACACATGTAAACCACGAAATAAAACATGATAATCCTAAAGACAGAGGAGGGACAGAATATGAGGACCCATTACAGAACTGTAAACCTGTTCCCAGAGCATTTAGTTTGTTCTGTGTTCCTCCAAGGTTGTGGGGAGGGAGGGGAGATTATGCTGAAGTGTCCCTGACTACAAATATGAAACTTCTTTGTTCATGGTTAAATTAGCCACAAGGGCTACTAGAATGCTGAGGGTTATAGCACCAGTGAAAATTCCTAGTGTGTACAGTGCGCTGGGGTTTTCCAAACTGAATATTAGTTGTGGATGATTCCATTTTGGGGCACTCAATTTGCTGTTTTCAAGGAGCTCAGATATTCAGAAAATGATGAGTTGTCTTTAAGGTGTATCAGGTTAGGTGTAGTGTGTGAGGGTGGGAAACAAAGCACTAGTTTGCTGAATCAAAAGTAACCTTGTCTTCTACAAAGTAGTATTAATATCTTTTGATAATTAGATAATGGTGAAAGAAAGCCTTGTGTTACTATTCATTCACACAATAAATGTTTCTTTCATGGGGAAAGAGATTTTTTTTTAATGTTAATAGTTTTGTGCCATTATAGAGGAAAAGATTGGCACTTTCTTCCAATCACATTTTATGTGAAAACTTTTACCCATTAAAATATGATCAAGTTTTGAAAAGTGAGAACTTTAATGTGCTAATCCCAGGACTGACATGAATCTTTGGATTGCTATGGAGGGTACCATTGTATGATAGCCAAGTTAGATAGGTGTTAAAATCATCAATGCAGGGGTTGTCAAACAAAAGTACATAAGGAATAAAAATGAATGTGAATATATGTCTGAGCCATTGAGATTAAAATTTAGTCTGATATTCAAGTACTTCTCTAATTTGTCATGATGTCAACAAAACAAGTAAGGGCTTACAGTCATGAACCAAGTAATAAACTGAGGTTGCTGTTTAACTTCAGTTTTCATGTGTTGCAACTTGAAATGTACTGAACCAGCAGATAGCATAATATGATGGAGCTGTAACTTTCCACAAGTACAGAAGGTGTATTGCAGCATCTCCTGTCATCATCAATGTGTCTTCTAATTTTTACTTAAAAAACAAAAACAAAACACGAGTAGTTAATCTAGTAATGGTGAAGAGAAGAGCAATGACTTTTCTGATAACTTCTCTTCTTTTTCTATAGTCATTAGGAGTTTCTTGTGAGAACAATCAGCTGTCAAATTGCTGTTATTCCTAACCTCAGTACTTTGATCTATTTCAGGGTGTCTATATGGGCTGGCTAACTGCTTCTGGAAGTGGGGCACGCATACTTGGGCCAGTGTTTGTGAGCCAGATATACACTTACTTCGGACCACGTTGGGCATTCAGCTTGATTTGTGGAATAGTTGTTCTCTCTCTCTTTCTTTTGGAAGTAGTATACAAAAGACTTATTGCATTTTCAGTCAGATATGGGAGAATGCAAGAGTAGAATTTTAGCTACATGTAAGGGAAAACCACAAAAATATTTATTTTTAACAAGCGGTGCCTAAACCCAGAGCCTTGTTGGCAGCATACTAGAAACTATATAGACCTGTATTTCCAGTCAAGTGATGAGATTAATGAAGAATGCATATTCTAACATGCACTGTTCCTTGATTTAATGGAAGTTACACATGCTGCCTCGGAGGAAGGATAGGGACAGGATCTATCAAGAGTAATGCATGTTAGAGTAATAGAGGCTGGAAAGGTGTTACACCCATCTACAAAAGAACTATGAAGGCTGTGCTTCAGGTACACCCTATTTAAAAAGAAATAAATGTTGCCTTGATTCTATGAATCAGGATCATTCAACATCTATTTTGCAACTACAAAGTTGATTGAGCTCTGTGCACTCTTTAAGAAACCATCTACCTCTTAAGTGAATATTTTAATTGTATCAGCAGGCTAATCACAGCTAACGAGCAAAAATTTTCTAAAATACTCATCACTTGTGCAATAGATCATTTAAAACTTGAAAAATCGAGCTTATCTGAGACTTCAAAAGGAATATATTCACTAAAGTTAGAATTTGGAAAGGAGTTTAGAGGACAAACTCTCTGCATTTTTATGGGATTTGGTGTTTAACTTGTGTTAATTCCTCAGTGGAAGAAAATACCAGCCTAGAATGAGTGCTGCTTGAAAACTAAGTATGCATCCATCCATGAATGATATGCTAGCTGATTTTTACACGAGCAACAGCAGTTGAAGTAGCAGGACCATTAACCACCAGTCCCAAATACCATCTTTACCTAATAGAACAGGAAAATGACAAAGCATTCCTTTTACTAGTATTCTGATTTCTTTGTTATGAAGAAACAAAGTCCCCTTGTATAGAAGTAGGCATACTACCACTGAACCATTAGTGCTAAAATTTCCTCATTCATTCTGTAGAATTAGAGTGCAAGGCACCTAATGTATTAACTCCACATCATGTATTAACTCCAAGCATGTACATGTAACTATAAATAATATTAAGAATCGGGGGAAAAAACAGATTGGATTCACTAACAATTTTTTTATAAGGTATGTATAATGTTTGTATTGCAAAAACAAGAGAGAACATCCCTTTTCTGTTCATATTTTTGAAGCAACTGTAACCTAAAACCTGTAATTGCTCTTTAGCATGTCTTTTAAGAATTGATCATATTTTTAATAGCACTAACCTCTATATATTATGCAACCTGTAATTTAAGTATCTGTCGTTAAGTTCTCATATTTAAATGACAAGTGCAGTAAAAAGTTAATTTTCAAATACTAAAAGTAATATCAAAAGTCCTTTGTGTTCGCCCCTCAGGACTTAAGCTATAGAAGCAGGAAGCACTTAATATATAGAGAAGCGATATTTGCTTTCATATTGTAGCATGTGGTCTTAACTTTCCTTAAGCTAATATTAAAATATTTGTATTCAAATGGTTGACGTAAAACAGTATTATAATGTAAGTCTCCTTGTTGCTTAAAGCCAGAGCACATTCTAGTAATCTTTGTGACCAAAGTTAGTTAAAGTCCAATAGTTTTCCAAAATGACTGTTGATAATGGTACACGTGAATTAATTTGTCTTCTAGAAGTTGGTTCTAGGGTTTGCATTATGGCTAATAAGTTATATGTTACATATGCTTCAGTGCTGCAAGTTGGCTCTTAAAAAATGAAGGACACGTAAGTATATAATCTGCTGTGATGCAAACCCATGGAAGGGTCTTTTTACTAGAACAGTAGACAGATTTATTTTTTTAGAACATATGCTTTTTAAAATGAAGGCTACTGTAGTTTCATTTAACAGCTGTAGGAGACTGATCTAGCGTGTTAAAGAAAAAACTAAAAGCAACCTGAGCAAGCCAAAGCAACTAAATCAGAAAATTAAGATAGCCAAGGGTCACGTTGTTTAGATCTGAAAAATGAAGATTGCACAAGTGGTTAAAAATAAACAGATGGAGAGGCTGAGTATTAGCCTTCTTCCCTTTTCAGTCTTAAAAAAAAATGAAGAATAAAACTTAAGAATGCTAAGTTTAAGGATTAAGACTTCTGAAAGCATGAGCCGTAGTATGCACAGGGATTCTTATTCCCAGGTAAATTATTACCACCAAAAGGAGTGACATAATGAACCAATGAAGAAAGATATTATTCTAGAATTACATTTTAAACCCCTTTGCCCTGGTCTCAAAACATCAGATGCCATTCATTGATCATGCAAGCCTTACAGGATGAAGAGGATAGGGGCAAGTAGGAGGGTCTAGGAAATGCTGTTTCTTCTAGGGATAATTATTACAAATGTGTATATAAAAAAAAAAACAGTATTCATGGCTTCAACTTCACTTGGAGTTAAAAAAAAAATATAGTTTTACATAAATGGATACAAATATGAGACTCAAACCTCTCCTGGCTAACATGCTTGCGTAAATTTTCTAATCAGAAGGTTATAAAGTTTGTGTTTCTTCACTCAAGTCAGCTATGCAAACATTTAAAAGGCAATCAGGCCTTTTCGTTTCAAATACAGCTAGCCACATTGCTCCTTTGTGTATAGTTAACTACAGAAAGTAGTGTGAATTAACTAGAGGTGCATATCAGTCCATGTTATATTGGCACCGATAAAAGGAAAATTGACATTATTGGCAGGCAGCTTTTTTGGCTGGTATGGCTAATAATGTTGTTGATGCTACGTGCACGTGCGTAGCTGCAGCATGCATGCAGCCAGGAATGCAGTCCAGGAGCTTGGAGAGCAGCCTCCTGGCAGTAAGTTTGGGGGGGGGCAGGGAGCAAATCAAAGGCCCCCAAGATGAGGGAGGGAGTGGGGCTGGGGCAGGCAGTGCCCAGGTGGGGCAGGGCATGGGGCAGAGCTGCAGGCAACTTGTTTGAGGGCTGCAGAGGGGGACAGCTCCTGGCTGCTGCATGCACCACCAGGGAGGCATATGTGGTACATGCTCCCAGGATCTGTGCGCAAGGTGAGGGCAGGCTGCTTGCTTGGGCCTGGGGGCTATGCCAGCCTCTTCCTGGCACAGGGGCTGCACTTGGGGCAGGCAGTGGTGAATTTTGGAGTGCCTGAACCCCTCCCCACCAGGCTGCAGCTTGTCCCAAGCACAGCCCTGGCCTAACCCTCATGGGAAAGAGGCCGCAGCGAGCAGCCCAACTTTGCCCTGTGCACAAATCCAGGGGAGCACGTGCCCCCCATGCTTCCCCACAGGGGCATGCACAATGGTGGGAGTCACCTGTCCCCCCCACCACCACCCCTCACTCTGGGGGCCTTGATCTGTTCCCCCCTGCCAGACTTACTGGCTGAACACTGCTCTCCAAGCTGCCACGCTGCATATCCGATCAGTATTGGCCAGTATGGTTGCTTAATAATCACCTATTGGTATGGGCTAAAAAAATCTTTATTGGTGCAACCCTAGCAGTAACTACACTGGCCTGGCAGATTATTTAAGCTCAGTGAATCTTCATTTTTAGAGACCAAATGAATTAGATATACATTTAGCACACTCAGGTCAGTTCATTTTCTCTATTTTGTTCTGCCCCACAAACTGCCAGGGCCTAATACAGTACAAAGCAGGAATGAGTAGGATTACTTAAGCACATTAAGCCAGTGAACTTGACCACTTTGTATAGAGGCTGCAAAAAAAACAAAACAAAACGACAACTTGATCCTTCCTTTCTTTTATATTGTTCCAAGCTGTTTAAAATAAACACATTTCTAAAGCAGCAGCAGCAACTCCTCTTTTAAGCTCAAGGCATTATTTGAAAAAAATGTTACCTTTAAAAGTTTGTGCGTCATATTATCTCAGCGATAAGTTTAAATACATAAGGTGTTGTGTATAGCCTTTTAGTTTTAAGCACTTCTGACTATTACAATAGAGGAGCACTTTCCTTAGCTTGTTTGTAAACATTCATTTTACCTAGGAAGACCATTAGAATTCTGATAAAACACTCAAAACTTAAGACAAAAATGGACATACAGGGCTAGTCAAACTCAAGGTTTTCCAAACTGGGTGGATGGACAGCTTTGAAAGCAACTTACCAAGTGTCTAAAAGTACTATGTGAGGTGATAGGTTTATTTCCCCAATAGTAAGCAAGCTTTAAGCCAACATAATGGGTGAAACTCAGGAGTGATCTATACTTCAAAGAAGTATAAACTTTTCAAAGTATAAATTATACCAGTCTTATAATCCTTGTTTCAACCTTCCATCATGCAGTAGTGTAACTTAAGGTAATAAGCTACTGTATAACTTTTTTTTTTTTTTTTTGCAAGG
>NW_017729030.1:31283923-31306467 GCF_001723915.1 Gavialis gangeticus | reverse complement strand
TTTTTTTTTGGCAAGTGCAATAATTCATTGGGGCTTAATTCAAAATTGAGGCAGTATTTTTCATAAATATCATTAAAAACGGGAGTATTACAACCAAGTTTATTCCATACACTGCTACAAAAAAGTAGCCTTAATATATCATTACTTTCACTCCTTACAAAACACTTTTCTTCAAAAGAATCAAGGGAAGGCAATTACCACTGCATTTATTTTTATTATAAAACGCTTGTGCAGGGAAATTAGAAACTGCTGCTACAAAAATAAAACATAAAAAAGCAAATATAAAACAAATATACACTTTTTTACATACATTGTGGGTAAGCAACATAAAAATACAAGTTATTTACAAGTAGAAACAGTTCAACAGCACAAATGCATTTTCTTTGATTGTCAATACTGACTGAGCAATGGGGAAAAAAAACTATATACAGTTGATTTCATTTCAAATTGATTCTTGAACAATAAATGTTGGATAGTCTATACAGAGAATTTACTGTATTTACTCGATTAGAAGGATTTTTCCCCCCATTTAACATGGGTGGAAAAAGCCCCTCATCTTACAATTGAGCACAAGGAAGTAGGGGGGCAGGCAGCTGTTGGGGTTGGAGTCAGAATTATAGTTGCTACCTGCTTTTCCCCATCCCCCTGCCTCTGCATGCCCTGTCACTCCTCTCCCAGTCCCCATCCTCCTGCTTCTCCCTCTCCCCTCCCCTGCAATACTGCTTGCTTGGCTCCACACTTGGCTTCATGCTGGCAGTCTCCATCCCTGCTACAGCTAAGGACTTGGGCTGGAACAGCAGTGCTGGCTCCGCATCACTGCAACAGGGACCAGAGCCTACCAGTGCAGAGCAGGGGTAAGGGTCAATGGACAATATTTGACTGGTCAAGTGACTGGCTTGTCAGCCCTATTTCATACATGGAAAATTATAATAAGTTTTAAACTTTTTGTGTGTAGAATCTAATTATTAGGGGCTCACCTTATATGCAAGGCTTTGTGTTCAAGTAAATCTGGTATTATGTGGACAAATCTCTGATCTTTATCTGCCAGAAGTACTACATACTTCTACAATGTTTTGCAGTTGATCAGATTGGTGCACCAACCCTTTCCTCTTCCATTTGTACCAGATCTTATTCTAAATGGAATTTCTGAATGTTAAGTTTCTGGTAAGCGAAGTAATTAAGTCACTTTTAATGCTAGCAAAACATTTATTAAGCCTTTATGCCCAAAGAGCTGCTTTGCTTTAGTCAGTGGGGGCCAGCTGGATTGGTAAACATCACAAGAATGGAAGACAGACAATGCAGCTTCTCTTTGATGTATTCAGGTAATTTTTCATTTTCTCCATACCTGAGGGAAGGAGGAAGTTACATAAGTTTAAAAAAAAACAAACAAACCATGAATGCTATGCCCTGAGATGCTTAGAATGAGTTTATCATTTCACTATAGGGATAGTGGCAATACAAAGTATAAAGCATTTTCAAACTTGGGTACTAAAGATAGGCTGAAATCAGGTTACTGCTTAAATTACAGTTGAGCATTGTTCTTCAAATAAATACTAAAGATATTTCAACTGTTCTGTATTAGAGTTTTATAAGCAAGTTGTTACAAAAAAACATTTAAATGAGAGGTTACTCTCCAAACTTTGATCACCTTCTCCTGAAAAGACAGTTTTTATTAAAGCTTCTTTTAGTCAGTTTTTCCAAAGAACCAATAGCCTGATTAGTTAAAGGTAGTTCAGTATAATGCAAGAAAACCCAAACATATGAATAGCTTCTAATTGCAATAATCATGTATCCGTCTTTAAAATTAATCCCTGGTTGACAAAGTCAAAACTTTAGTCACTAATGCAAAAAAACCCAATCATTGTGTAGCTGAAAGGACAAAATTAGAAACGAACTATGAAGCTAAGTATAAGGTAAGAAGCCTTCTCAAGTAAAAATAGAATCCATATACTCATAGCAGTAACACTCACCTAGTTGTCTGACCATTTGGAGATGTGTAAGTGATAGAAGAGACTCCTGCTTGTGCTACCAACTGGGATCCATCATTGAATTGAACCCATACTGCTCCACTAGTCAACTAACAAGAAAGATTTTTATCATAGCATAAAGACTTTCAAGAAGGTAGGACTGCACACCTACATTTTCTCTTTTCAACGTACTAAGGATTACAATTTTTAAAAATGCATAAGTGATTAGGAGTGCTAATCTAGATACAAGAAATCTATAGGTTGGTAGTACAGTCCCAATTTCTCTTTAATACTTTTCAACAGGAGTTGCACATGAATATTTAAAAACAAAAAACAAACTAGTCCTTTAGTCACTTCTGAAACTACAGTTCCTAGCTACACTTTAGTACTAAACTAAAGTAGAAGCTGCACACAAATAACAGAAGCTGTTTGATTGGCTCAGTGTCCTAGTAGTTTAAAACCAGGAACATGCAATAAGTCTGTTATATCTGCACTGTAGAAAGCAATTTTTTAGACTTAAACAGTGTTTTTCGCTTTTGCCACTACCACCCTGTGTAAACTGTATCTAGCTTATCTGAAGACATGCATAGCCGGATGGTACAGGAAATGGTAAGAAAATTAAGTCCTTCTCTAAAATAGCATCTGGGTAATTACAAGTGAAAAACTGTTAAGTTTAACA
This sequence comes from Gavialis gangeticus, assembly GCF_001723915.1. Classification (NCBI taxonomy): domain Eukaryota; kingdom Metazoa; phylum Chordata; order Crocodylia; family Gavialidae; genus Gavialis; species Gavialis gangeticus. The sequence continues at coordinate 31,303,821 of NW_017729030.1, read as the reverse complement.
CTACCCATTTAAACCTGAAATTTTACAACTTTATAGTGAACATTGCCACCCCTGTTAGAGGCTTTTTTCATCTATGCCCTAGATGTTCTAGTCAGTACTACCTGTGTGACAATAGAACAAAGTTCAGTTCAACTACTTATTTTAAATTTGAATCAGGTCACCTCTTCATCTTCTGTCAGAGCTAAGTTCCAGTTTTCATTCATATCAGGCTTCCTCCATCACTTGTTGCCCTATACTGCACTTTCCAATGTACTGGTCTTCAAATATGTGCATCTAAAATGGTCATTTCAAAATATACTTTTTATTCCCCGATTGCAAGTGAAGCCAAAATTAAATTTTACCCATTTAAAGTGAACAGTAATAAAGTATCCAAGAAAATGTGTATTTATCGAGTTGGTTAGTGATTCACCACTCACCTGAGAAGCCCAACCAACATTTTTCACAAAAACAGACTTCACTAGTTGGGCTGAATTTGAATTGCACTCTTTTTGATTGGAGGAACAGGTAGCTTCAGCAACAGCAGTTGTTAATGCAGAGCCTTCATAAGATACCATCTAGAAAGAGAAACACAAGGACATGACATTACTGTCCTTAATAGAAATAAGATGGTTTGTGGTTACTTACTGTCTTTGGCAATAAAAGTATTTGGTTGATTCCAACTTGAAGTTTGTGGTCCTTTATTCCTAGTTAAAGTGAGATTGGAGTCATAGGAGACCATTTGACACTTAATTGTTCTACAAGATTCATGGTTTAAAAACAGATAAGTTGTACATGAAATCTTTTCCCCCATCTTTTTCCACACCAGAACAAGCTGGCAAGATAATTTTCTTCAGCTTCTGTTTGCGATTTGCAGTCTCTCAAATCACAAATACTTTCCTTCCTACTTCTATTCATGTGCCCTCATCCAGAATCTCCTACTACAGCAGAGGGGTGAATTTAAGGCCCCTAGATTCAGACCACAAGCCAAATCTGTGGGGCCACATTCAGGCAGTAGTGTGGAGCTACTGGGAGCAGCGTAGATCCAGGGACATGCAGCTGCATGCATAAAGCTGTATTTCTGCAGCACAGAGCAGAGAGCACATGATGATGAGGAGCTCTGGCCAGTCAGCAGCACTTAACTGCATTCAGTTCTAGCTTTGTCCTGCCACGTGTTCCTGCCTCCTCAAAGACATGCCCCCAACCCCATACTACATGAAGGCAGCTCCATGCTACTGCCCATCTGTGTACCCATTTTGCCACATGCCCCTGGCACTGCTGGCTGGCCACCAGGCAGCAGCACAGAGTTCTGGCCAGGCAGCAGCATAAGGGCCATGCTACAATGTAAAGCCAAGGGGCAGTACACTTCTAGCAGCCCCCTGGACCACCAATGACTGGGATGCAATGATTCCATAGGCCAGACCCAGCTCATGGGCTACCCCTGCCCTACTATCACAGCTTAATTGTAGAATCTTTGAAGAGGCTTCAGACCACATTACTTGCAAGTATGCTACTCTTATTCTTTGCCTCAAAAAAAAAAAATTTTTATTATTTTTAATTGCTAGCAGATAATTAAGGCACGCAAATGTTTGATTTGGCTTGTAATACTTTCAGAGTTGTGTCTCTATAGATGCTACAAATTCTCAAGTTACAAAATTGCTGAGGGACACAATCCCTCCGTATATGGAGAGTCACCTGTATACTGGCATAATGCTATCACCTATTTACAAGACCAAGGAACATAGGCATATTTGATGGCTCCTATTCAAGCAGAAAGCAGTCATAAGAAAATCTAAGGCAACCAGTCTAGCAAGTTTGCCTGTAGAAAGGTTTGGAGCAGTGAGATTTCCCCAGAAGCAAAACAAAGATAGCCATTATCACTGGATCTATGTTTCAGGATAGACTCAAGAAGCTTGAGTAGAGGGGAAGAACAGGGGAGCCCAGTTTAATTAACTGCAAGATGAGCCAAGGAAACTGGCTGTACTCCATGACTGAAGAAGTTATGTGCATGAGGAAGCAGATCCTGAACTCCATAGAACGCCAACATAGGCCTAAAGAATGCTCACTTAGGAGATAGAAAACAGACGGAGGAAAAGGCACAGAGATAATCTTTGTGGTTTTTTTCCATAAACAGAAGTGACAGAGTTGTGGAATCCTTACAAATACTGCCTTTTTGCTTAAACTGTGATATGCCCCATATCAGGTAAATTGTAAGCCTAAAATATCCCAAGGTGGAGCTCTGGGATGTCCTTAAAAGTATTGGGAAATTTGGAGAGAGGTAAGTAGTCTTAGGGATTTAAGCAGCAGGACCATGGTGTCCTATTTCTCTTAAGGGGTAACAAGATAGAGTGTCTCTGCCCAAAAACTGCCTGGGAAATCAAATAACCATACTACAGCTTTTATGAGTCAAAGAACACTTAAGAGGATACAGGCATAATGCTCACACCAGAACACAGTCTCCTGGTGAGTGTCTAGCTGAAGGGGCTATACTGTAGAACAGCAACTAACATTTATTGTGCCTTACGACAAGTTAGATTTCTATAATATTTACATATCCAACAAAACTTTATCTAAAATGTATATTTTGAAAAGCTTCTGATGTTATTATTCCAGAACCATATCAGTTAATAAATTGCTAAATTACATAATCCCCAAACATCAGAAACCACAGGCACAACTTCCGGTGGAATTGCTTGAAAGTAGTTAACACAAAGGGAAATTCTTAGTACATGTTCTGAATCCATGTCTTAAGCTAATACTGCTGTCAGTATGGCAGGACATATACACTTTTCAGACTCTTAAATTAGTTGAAGATTAAGAGTTTAAAATTTAAGATTCTTTTGTTAATTGTCTCAAAGAACATTTCAACCTAAATGAACTGGGAATGACAACTAGCTAACAGAGTGTAAATCTATAACTGTTTGTCTTAGCACCTATTTGGATATAATCTGTATTATTTTAATTCTTACTAAGCAGCTATCACCAAATCTTATACATGTGTATACTTACAGAAGGACTGATGGTAGGAACTTGACTAGGAGAACTGACAGCTCTATTTCTTTCCAATGAGGTAGCTTTTCCTGTGCTATCTGCATCCACTGAAGGCAGCATCAGGGTCTTTGGAGATTCAGTGTTTCCTGGTTTTCTGGAAATAGGTTAGGAAGTCAGAATAAAAGCATCTGTGTATCCAAATTATATGAAGTAGGGAGGGTTGAGCCAGAAGTACTAAACTTCTCTTCACAGTTGATATCCACTGGGCATGTCTACACATGCATTAATGCGCTTTTCCTAATGCGCATTAAATTTGGTACCTCCAATGTGGGGTACTAAATGCACTTTAAGCTGCCATAATGCGCAGTAGCGCAAGCGCGCACTTTTTAGGTAACACATTGTGCAACAGCACAGTTTTTTTATGTGCCACTTTAATGTGCAGTAAAATAGGCAACTGGACAGTAAGGCATACGTGTATATGCTCCCACTGTGTTTGAAAACACACACATACCAAGCACCTGAGTTAAAAAACTATGCACTTTGACTGTCCTTTTGACCTTGACTCTAAAGAAGTTAACTAAACAAGTCAGTCCAAATATTTTGTACCGGTACATTTAAATGAACATATTGACTCAGGTATTTAAATTTACTATAAACAACACTTTTACCTTCCAACAATTATTGGGAAAAAGGGAACATTTTCATTCCTTTTCTCTTCTTCCAAAACAGCAGCTTCTAGTGCAAGACAAATGCGGTGTCCCTTATTTAAAAAGAGAAGGTCGCTTCAGTTTATATTCAGGAAAAAAAAAGTACTTCGAAGTACTCTACTTGAAATGCCCCACTCTTCTCTTACCCAAAGAGATGGTAAGCCATGCAGATTAACTAAACAATGCTGTCATTAACATGGTATTAGCAGCCCCAAAAGCAGTTGCATGACTGCTATTAGAAGCTTTAAGAGTGAAGGAAACTACCTTCACTACCAAAACTAGCTGGCTCCCAAGAGATTCAAGGTTGTATTGAAATTAATCTGCTACACCAGGGGCTGGCAATTATTTCGGGTGGAAGGCCGCTTAATGAGTTTTGTGAGTTAGAGGGCTGTAAAGGTAGCCCCACCCCTTGACAGCCCTGCCCCTGGGTTGCCATCTTGGGACTGGAAGTTCCACCCTCTAACCCCTGACCTTTGCCACTGGACGTTCCTTCCCTTTGCCCCCAGAAGTACTCCTTTTGGGAAGGGGGGTTTGTCATCTTGGAACCAGAAAAAAAAATGGGTTAAAACAGCCCCTCCCCCTTGCCACTTCCTGTGCTTCCTCATGTAGCCCCCTGAAGCCTGCATCTACCCTGCATCACCACCACTTCTAGGCTGCCCTGCAAGGCAGCAGTAGCAGTACAGAGCAGATGCAGGGCAGCTTGGAATGGTGCAGGCTCTGGGAGGCTATACCAGGAAGTGCCAGCAGCAGCAAAGAGAAGAATACAGTGCCAAGAATCTTTGTGAGAAAGTATACAAGTTCTCAGCAGGGCACTGTATATGTGTGTGTGTAGTGTTTGTACAAGAATTATTACCTCATTTGCATGATCCATATATATTTGCATTTCATTCTTCAAAACACTTTCATTTTCTTCTTTTAAAGTGTAAGATTTCCCAGATTTTTCTATCACTCGAGTTATACCTGCTGTCTTATGTATTTTTGCCCCTGTAAAGAAAAAAAAAAAGCTAGTCACAATAGCCATAATAACCAAGTCAGCATATTATGGCATCTATGTTCAGTTATTCCTTAAAATATTCTATTATCTTAACATATTTCCAAGGCAAGACATTAAATAATGAAGTCAGGTATTAGCAAATGTTCTCTAATTACAAACAAATTACTGAAACAGTTGAGGAATGTATTTATTATTTGCCATATGCAGTCATTTGAAAGGTGTTGCTTGAAGTATGGCCAAAAGGACAGGCACTTCTCAGCAGCATTACCAAAAAACCCTGATTGATGAGTGACCTATTTGGCTACTTACATCATCTTTAAGAAAGGAAGACTTCTTTCAAAACATAGGCAGGAGTTCAGGTTTCACAATATTTGAAAAATGGACCCCTGTGCCCATGTATGACGGAAAAGAATGAGGCTCAAAATCCTTAGCAATCCTAGTGTTACTATAGTGGTATCAGAGCCTGGTTGGTTATCTGAAGCAATCTAGCTGTAGAATCACGGAGCAAATCGTGGATGTGGGATGTGATTACTCTGATGACAACAGTCCAGACAGACCCTTGACTCCCTTGCTTGAATCTTCTAAGAACATTAGCATTTTAGATAACGAGGGTGGAATTAAGAGCAAAGGCACTAGACACCTACCTAAAGTGTGGAATCACAGGCATTCATAAAAGAAGGTCCACAACTTAGAGAGAAAAGGGGTTAGCATTTTGCCTTGTAGCATCCACTTAAACACACTCATAATATTTGCAAAGAGCTAATGTACCTATTGACCCTATTTAAATAGCTTGTGCACAAACTAGTATAAAGGCTAATGGACAAAAATGCTAGAACATATAGTAAACACTTCTCTTTGGCAAAATTCTTTTAAAAAGCACAAAATGTTTGATCACCAGTATTTCTGCAAAACCTTGTTAAAAAGGCTTAACTTTGGTAGAACGTGAGAGATACTACACCTTACTGAATACATACCATCATAAAAACAAACTTCAACATCTGCAGTCGGGAAATTCTCCATCAACATGCACTTCGCGTATCTTGTATAGAAGGTAACTTTAGGTGTTTTTGATCTCACCAGATGAACAAATTTAGCTGCATACTGGTACTTTTTCCAGTATTTTTCTAAGAGAAAGAATTTTTAGTGTGAATCCATTAGAAAGTCACCCAAACAATCATTAACTCCATTACAGTTTGCAAGGTTTGCCTGGCTACCACTAACTGAAAATAAGATGAGGACTTTTTTAAAAAATCTTTATGATTATTTCATACAGTTACTTAAAAAGTGTGTTTACCCATAATGTTTCTGAAGATTAATTCCAACCGTTAGGTATTTACACCTAGGAATGGAAATTTTCTCTCATCTTATAACATACCGTATTTTCTCGCATATAGTCCACGGGCTATATAAGTTTTTACAAACATGACAGATGGGTGTGGGCTATACAGTCTTTAGAACAGCCTTTAATGAAAATTAGATTTAGGCGTGAAAAACCCGCCTTGCCAAGGCGGGCACGGGGGCTGTGCAGCTGCGGGCACTGTGCGCCGGGAGCGGAGGACCCGGGCGAAGGACTTGTTGGGGGGAGCCCCGAGACAGGAGTCAAGGCGTGGAGCAGACCCAGCCCGCAGGCCCCTGACCCCACCACCACCCGTGCTGTGCCCACCCATCCCCAGCTGCGAGCTGATGTCATAGCAGCGGTGAGCCCCGGCAGATTGGCTTGAGTGCACCTGGAGGTGGTGGGCGGAGCTGCCTCCCTCCCCGCACCCCCCTCACAGCTCCCCATCCCTCCCCTCCCCTGCAGCAATTAGCACCACTTTTACCCGGCTCCGGCAGCCATGCCCAGCAGAGCCTGCGCTGCCTCCCTCCTGCCAGATGTGGGAGCCCCGCACCCAACTGTGCTCCTCCATAGCCGCGCAGCGGGGCCCAGCAGGGGCCACCTGGCCCCTGAGCTCTGATGGGGCGGCCGCACTTGCAGCCATGTCTCAGGAGGCAGCTGCAGGCAGGCAGTGAGAGCCCGGTCCCTGCACGCCAGCAGCTAGTGCCTGTGGCTGGGGCCAGCACCTCTCACACTTAATAGACTTAAAATCGCCCCCAGCACCGACACTATCACGTGCAGGGAATACATGGGTGCAGTCTATACTATTTTCCAAAAATACAATTTTCCGCAGGTTATACATTGGTGCAGATATATCAGTGTGCGAGCTATATGCGAAAAAATACAGTAGTTCAGTATTGACTAATTCAACCCACATGAAATGCATTACAGGAAAATGCTGCACATATGTTAATAACTTCTTAGATTGTAGAGCTGGAAGGGACCACAATGGTTCATCGTGTCCAACCCCCTGCCCTAGGCAGGAAAGAGGACTGAGGTCATATGATCCCAGCCCCGTGATTATCAAGCCTCCTCTTAAAGACCTCCAAGTTAGGTGATAGTACTACCTCTCTTGGAAGCCCATTCCAGATTCCGGCCACCCTTACTGTAAAAAAATGTCTTCCTAATGTCTAACCTAAATCTACTCTCCACTAGTTTGCACCCATTATTCCTAGTTACTCCCAGGGGCACTCTGGTAAATAGCGCATCTCCAATTCCCTGTTGTCCTCCCTTGATAAGGTTATAGGTGGCTACAAAGTCTCCCCTCAGACGTCTCTTGTGAAGGCTGAAGAGATCCAGGTCTCTCAACCTCCCCTCATAGGGTCTTGCATGGAGGCCCCGAATCATGCGAGTGGACCTCCTCTGCACCCTCTCCAGATTCTGTGTCCCTTTTGAAGTGCAGTGCCCAAAACTGGACACAGTACTCTAACTGTGGCCTGACCAATGCTGCATAGAGGGGGAGCATCACCTCCCTTGAACTGTTGGTCATGCATCTGCTACTACACAAGATACAACTGGCCTTGCTGATGGCCTCGTTACGCTGCCAGCTCACGTTCATCTTGAGCTTCAACTTGTGTGTATTGATTCCTAATTTAAAAAAAGTTGAACATCTTTTATATAAAATATTCCTCCAGCTGAATTTAGAAAGTCAGTCAATGACCTACAATTAAAATAAGAGGATGCTGTACTAATAAGCACCTTTAAGGAAACTGTACAAACTACTTAGTGTGTGTGTGAACAAAAGTGTGCAAGCAAGATGTATATAAAAATAAGTTCTGTAAGAAATATTTAAGGTTTTATATTTAAAAATTAGAATTACCATGAAGTCCCAGTTGCCAGTTTTAAAGAAAACTCTTGCCACACCAGTTTAAGTAACCATAACACTGGACACTAAGAATAATTATAAAAAAAAAAAACCACCCCAAAAACACGTATCCCTTTTTCCAACATTGTAGAAGCAGAATAGGTAATTTCTTGTAAGGACATCATTAAACTGAGAAGATCAGTCTCTCATCTCACTTTTATGATTCCTATTAAGTTTCAAAGGAGAAAGCTTTAAATGCAGCCACAGTTTCAGTTGCAGCTAGTAGGACTAGCTAATACAGCCAATATTAATTCTGACACTTATTGTACACAAAGCTTACTATAAACTACTTTTATCTCCCCAATTTCTTGCAAAAGAAGGTTCACATTACCTGGCAAGTTGTCAAAACTGTACATACAGACATCTTCAGGAGGAGAAGGTGGTCTGTCATCAAGAAGGAAACCTCTTCCTTCATTTGGATGATATACTGTAATCTGCCAAAAAACCCCAAACACTTAATATCATTAGGCAATATACTAAAATATTCCTTACCTGAAAGCTACGAATGTTTCTTTCATAATCCAAGACATAAGATCATTTATTATATTGCTGTCTATGCAATTATTTTATTTCAGTGAGTTTCAATTGGAAGCCAAGCCCATTTTAGCACAAAAACAAAAAGGAGGGATCCGTATTCATTAAAATCAAGTGGTCTTCTACCTTCAAGATGCAAGGCTTTACTGCTAGAGAAAAAAAGTTCTGCAGATTTCTCAGTCATCTTTTGGTACAAACCACTAAATAAAAAATAAATTGTTCAGAACAAACTGATGTTTAACTCACTTTAAAATGAGCTTAAAGAAATAAAGATAGTTGTTTTGCTTTTGACATACCGAACAAACAAATATTCACTTGGCGTAATAAAAGGAAATATGACAATTTAAGTTAAATTACTACTTACCACACTTCCATCACAAGATATTTTAAGAACTTCTTTTACAAACTCTTGAGAATGGTGTTCTTTTATAAACTCCATACACACTTCTCCTGTATCTAAAATACTCACCTAAGGAAAAAACAAAAAACACAAAATTGGAAAAAAATAATTATTTCTTGACAGAATAGGTCTACACCAAACTTCCACAACACTTCAAAAAAATGTTTGCTTCTCTCATGTTCACTAAAAACCTATTATAAAAATGAACAACAGCATGACAGATTAAGCTGCTGCTTAACAATTCCAATGCTTCTGCAGCATGAACAAAGAGTTATACCCAGTTACGTGGTTTCCCAAAGTAACCAATCAGAATCCAGGAGGTACGTCAGCCCTAACACATTTTCAGATACTAGGAAAAAAGAGGAGAAAGTGAATTGGAAGCCAGAAAGATAAAAACTGGAAACTACGAAGATGCACTGTTTGATATGAGACCAACCAAAAAAAAGCCACCAAACACTGGGGAAAGAACTGATGCATTCATAAGGGGAAAGAGAATAATTTTCTTAACTTCCGGTTGCACATAGCTCAAGTTAAAATATTTGTTATGCACTGCAAACACATACAAGCTACATATATTTAAATCGGATACAATTAAAGCCTGACGTGCATTAATATTAAATGGAGATGTATTGAAGTTCAGGAGTCCTTGTTCAAAGACAGAGAAAATAGATCTGTTACATATTTCCAACTTAAACTATGATAACTAGAACCATTGTAATTAAAAAACCCATCCTTTCCACATGTGGAAAAAAAATGACCAGTAAGAGATTTCAATGCATTACGACTAAGACTTACCATTCTAAGGAAATTGTCATTATTTCTAGACATATGCAATGGACACGTACATCTTTTCCTGTTTTACTAAGGTATTTTCTTAATAAAAAAACGTACATTTCCACTGTAATTAAATTTTAAAGATAGGAGTGTTTAAGGATTAAGGGAAATAAGTGACACATACCACTGCATTTTTTGTTTTTTGTCTGATGGATTTTAATCTGTGAGCACTGAGAGGAGAGAGAATACTTCGCAGTGAAGACTTCTGATGTCCTAATGGCTCTTTGCCCCGGGCATTTTTTTGCTCTGAAGCTGGATGGAGAACAAATGTGGATGCTGGTTGAGCTTTGCTCTGCTTAAATGGAAGTCCAGAAGCATATTTCTTTGAGCTGAATTGATTTATAGGACATGCACTGTCAAGGGAGACATCAGGATTCTTTTTATCTTTTATATTGTTCCACAGGTCTCTTGACATTTCCTGTTGTACATCTAGATGGTCACATAAATGGAGGTTTTGGATACCAAGACTGACAGAATCTGCAGGCTGTCTTAAATGAGCTAAAAACAAATCAACATACAGTGTTTTTAAATGAAATACTGGTCAGTTTCACCTTAGTAACAATGGAGCAAACTTTATATATAATCTACCTCTGTAAAGCATTCTTTCTAAGAAGAAATTTAATTTTATCTAGTTAAACATATAGTATTTGAACAGACTACAGCTCTGGTTTAAAAAGTCTACAATATTCTACTTTTTAATACATAATATCGCAGTAAGATGCAAGTTGCAAGTAAAATTATTCACATTTAGCATTGCAGTTATGCTGTTTTCCCACCTTAACTTGACAAAACAGATTGTTTTTACATCTGACCTAACTGCTACTCTACTTTTGATATTGAATCCAGCACCTCATCCCCCCAGCCAAGTCAGAACAATTAACTACACCCCTTCTGCTGTAATACAAAAGCAATACAGGGTTGAAAACAGAACAAGTACAGAAAGAAGCTGGCTTTCATTAAAAATACTGCAGTTCCAAGCATACATCATATGGTTAGAATTCCCCAGGGTTAGAAGGGATGGACTCTGGCACTATCAGAACAAAGTAAAATTGGAGTGGGTTTTATGTTATTTAAACCCCCTGATTAAATTACACCTTTATTATGTACAGTCTGTGTACATGATGTAATACAATGCATGGCAAAGAACTCCTCCTTCCCTTCTGTCTCTCTCGGTTTTTTGGTTGTTTTTTTTGTTTTTTTATCTCCACCCTTCCTTCTGCAGCCCTAGTCATCATCTGTTTCTCTCATGTCATATGCTCATAAATAAATGGGACTCTTAAGAAATAAGAGCTGGCATTCTTCGACTAATCCTCAGAACAGTCACATTAGGGTAAAAAGAAAATATTTAAAAAAAAGTTAAGTCTCCCACTTTCAAGTAGAAAACAGGTTTTTAGGAGCTTAGGTCAGTTAGAAGGTTTGTAACTTTCATTTGTCAGTCAGAGCCATTTATAAAGTCTACAGAACTATTCTATTTCTGAACATCACTAAACATGGAAAGAATAAAAAAACAAAACGTATTTTTTCCTGTAAGCTTAACTAATAATTCTTGCCGAAGAGAAACTGGGAACCTGAATGACAGGAAAAAAGACCGTTTCAGAAAGCTGAAAAAACTGACAATAAAACTCCAGTTACTCTGTTGTAGGTAGTTATTCTTAAACAGTATGTTACTGTTAATTTGCAATTAGTAAACCTGTACAGAGCAGAATTCCTTTGTGTGCCCCCCCCACCCCTCCATATTATTTGACATATCCATTTTTAAATTTCCTCTTACACTTTTCCTCCAGGAAGAAGATTTTGGTCGCAACATAGCTGCTAGACAACATCCTATCTCTTTCATTAATACTAACATTATATTTCACTGTCCTGGATTATTTAACCATGCTTAATTATATCTTTTCATCATGTGAGTAAATAAGTTAATTTATAAAGTAGAGACAAGCTGTTAACATGTCTTAATAACAGTATTTCTTTGGCTTGGGCAAGGCCCATGGTGGATTACATATAGAAGACATTCAACAAGTGCATACCATTTTTTTGCATGCCTCCAAGCCATTGCTGCATTGTTTCGGTCTGGGTCTTCTGTTCTAACAAACCAACACTGGACTTCACTGGACAGAGATAATTTGATCTAAACAAACAAACAATTCTGATCCGTTATAGAAGCACTAATGTATATAAACACATTAAACCCAGATTAAAATAAAGTGTGTGCAAGAAGGCACTTAATAAATAGGATGCGGTTTTATTTCACAGAATGGCCACAGAATTTATAATCTGGTTTACTGTATATGCTCATGTCTCCATATTCTTTCTGCTAAAGAGGTCATAAATTTTGGTACAGTTTAAGGAAATCACGTGGAATTCAGGAAATTCAACAAGGGAGATTCTGGCTATTTTCATGGCAAGGTGCACTAAGCAAATCTAGTAAAGACAACCACTATCTGAAGAATGTAATCTAAAAAGAAACTGTCTTGTACAATTATAAACCTAATTGATATACTGAAGTCTTAAAAAAAATTCAAGCCAGCTAGGACTCATACTAATCCAGACTGAAACTCTCTCACATAGATGAGAGAGGCCACTCACTGGTCATATTTCTGGACAGTTGTTGCCCTTGTTCCCATCAAAGTCTTATGGCAAATGGCCAAGTCAGGCTCAAGTGACGGAGGGACTATGCCTGAATCAAAATGACTTGTGACATGTTCACACAAGAATATTATTGCCAGCAGTTGGCAATGAGAAAGGGAGGTGCGGGGAGCTGAGCAGCAGAATTAACCCCCTGGGAGCTAGCAGTGCCAACAAAGTAGAACTAGCAGCTGCAGCAAGAAGCCCCACAACTGCCATCCAGAAGGTGGGTTGCTCAGATGACAAGAAACCTTTGGGCCAGATTTCTCACTTCTTGCCCTAGCTGCTTTAGGTATTATGGCCCATTGGCTTATTTGAGTTTGACACCCTTTGTATAAGACAATATTTAGTATTTATACATACATTTTTCAGAGCATTGTGTAAGCTAACTAGGGATGAATGTTTTCCCTCATTCCTGTCTTCTACAAAGTTCCAGAAGTGAAGATTCTCTGGCATGACCTTTTCGAAGAAACAAAAGCACTCATGCATCTGCTGAGTACTAGGGACAAATAGTTAGTAGAACACTACCCAGTGTAATGGTAATTGATTTTGGACAAGGCTTTGCTCCCCTACCTGCTGGCTCCCCTCAACAAGCCACACAGATAGAGACCACACTTCTCTTTTACTGGTATATAGGCCCTGCTTGCAGAGCTTCTAACATTCAGGGCCTGCTCACCTGTTCCTCCCACTATGATGGCACCATGCTGCTGGCACCAGAACACACAGGAGGAATCTCTTGGAAGCTAGAAGAAAATGGATTTGCACTAGCAAGCTGATGCACTTATCTACTACAGCATATTTTACATTATACATTTAACAATTAACTTGAAAATTTTATCTCAGGACCACTACCAATTTCAAGTTAGATATTCTTACTGTGTTTGGATGCCAGAATTACTAGAAGTCTTCTCCTTAAATATAGAAGGAATATCACCGTAGCTGTTTGTAGATGAATAGCTGTCTATATGTTCCATCATTCCTGCTCTGGGTTTTGAAAGCAGCTCCAAGGAATGGCACCTCTCAACACTATTTGGTACTCCTTGAGTCTGACTGGAAGATGTGCCAGACCTATCAGAAGAATGGGCCCTCCTGAGGTAACGTGAATGTGGCCTTTCTTCAGTAAGCTGCATTGTTCGTCCTCTACCAGTCACGCCAGTTTCTTTTCCCTGAATTCCCCAAATTTTATAAGAGCTACTAGCATCAGAGGAAGCATCACTAGAATTCTTATTTTTAGGAAATAAAGTAAGTTTATTTGGAAGTGGCTGTCCCACTAAGAACCTTTTCTTTTCCTTCATGTAACCACTTATACTGACGCTAGAAGAGCCAGTAAAAGCTGTAGAGATTGTAGCATTGCCACTGTCCATGGAATCTTCTACAGTTCCAGAATCTTTACTTCGTGCTGAGTTGCATCTGGACATAAAAGGATGATCCAGCACAGATGAAAGACTTAAACGATCTGCTGGGTTTTTGCGAAGTAACTTGCATATGAGATCTTGAGCTTCTCCTGACAAAAAGGCTGGCGTTTCATAATCTGCTAATACTACTTTGTTCAGTGTGTTCTTGACTGTGTCAGTGTCAAAAGGTGGCTTCCCAATCAGAAGAGTATAGAACATGCAGCCCAAAGACCACACGTCAGATTCAAGTCCATGCGCGCTTCTTGTGGCTATCTCTGGAGAAATGTAATTAGGAGTTCCACACATTGTGTAATGCTTTTCATGTGGCATTTTCAATTGTGTTGCTAGTCCAAAATCAGCTATTTTGATGTTCATGTTGCTAGTGAGTAAAAGATTAGAAAGGGTGAGGTCCCGATGTAGTATTCCATGAGAATGAAGATATAGCATCCCTGTGATAATCTGGTGCATGAAATGTCGAGCTGTTAAAATACAGGAAAAATAATAGGTTATTTAGTGCTATTAACTTCAGGTTTGGCAACAATGACACTGTAAATAGCCTCGTATCTGCCCTAGGCTGTTATGTACTACAAATTTTATTGCAATGACTTGACCATAAGGAAATATGCTAATGAGGTAGAAGATTTTGTTGTTACTGTACTGTTCAACTAAATTACTAGTCTATGAAACCTAATTGCTCTCTTATTCATATCTTTATTCATTTCTAGTATTTATGCACAGAGAGTAAAATGTGATGATAGAATACGAGTATAGTTTGAAAGTATCTTCACCTAACCCCACATGGATAGCACTCTTTAAAAATTTTCCTCTTATATTACCAGGAAGGTAATATTGTTTCCACAAGTCTGGTCTTTATGTATTTATTGCATGTTACATACAGTTTATAAATGCAGGGCAGTAGGTATTTGGACACACGGTAACATATCGCTAATAAACTGGAAATGTGACAACTGTGATTATCTCCAGTAAGTCTTCTGTGCGCCCCACTTCAGGAGGGATGTGGACAATATTGAGAGAGTCCAGAGGAGGGCCACCCGCATGATCCAGGGACAACAGGGCAGACCCTACAATGAGAGACTGCGGGACCTGAACCTGTTCAGCCTTCACAAGAGAAGGCTGATGGGGGACCTGGTGACCATCTATAAACTCACTAGTAGGGACCAGAAGGGTTTGGGAGAGACCTTGTTTCCCCTAGCGCCCCCTGGCATAACAAGGAATAACGGCCCTAAGTTGTTGGAGAGTAGGTTTAGATTAGACATCCGTTAGAACTACTTGACAGTTAGGGCGGCTAGGATCTGGAACCAACTTCCAAGGGAAGTGGTGCTGGCTCCTACCCTGGGGGCCTTTAAGAAGAGGCTTGATGCCTACCTGGCTGGAGTCATTTGAGCCCAGTTTTTCTCCTGCCCAGGCGGGGGGTTGGACTTGAAGATCTACAAGGTCCCTTCCGACCCTACTTCTATGATTCTACAATTCTAAGTCCCTTTTGCTGCCAGCTAATTCTAGCATAGTTAAGACAGCTTTGCTTTACAATTACATGTGCAATTACACAATGCAGGGAATACACAAGAGTTCAGACCTCATCCAAAATGAAGTAGCATTTCATAATAATATATTTTGGCTACGAGAACTGACACTTCCTTAGTGTGCAAGTGAGGCAAAGCGCCAGAAAAGCATACAGAAGAAAGTGTTTCTAATTACTTCAGAATACAGCAAGACTGTGGTTTGTAGAAAGACTTATCTGGAGCAACCCAGGATTATTCCCAAGTATGTGAAATACAACTTTACCATTAGACCACTTAAGTACAGTTAATTTGGCTATGTAAAACCACCATCTTACCCAAATCTAATCCTTTGTTATTTAGTGTCCAAGATGATTTTGTCTCATTAAAACTAAGCCAAAAACTAAAAACTTGCATTTTTTTATCATTTTTTTTGTTAAGATGCTTTGTTTAAAAAAATAAACCTCTGTAAAGATAGTTTTAATTTAATTTAAGCTATGTTAAAGCTCAAAGACATCATCATGGAATAGGGATTATAACTTCTAATTACATACTATTCGAGACAACATATTCATGTAACCTTTTCAGAAAAGTTTTATAAATAGGTTACAACAGGCCAGGGACTATATTACGGGCCCAATCTTATGGGATTCCCAAAGGCTCCTCTACAGATTAGTAAAGATTAAAGAAAACTACTCTACCCAATGGGACTCCGTGCTCAGTATAAAAGATCCCATTAAGCATCTTTGTGATGCTTAATTTCAGTTCTCAGTCTGTGGATTTGTGTCTCCAGATAACATCCTTGTTAACAGCAGTATATGGAGATGAGATAACAGACTTGATCAGCCCTCTGGGCTCTCTGCAAGTTTATGTACATGAAGTCAAGCCCTTACCTCTCTCTAAAAGTGCAAAGTTTCAAGAAGTTCAGTGAAGAGAGGATATCAAACAACAAGAATGCACTTTTTGTAGAAAACAACAATTAAATCGAGGCTTCCTAATCAGTGATTTCAATTGCACTTTAAATCATGATTTAAATAGATTTGATTTAAACCAAATCTACCCTGAACTAAGCCTGACCAACCTTAATTCCAGCTGCCTTTGCAGTGCCAACACAATTAAGAAAAAATGGTGTCTATTTGCTTGTCTGTCAGAATAGCTGTTTAAAAGATTGAATGACTTGTGTTTTTGCAATATTTCTAGACTGCAAGATAAAATACAATCCATTCCAAAGTTTAGAATGTTTAGTAACATCTTTATATGGTACTGTACTCTTCTGTGCTCCTAAATCCCATCTTACAGTGAAAGTAAAGACAAATAGATTGGAAAGCAGTGCCAGCTGCCACCCTTCAGGACTGCACAAGGCAGCCCAGTGACCAACTTCCTTGAATTTCAGTCCCATCCCCCAAATATGCTCTGTTTTCCTTTTCCTGATCCTATTTTAGGAAGAGGTGGAGAACAAAGATCATACAAAAACATGGAACAAACTACTTAATATCTGTGGACAGTAGTTCCTCAATTTTTTTTCAATTTTAAAGCATTTTGTAATTTAATTTAATTCTGGATCTTAGATTGTACTATTCAAGTATTGTGGAATCTCCACCCTTTGAATTTTTAAGTGAAGGACAGGCAAAATTTGGCTGGAATAGTTTAGATAAGGATCTTTCCTTCCCTGTGTAGGGAAGTACCTGGGTGAACCCCTGAGCTATGCCAGCCCTATAACTCTCTTTCTAAGTAAGGATGATACAATGATTTAACAAGAACAATAAACTGGACTTAAGTGTTCCAGTACTTTAAAAAAATCCTCACAACTAGAACATGAAGTGTCTAAAAACAGATGCAATAAAACCAACAACAGTAGTTGCCAAGGCGTAAACTTATTCAAACAAGCAATTCTGGGAATAACAACATGAAAACTCATATCAATGATTTTTAATTCAGTGTGCACAGTGTGTACAAATATAGTGGAGATGGCTTGCTTTGAACTTCCAGCCCTGGAAACCTGAAATTTGAGTCAAGCGGGATTCTCTCTCAACACCAGTAGCAAGGATTTCTACCAGTAGCTAAAACATGGGCCTCAATAACAAAAACAGCCACCTTATTTTCACATCCACCTTAGAACTGAGGCTGTACCAGACAGACTAGAAATGAAGCAGTACAACTACACAGAGAGAGTACATTTGTGGAGTGAGATGGTTCCAATTCAGACAGTCACCAATTCACATTCCACCTTAACAAAAAATTAATGTAAAACCTGTAAGATCTACTTTGAAGATCTTATGTCAATTTTTATTTCAACCATATATGCTTGTATAGTGAAGTATTTAAAAAGAAAAGCAGACATAGTTACACAACACTGTCCAAAAGGAAATAAGTAGGAAAAAACCAAAAAAATACAAAGAAAACTTGCACCAAAATTAAATATGTACTCAATAAGCAAAATGCAATTACATAAAAACAAACCCACTTTCTTCTTCAGCAAAAGGTTTCTGTCTGTTCTTCAGATATCTGCTCATTTCTCCATTGTGACACATCTCTAGTATCAGGTACACGTAGTTGCAGTCTTCAAAGTAATTATACAGCTAGAATATAAAAGCAGAGTAAAAAGGTAAAAGTATTTTGTAACATATACAGAACTCTACAGTCTTCCCTTCTCTTCAAGGCCCTTCTTACCTCAAGTATAGATGGATGTTTCAGTTGACAATGTATCTTCACTTCATTTTGAACTCGCTGTACCATTCCAACTTTGTGCATGGCTTTTTTGTCAATCTGAAAAGGGAAAGAAAGTTTTATAATAGTGCTTTAGTGCTTCCACACAAATTAATGTAGTTTCCAGTAAAATTAAAATCATATTCTAGAACTGAACTAGCATTGTGAATGGTACCATTAGACACTACGCATCTATTGCAACATACTGACTTTTACAAGGTTTTTGTAAGTTTTTCCTACATTTTTAGCCTTCATAAAAGGCTAAAAAGAGTGAAGGACAATTCTACTTTGACTTGGCATAATGTTATGATTTAAGCTTTTAAAACTATTGCTCCTAGTAAACACTTCGGAATAATCTAACTTAAAAAAGCAGTTATACAACCAAATCAGGATGAACTAACAAAAAGATGAAAATACAGGTAAATATTTAGGCACATTCAGTTGCATATTTATATAATTCTAAAAATCCTTGGAAAAAAAATAAAAAATTATGCAGAAAAACCTTGACAGGTTGCACATTTTCTATTAGAAGCTTTGGCATACAATACGCCAAAAAATAATATGAACAGGTAAAGCTTATTAAATAAAAACAAGTATTTTTCCCCATAAAATAAAACCAGTCAACAAAGGACAAAAAAAATAATCAGCAAGCTGGATCACAAGGAGGTTATCATCTGCACGTGGATGGAATTTTTTCAGCCCACCCTGAACTGAAGTCTTGACATGCAAGCTGCTGTGCACAAGACCTCTGTGGTGTCAAACCAGAGTCAGGTCCTTCAAACGAGAACTCTTTGGGGCCAGGATTAAAAGTCTGCCCTTCAGCTGATGTACGCTGTCTTTGCTCAAGAGGATTTAAATGAAAACTTGACAGCTTGCACCAGCTGTAGATCAAGCCCAGTTCCTCTGCACCCTTGCACCGTGCTCAGTAGGATGAAAATGCAAGGAGACTGGAACCCCTCAGTGTTACCTCACAACTAAACTCTCCCTTACTTGGCGGTGCCTGGCTTCTTATGGGCAGACCTGAAGAACACGTTGCACTGAAAAGCTGGTCTAACTCTATTTTAACTACCCAGGTGGTCCAGTAATACCACCCTAAGCAATCCTTGCCTCTCAAACTAAACCCCAACAGAAGGCATGAGTGGACCCCGCTGCAAGGCAAGCAGAGGAAGGGGTGGTTTGGGGAGAAGAGGGAGGGAGACACCACCAGTGCTTGGAGCTGTCCTTCCCACTTTTCCTCAGCATGGCCCCATTTCCTCAGCATGACCCCTCACTCCAAACTCACAGCCCCCAGCCCCATCTGCTGATGTTGTCACCCCATTTAGGGTCACAACCCACGGTTTGGGAACTGCTTGCTTAAAGTCACAGAGAAGCCTGGCTGGAGGGGACCCCCAGAGATTACGTAACTCCAACCCCCTGCCTGAGGCAGGATCATCCTTCTCTCCAAACTACCCCATACACCCATCACCAAAACCCCACACAAGACTGGACCCACACTGCGCAAACCAAACCCCTCACCTGCCGCAGCTCCGCCCGCTTAGTTGGGAGGCGCAGGCTGCGGCAGGAAGGGGCTCGGATGCCCTGGACCAGAAGCAGCACTTACCATCTTGATGGCCACCTCCAGGCCAGTTTTGCGGGACACGGCCCTGTAGACGCCAGCGAAGGAGCCCTTGCCCAGCAGGTTCCCCACCTGGAAGTCCTGGAGCACAGAAACACGCAGGTCAGGGAAGGATGGGGGACTGGGGGACGAGACGGGACAGGACCAGCTCAGCCTAGCCCTACCTGGATGGAGCTGTCCCCAGCCCGGCCACGGGCACTGCCAGGGGTATTCCACCGCCGCCGAGACATCTTCCACGGAGCGCAGCGGCGCCGGCATCGGCCCGGCCCGGCCCGAGGGCATGCACCTCCCCCCGGGGGGACGCAGCGGCCCCTGTTGCCATGGCAGCGCCCGCCCCACAGCCCGCCGCTGCCAACGGCCGCCCCG
>NW_017729030.1:31267976-31283913 GCF_001723915.1 Gavialis gangeticus | reverse complement strand
CCCGCCGCACCTCGATCTTCTCGCCGATGCAGGCCGCCATGGTGCCGCCCGCGGCTCTCACTGCCGCTCCTCCTCCTTCCCCGGCGGCGGCGGTTCGAGCTCGCCATTACGGCCGCGCGCCCCGCCCCAGGCCGCAGCGGCGATACGGGGCCCAGCGGTGAGCGTCCGCCCCTCGCGCCACCATTTTGAAAACTCGCGCCGTTACCCAGAATGAGGCTGTGGCTGACGTCACCACGCTTAACGCTCGCTCAAGGAAGTGGGGAGGGCGGGGTAGTGGGCTCGGTGCGCATGGGTATAGGGTGGTGGGCAGGCAGCTAGCGGCGTTCGGGCCTCCTGCGCATGCGCTGGGGAGAAGTGAACGGCGGGCCAATCAGGTGCGGCGGTTGGAACGGCGTTCCGAGGCCGTTGCCAGTGGGTAGTGCTGCCGCTCGCTCCCAGTTTGCAGCTCGCAGCACTTCCCAGGTGCGTCGGAGCCCGCAGCCTCCTGCCCCCCACCCCAGCAGCACCTTGAGCCCTAGTGCTGTGGAGCCTAGCTTCCCGCTCCCCCACCCTTGTCCCCTAGCCCCTGGGCGGCCCAGCCAGAGCAGAGCTCATGGAGGGGAAGGATGCAGGCTGCTAGCAGCAGGCTTGGCGCTCCTTGCCCTGTCACCCTTGTCCTGTTCCCCACGTGGGTGGCACGTCCAGAATGGAGCCTGTGGGGTCGGGGGAGAGGACACAGGCTACTTGTGTGATTGGGGCTCCCTGCCCCCCACCTTTGTCCTCTCTCCACCTCCTCCCTGCAGGTAGCACAGGCAGAACAGAGCCCATGGGATGCAGGAAGGATGCACTGTAGGCTTAGGGCTCCCCACCCTGCTGCCCTTCCCTTGAGCCTCTCCAGCCAAGCAGGCAGGGCCTGGGGTGGGAGAGAGCACCAAGCTGCAACCTCATTTGCTGATGTTGTGACCCCATTTGGGGTTGCACCCCACAGCTATGTTAGAACGTATTTTCCATGTTTATTCATGACTGTATATTTGACAAAATTCTCTCTCTATGGCAATATCTGATTCATGGCTAACAACTTTTAATCATGTGAAGCTTTGACAAAGGAACCAGGAATAAGGAACCAACTCAGCCTCATAAGGGATGTGAAGTGTCAGCCAGGTTAGGGGCTCCAGCCCCTCATTTGCAAGCAGCAGGCTCCCAGGTGGCCCCAGGCAGGGCAAGGAGACAAGAGCTGTACGTAGAGCTTTATTTGAAGTGCAGCTGCAACCATGCGGTGCAGCGTGTGCTAGGAGCTGCTGAGAAATTCCTCACGTTCATGGAGTTCCTATTGCCATCCTCCCAATCCCCTTCCCTTCTCTACAGCTCTGGTTCCAGCCAGAGTGGGATTTGAAGGGTACAGATATCTCAGGAAGGTGACCCAGAAGTCTTGCAGGCTGAGAGGGGAGCAGCTTCATGGTGGTCAGCAGAGGAGCATGCTTCAACCCCCTCCTTTCCCTGAGCTTTGGTGCCTAAGTCAGGGCTGCAGGCAAGTCCCACTGTCCATTCACAAGTCAGAAACTTATTTTTTCAAAGAGCTAAGTCAGGCTCACCCTTTCTTGCCACAGCATGGCTGCAAGACAGAAAGCAGGCACCTCCTGTGTTTGGCATGATACCCTTCAGGGTAGAGCTCTTCCCTAAAATGTGGGTTCTCTTCCCACATACCCGTTACAATAAACAGGTGTGTTTATTGTAATGGGTGTATGGGCTTGGAAAAGGTGCAATGGCAATCTATGATAGAGGATGTATATATATACCTAGATATATATAGATATGTTTTAATTTTAAAAAATGTGGGTTCCCTTCCCTTTAGCTAGAAGGGCTCAAACCTGCATCTCCCATGTTCCCCAGAGTGTGTCCTGCTGAGTGGGAGCACTCCCCACCCATCCTGCTGGAGCTGGACTCCTCAAAGAATTCCTGGAGCCAGAAGGAGACTGCACAGCCTGGTGCCTGGGGCAGTCATTTGGGAGGTGGGAAAGTCCTGAAGACATTGTTCTGTAAAGTCTGGGTTCAAACAGGAGAGAATCAAATTCAGCTCTCTAGACTCATGCTGAAAAAAGCAGCTGTGCCACCACTGCTGAAGAAATCTGCCATAACTGAATCTGGGGAGTAGCCCGATCCAGCCAGTGTGTATCAAGTGTGTTCTCAGAACACCTCAAATCCTTCCAGGTAGGTCCTGGCTGCACAGCCTGCTCATGTGCTCCTGCCACACTTGCAGCAAGCTTGGAAATGAGGCAGGGAAGCTGCATGGAGAATGCCCCAGCACCAGAAATCTCCAGGGTGTGTTTCAAGAGGGACTTTGCTGGTTCATTTCAGAATTTGATAGATGTAGAGTGAGTGGCACACTCAAGCCCAGCAGAAGAATACTATGGGTATAATTCTCAGGGATCATAGGCCTAGTTTCTTGGTCCTGATAAGGTTTGGCAGTTAAGCCCAGGGTACATTTATTGAATATAATCCCCTCCAGAATTAATCAGTAGTTAAGCAGATGTTTTTAGAATCTCAGATTGTTTATGCACATGCTCTGGGTGCTGGGGGGGGGGGAGCACAGACTTTAAGTAAAACCCCTGAAGCATCACATGTATCAGTGTCCCCATGCTGAAAAATTGCAACAGGGGCACTTTAACTTAAGTATTCCCACTGCCATTTTTCAGCACATGCAAGAATGCTGATACATGTGACACTGGAGTGTGGTAATTACCATGCTCCAGCAGACTTGATTAATCGTGTCTGCTCCAACGCGCTGTAATTACACTGCCTTGGAGCAGCCTTGCTGTACACATATAGGCACCCTCAGATTTACCAAATTAGACCATACCCCATTTTAGGCACCTGAGTCTTTAACTAGATACACTCCAACATATCAAGCAATTTCCTCACTGAGGGTCAGGATGAGAGAAAAAATAACACAAGGGTTATTATATATATATTTGATATGTTGTTTGGCACACAGCTACAGTGGTGATTAGGACAGTACCATACTGTCCTACACGGAGCACCACAGTATAACATAAGTTTCTGCAATACTCTAACAATTCATAAACAGAACAAGACACATTCCTTGCATCTCCTCATTATATTCCATAAGCCTGGCAAATAAAACATAATTTCTTTGATTATGGACAGAAATTAGGATATTATTTTAACATAACATGTAATATAAGGGAATGGTATGTCAAGAATATTTTTACATTTTTGTATCTAGGAACATGACATTTCTGTTGTGATGATTGGTAGGATGATTTGAGACAATCAGGTGTGTTACTAGAATAAAATTTGATTGTGAATTTAGTAACAGGCGTTAAAGATAAATTAGTATAAAAAACTCAGTATTGAGGAATAGTTTTGTCTCTGCAAAGATACATGTCCTATTAATGAAAGGTACCTATATGCCCTGAGTAGTGGTTGCAGTTTACTGGACCAGAAGGTGGAGCTCGTAGCCAAGGAGGGACATGAGGCCCCATTGCTGCTCACTCAGCCAGAGAAAGGAGGGAGAGCTTTTGGTGAAAGACTGAGAGATACATCTCTCCTTCTTTAGCCTCAGGTTCCAAGGAAAGATAATACCCTAGCAGAACGGGCTCCTTCTGATAAGACAGCAAAGAGATAATAGAAAATGTGTGGCGTATCTGATCTTCCTCTTTTATTACGCCAAAGACTTAACTACTAATCCACCATCTGACATATCTGTTTTAATTGGACTTTGAACCTAAGTTTTAGTATTCTTGGCAGGTTTTGTCTCACAGCATAGATGATAGAGAAAATCTTTCAGTCATGTATCATGAATGTTTATTTTCCCCTCCCCCCACATTATCTATATAGTTTGTCTGCATAGCCTGTGCTGTTCTAGTAGTTCATTTAATTTTCTGTGCATGTCAAAGTAGCAATTAAGTCTACTACAGCTCACTAATCCATTTCCTGTCTCACTGATACTGCAAACAGCTATTTTCTTGTAACAAATTTATTTTTCATGCAGTCTGCTTTCATCAGATGCTATGCATCATTGATTAGTTTCTCTTTCCAGAGTTAAAACAGTATTGAAATACATGATGCATGATTTTAAAGATCTATTATCTTGTCAGTTTGTTTATATTCCCATGGACTATGCCATTCCTAGCTACTATATTAAAGGTTGGTTTTGTGTGTGTGTGTGGAAGGCGTGCAAGCAACGTTGTGAGTTATAAGTAGGATTTAATTTGTGTCTAGGTCTTATGTTGACTCTTCAGCCAGATATGAATTTTACCTCAGGTGTGAGGGAGGCATTTGCTTTTCATTTCCTGTTTTAAAATGCTAGTGCCTTTGGTCCTTTTTTTTTCTTACTTAGTATGTATATTACAAATTTTGTTGCTGTAATTGAAGTCTATTTTAGCACTTCCACCAATTATATCACTAGAGAAGCTGCACCAATCGGGAGTTACCATCTTGCAGCTTAGCTAGTAGTACAGGAAACCACATAAGATTTGAAAATTTACTGGGGCTTAAATATGGATAAAAAAATATTCAACCCATGTGTATCGCAGAATGTCCAGAGAACACACTTCTACACCATAAATGTCTGTTACAAGTTTCTTCAGTACATCCTTACTTTTGATTTAATTTATTCTCCAGTATCTTGAAATGGATATTGTGACTAGCAAGAATAACTTGTACGTTCCTTGGATGATGGGGGGGTGGGGAGAGAGGAAAACATCCTACTACAGGCTAAGTTTTGCCTAGGTTTATTTATATTAAGATGATGTGTCAAACATGGCCTATGAGTCTCATGTTGCCTGCAGACCTGTGTCATTATCAGACCTGTAGTGCTCCTACAGGGGAGCAGGACCCATTGCTGAAATCCAGGGAATGGAGCCCCACTGGCTACGTGCATCAGTGGTGAGAGGCATGTGCTGGCTGCATTAACCCTGCAGCTCCCTAATGCCACTGGAAGTGGGCCCAGATCCATCCTCCAAGGAGCCCCAGTCTGGATCCAGCCCAAGTGACCAGATGAGTTTGACACTCCTGGTGTACAAGGATGCCCAAAGTAGGAAGTGTACCAGGAGCAGGAAACTGTGGAAGGTAGCTGCTATTCCAGAAAGGTAGTGCTCCTAAAAAGTGTTTCTGGCGAGGGAAGGGTTCTAACCTGGAAAGCAGAAATATGCTGATTTTGCATAGCCCCTTCAGAAGTTTTTGTCCATCTCCAGTTATAAGCAAAAATAGTTTCCTCTGCTGGCCAACTTTCAGCATGTAAACTGAAACATAAGGCCAAGACCAGGCTTCTTTCTCTGGTGCTGGGAGAGAAGCTGCTTTAGAGGCCTTCTGAGAGGCTCTTCCCACTAGTAGTTCACTGCATCACAGAGCAAAAGTATATCTAGTCCCTTTCCCCCACATAACATCACAGGGGACATGTCAGTTTGAATTGCTTTGAAAGGACTCATCTTGAAACATTTCAGTTTCTCTAAAAGTATGTCCAAGCATTTTTTTAATCCTTTAAAATTATTTAATATTTTTCCTACTCTGTAATGATATTTAGAGGGTCTTTACAGCTAGGGTGATTTTGACAGCACAGGAAAACAGTGCACTAGCTAAACAGGAAGAAGAAAAAAATAAAAAGACAAGGAGAATAAAATAGGTAATTTGCTCTCTACCACCTTCCTTTGGCTATCACTATAATTCTCCCCTCCTAGATAGTTTGTAAGCTCTGTGGGTCTTTCCAAGGCAGAAACTGCCCTGCCAACAATCATAGTAAGAGGTACAAGGCTGAGATGCTCCTGTGTTGGCTAGCACTGGCTGCATGTTTGGCCATTACCTTTCTCATGCATTACTGGACTGTGGAAATAACCCACTGGAAGTCTGATGTCTTTCAGCTGCATTGGCCAATTTCCAGTGCAACCTCAAGCCCTGGGTCCTATTCAGCAGTACAGAGAATTGACTTTGCTGTGGAAATAAAATTGTTTCAGTCTTCCAGTATAAAATAAACCAGATGTGTGTATTTCAAGTGCTGTAAGCCAAATCTTTTCTCACATCACTGCACCCACATTTGATGTAAACATAGTTGCATAGATGTAAACATGGGCAGAATTTTAGTCTTGAAGTCAGTCTTTCTTCAAACTGGGTACATCTACACAAGACGCTAACTGCGCAGTAGCTAAATAATACTGCACAGTAGCGTGTCATAGCACCAATAGTGCTAATATACTACTGTGCAGTATTATTAGAATGTGGCACAGTAGCATCACTAAAAAGGCATTCACCAGCTCTATTGTGCAGTAACTCTGGTTACTGAGCATTTATTTAGTACTTGGTTATACAAGTACTAAATAAATGTGCAGTAACTACTGCACAGTAGTGTCTCATATAGACGTGCCCACTGTCCACTGATTGAATAACTGGTTTTCCTTGACAAGAGCTACAGGTTCTTAGGATACGTATAAATGAGGCGACAAAAAGGTTGGTGGAAATCTAGGTAAAATGTAATTTAATGGAGACATTTTGGCATTATGTGTTCTTTATATGTCTTTTTTTTATAAGCCAAAAAGTAGATTCATAAATTAACACTATAATGCACTAAGGCTACATGTGATTTTGCTATAGGCCATTTACATAGATTAGAAAGAAGGACTTGCAAGTAACACCTTCATGTCTATTCAGTCTCATGCAAGTAAATACACAGTTTCTAGGTCATCATTTCATTAACTTTAAAATACAAGAAACAGGATGAGAATTGTTTGCAATTGACCTGTTTAAAAAAAATGCTACTTTACATCAGTGCATAATCTGGTACTTGCAAATAGCCTAAAGCCTGATCTCATTTGAAAAATGAAGTAAAAAAAAATCTCTGCTTTAAGTTAATTATGTTTCTATGTCTACTGGTTTCAATATTTAGTTGTAACTAATTATGTAGTGTGTGTGTGTGTGTGTGAGAGAGAGTGTGAGAGAGAGAGAGAGAGAATATAGTAAGCAATCTGGGACTTGTCACTGATATGCCTGTTAATTAGGAGTCACACATATGAGGTCATAGAAATACATAAAAATGGGTATCAGGCACAAGAACCTTGAAGGATTAGACTCAACAGTAATAAGAAGTTATGACTGTTTGAGAATCCTATAATTTCAGCAGTTTTTATGGGTTTACTACAACTAAATTCCTGAAACTTTTTCTTCCTGAAACACTTATTTATAGAGTAACAAGTCACTTCAAGATTAAACAATTACTAGAAGATCTGAAATAGTCAGGTACTACAAATAAGATTGAGTCAGGTATAGAACACATGAGTATACAGTGGGGGTTTCTCAGTGGGGACAACACTTGATCCTACAGTAAACATCCTAAGCACCAGCACTGGGAGCATAGAAACCCCTTGTGAAGGGACTGGCTGTCAGACATTGAATTAAGTTTTACAAGTGGCAATCTGTAATTGTTCGTTGTTATGCAGCTTTTATTGTGTCGCGACAATAAGGTTATCATGTATGTAGTTTCTTACAGTTGGCGTATATGTGGTTTTATTCCCTGCTTATTATTTCTCACTGGCCTTGACAGATACAGAAAAGAATTTTCAGTAGCTTTCACTGACACCAAACACAATACATGCTCTGAAAATGATCTCATTTATATCCCCTGGTGCAGACAGACTTTTAGCTATTTAATCAGTGCACTGCCAGGAATTTGACTTATTATCAAATATTCTAGTTTGTGGGTAGGCAAAAGATGGCCCATGGGCCAGATCCAGCCCACCAACTGATTAGATCCAGGCTGCAGGCAGGCGATTGCCAATTGATTGTATCCGGCCTGGGACAGCCCAAGCTGCACTCCTACTTGCAGTTGCCAATGGCCCCAGCCAATGCACACAGCTTCCCAGCAGGGCTGCTCCCAGTGTGGCTGCATTCATTTGGGTACTGTTCAGCACCCCCCACCTCCAGCAGTTCCTCCTCCACTTCCTGCCTATGCTGCGCCCCTCCAGGCTACAGGTAGTATGGGGAAGCAGCCACAGCCATGGTGATGCTTGCTGGGCACCACATGCCCAGCCAGGTAGGGGGAAGCTGTAACTAGGCAGCTCCTGTCCCAGCATGCGGGGCTCCAGCTCTGGCTCCCAGCCGCCTTCCACACACTCAGCCACAAGCAGCTGGTTGCTCATTACATCAGGTGGGTGGGGAGGGTAGAAGGCGGCAAGAACTGAAGCCCCACGCACTGGTGCAAGAGTCACCCGGCTGCAGCTTCCCGTTCACCTGGCTGGGCATCTACTCCCTGGCACACGTCTCCACAGCTTCCCTGTGTTACCTGCTGCCCACAGTGGCCCAGCAGGGGCAGGAGGAAAAGGAGGAGCCATTGGAGGTGGGGCAGCCAAGTAGTACCTAGGCAGCTGGGGCAGCAGCCCTGTGGAGAAGCTCTGCACACTGGCCAGGGCCAGACTAGGATGGTGTGATTGGTGGGCAGGGGGTGAGAGCAGGTGGAAGTATAGTGCAGTCCACTGTAGGCAAGAGTGGGCAGGGCTCGGCCCCATGTGGAGCACTGTGGAGGCAGCCAAGAGCCAGATGTGTGTTGGGGCGAGAGAAGGGAGCAAATTACACCTGCACCTGCACCGTACCTTTCAGGCAAGCTCTGCTGCATGTGTCCCTGCCCCCACTCTTCCCCTCTTCCAACATCCAGCCGGCTCCTGGGACCTAGCATTCAGATAGCCCCCTACACACACATCCCTCCCCCCACACACCACACCCTTCCCCACACAATATACAAAAGTAAGACTTTATTTTGAGCTATTATGCAATCACATCTATATATACTACTCAAAAAAGCATAAACCAAGACAACAATTATTTTAAAAATGAAATTATAAAATGTTATAGTAGTTTTTTTTATTTTTAGTATATGATTTTTTTTTATTTCTAATTTGTTAAAATGCCGTCCTAAAGATATGATGTGTGAGGCCCTTGACAGCTCACCAAAACTCGTTAAGTGGCCCACGAGCCAAAATAATAATGGCATAATGGCAAATGATAAACTGTGGGAAGATACACTTCCATCAACTTTGTCTTTATTTGACAATTAGAACTAGGTACTGAAATGATCTGGACTTGTGCATCTCGTTCACTGATATTAACATGAGAAGGAAGGAACATAAAATTATGTAATTTACAATATTTACCCAAATCCAAGATGCTTTTCCCCCATTCAATATGGAGGGAACCCTCATCTTGGATTTCAGTATAGGGCAGGCAGAATCTAATCAGTAACTGATTCCATAAATAACAAATTATAACAATTATAATTTTTCTTCGTATAGAGTCTAATAAATGGGGCGGTCATGTTAAATTTGATGTCATCTTGGATTCAGGTATGTATGATATAGTCACATATGTGGCCAAATTTATCCTTGGTATTACTCCTGGGATGAATCTGGCCCATTGTCTCTTTAGCAAAACATGTCCTGACAAAACTTAATTGTAGTAAGTAATCCATAAAAGAAATACAAAGCCTATGGACCAAATCCCCACATGCCGTAAAATGGCATAACTCTATTGATTTCATCTGAGTTCTGATGATTTATGCAATTTGGAGATTGGATCTATGGCTAGAATTATTTATAAAATAGTTTTTCTGGCAAAAGCTGCTGTGAATGATTAATGCTGGTAGATGTGGCACTGCATCTACAAAACAGTAGCATCCTATAGTTTTCAAATATACTTGTATTGAAGATTTAATTCCTGATTCTCTGAACAATGAAAAGTAAGAAAGCTTTTCAGTAAGACTTACTAGCTAGTGGGGTATCAATCTGCTAAACAGAAAAAGATTTTTAATAGACAGTAGATTTACTTAATTTTTTTTTAAATGAGCCACTTAAATGACAGATGTCCTCAAGTTAAATTGTAAACCACTCGGGTTTTATTTTATTATTCTGTTTAGAATACAATTGCTTAAAAAAAAGTTAGAAATTTCAAGAAGTGGTCAGGCTGGCATGGGATATGATATAATTTTTACAACACTCAAATGGAGAATGAAGGAATATGATAAATACTTAGACTACTTTTTGTTAATTGCTCCTTTTAAATGTATGGTTGTTTATAGTTTTATACATTAATGCTGTTACCATATTTCAATATATACTTTCCCAATGTTTTAAATAAAAAATACTACTATTAAATACGTGGGACAGTGAAACCACAGAAAAGACCAAAGTGCTTTCAGACAACAGACTCTAAGTGTTAATGCATCACATATATAACAGTCTTGTCCCACACTCACTATATGTCTTTTATAAATGTATACATGACAAACTGATGCATGATCATGAAGGGAGGCAGTGTTATTCAGTGGAATGGAGAAGGGATTTGGGAAATGAGAGGTCTCAACCCACCTGTGGTACTAACTTGATGTATGAGTGTGGATTAGGTCAGTGTTGTCACAAGAAGTTACTGATTTGAGGTAGTTCAGTTTTCATTGGCTGCTTTGAAATCTTTTGGACATGATCTTCAAAATTGTTGAGCACCAAAAATTCCAGATGAGTTTTTGACTCCTCAGCACTGCACATGTAGACGCTGACACAGCTGGAAGGGCCGCAAGGGTGTTTCAGTGCAGGGGCTGCCTGACGGCTAGCCTGGCACTGGAGTACCTTGTATCCCAGCCAGACCCTCTGCAGCACATTGAACTGTGTTGGAGCAGCCCCAGGCTGGCAGGATGACCCTCCAAACCCTTATCTGTTGGGGCTGCTCTGACCTGGCTCAACATGCTGAGGTCCTGGATGCTTGTGTAAATGCAGCACTCAGGAGCAATACATTCTAGCGTGATATGCACCAGAGTTTATTGCTGTGCACTAAGAGCACATGTACATGCACCCATTCTTTAATTATTTACTGCTTTTTGTCTCTATCAAATTTATCACAATTTTGACAGGTAAGGTCAAACTTGACCACAATCATTGTCAGGGCAATTTGCCGATAGTAAACCAGGGCATCTCATTTTCCCTTTCTAAATATTATTCCATCTTGACATTTTGAGCAGTTGTCTGGGACTTCCACAGTACTCAAGGATTTGTTAAATACCAGCATCAACAACTCAGATAATTTCTTCAATAATTTTTGTACTGGTGAGTGTGGTAGGATTGCACTGGATTCTGTATTTGATTGATATGCAGTATGGATTACATTTTAATTTTCTAGTTTAGGAGATACTCCAATACTTCAATTTTTTAGTTGCCCAGTTATTGATGCTTGGGGGTTTTATTTATTTATTTATAACTACTTCAGTTATTAACCAACAGGTACCAAAGGAAACCAGACTTTACTAAAATAACTAATTCAAAATCTGCCACTATATCTCTCCATTGCCACCAGTCAGCATTTTCCACAAAAAAATCATCAGGCTTTCAAAGATGAATCTGCTACAACACATAATAAACCTTATCCAGTGGATCAAATGTCCTTACAGAAACAATCTTGGTGAAATCAAATAGCTACTGTGCTTCAGAATGAACCCCAACATTAAAAAATGATAAAGAACAGAACAAAATCCATCACTGATAGAACACTTTTCCCAAAATAACCATTCCATCTCTGACTTTGCAGTCTTTGTTCTCCAAGGAAACCTCCATAATTCAAGAAGACAGGCCTGGGAACTCATAAGTTTACTAGACACCAGAAACCATGGATTTAACATTGACCACTGGCTTTATTAAGGCGTATTATTCTTAAGTCTTCATTAAGATATTGTCTTTATTAAGGCTTATTACAACTCACCTTTCTCTCCAGTAACTTCTTTTTGCTCCAGAGGTGATAACCATTCATTAGAGCTGGGAGCAGCAGTCCCTTGATATAAGGATGACAGTCTTCCATGAGACAGGGAAGACCATCCACTTGCCTTTCAGGTGGGTAATCTATTAACATATTACATTAAGATAAAG
The DNA here is from genome assembly GCF_001723915.1 of Gavialis gangeticus. NCBI lineage: Eukaryota > Metazoa > Chordata > Crocodylia > Gavialidae > Gavialis > Gavialis gangeticus. The sequence goes on along the minus strand of NW_017729030.1, from coordinate 31,272,028 downwards.
CAAGAGTTAGGATAAAGTAAGTAAGAGTAATTACTCTTACTTGCACTTAACTTGGACTGATGAAAAGTGCCTGAAGCCCAAAACCTCCCCACTTACCTCTCCAAACTATGCAACTTGGTCCAATAAAATATATTACCTCACCTCACAAATCTCAATACAGTTTTCAAAGCACAAACAAACAATATTTTCCGTAGGAAACAAGCACATTACTTTCAAACTGCTGAGAATTCTTCTGTGTGGAATCTAATCTAAATACAGTGCATCTCATCTAACTCTGAGGCTAGGGAAAGACATTTAAAAAGTCTGATCCTGAATTGATTCAGTCTTTGCAGGTTAGTCTAACCGGGCCAGGCTGAACCGGTTTGAACCACACAGACATCCCCTCTGGACTGAAGAAATGCAGCACATGCCTGCAGTGGCTTGGGCTAGAAGCCGGCATGTGCTAGAGCAGCCCTCCCTTCCCTTCCACAATGCTGAGCTGGCGGGGTGTGGTCAGGCCTTTGCAGGATGCTTTGATTAGGGTGGGGGTCCCGCCCCCTTCCTGACCAGCGAGGGAGCCAGCAGGGAGTTGATAACACAGCATTTAGTTACACAGCATGGAGTTACACAGGGAGTTGATAGCATTTATCACCCCACCAGAAAACAAAAGCCCCTCCCATTAGTTCAAGCTCTTCTTAAACAACTTTTTCCAAGGAAGGAATGGAGGAACACTACCAGCTGACCTGTTGATTAACTCCAAAAAGCCCTGAGCAGACACTGTCCTGTCTGCCTTACATAGACACCTCTCAGCATTAGCTAGCATACCACATGCCGGCTACAGTCCCTTCTGTGGGGGGGATCCCTGCTTGAGCAGGGAGTGGTGAGGTGGGGTGGGCAGAGGAAAGCCAGGTAGACCCTGCTGTGCCTGCCATCTCTGCAGGAGCTCCAGCCAGGGAGCAAAGGGGCGAGGCCAGCTGTGCTGTGAAGCAGACCACTCCAGCCAGGGCTGGAAAGCATCTGGGATGCTGTGGGACTCTGGTTTAAGTTAAACCAGGTTGGGTCTGGGACAGACATTGCATAAACCAGTTTGACCCAAATCAGTTATGTCTAATCCTACGTTCAACCAGGTTTATCTCAAACCAGTTTCAGCCATTTTCAAACTGGTTTATGTGCACTGAACATCTGTTCTGTTACAAGTTTAAACCAGTTTCTGATCACTTAAACCGATGTATGTGTAATATCTGTCCCTAGTCCCTGTGAATATTTTCAGGATCACTAGGTGTTTCTTGCTGTCTTATTTATTGGGTAGGTTAATATACATGTCTGATAAAGGAATAAAAATAATGGAAGATTTGATTGTTAAACAAAAATGATGGAGTCTTCATTACCAGCTTGTAGTCTGTAGAAACTGTCTCTTGTGAGGTGGCATAAATTGATCTCTTATTCCTACTGTGCAGTTTGAGTCAGGGTGGTCTAAAAAAAATCAGACTTTTTTATTCCTCTTACGTGGTAGGTGTAACACTGTGCATTTTAGGGGGCATCAGACTACAAGTTGCCCTTCATTCCCTTAGAAAAAGACCCAAACAAATTGCAAAATGAGATCATCAGGTCACCCTTTGAAGAACTGGGAAGCTAGTTACCCCTTGAAGAAACTGAACACAGAAGTTTCAGTAAAGCTTTTCAAGTTTCTCATGGCTTCAGGTTTTCTTTTGCACTATCTTTAGCATTTGGCATTGTATCCTCATGCAAGGATACTGGAAGTAACATGCTTAGCTTCTGAGAAGGAAGGAAATTAATCACCTTCTAATGCAACACTCACAAGGTCTAGCCGAGTAGGGTGTGGCAGGTGAGGGATTTGAAGGGCCCCTATTCAGACCTGCTTAACAGGATAGCTTGACATCCTGAATTTCAAAGGATGTCTTCATGTCTTTGTGAACGTGTTATGACAATATGAATATGAGCTAATTAGCATCATGCTTGTGTAATGATAAGAGGATTTCAACAGCACTGTGACTACAGCAAGGAATTCAAAGTGTTCTAAACTTCTGCATTAGGGAATCCTTCTGTATAAGCAACACAGCAAAGAAACTGGATCCAGTTCTATAGAACTCGTACTCATCTCAATAGGACCCTGATCAGAATATCTGTCACAAGGTTTTGGTACTTTTCTTACATGAATGAGGTTTAGTTTTCACCTGTAGCTGGACGGTGTTGTGAAGAAGATTGTCAATCAAGAAATCAACCAAGAATCATTTAAGCATCCAGGTGCAGTGTCCAACACACGCTGCACAAAGAACCATTCTTCTACTTTTCTTTTACACTGTCAGGTAGATTGTTTTATTTTTATCCAGATCAGAAACATAAAATTGAAGACTATATTTGTGACAGTTTTCTTTTTTCTAAAAAAAGAATGCTATTATAGGAAAAAGATATGTTTGGTGAGAATCCCTCCCTCATTGACCCGAGACAATTGTTTCCACTTAGAACGTTCAAGTAAAAAAAAGAATTATGCCCTCCAAGTGCTCTTTCCTTACATACAACATCTTTTAGAATTACAATTGAAATATCAAAATTCAACCGTCTTGTTTTGTCATTTTCCATCACTTAATATTTCATAAATCAGCTGTTGATTCATGAAATATTAAGTGACAGAAAAGTTGCTTCTGCCTGTAAATCCCATTAATTGAGGATGGGCTCAGTCTGGCACTTTATGGTTTAATGTTAAACTCTGGAATATACTGCTGGAATTTTGTAGTGAACATTGGTCTTTTAATGCTGCAGTTCTTGGTTTATATTGTGTATTAGCATAACAAATTGCAGTAAATACGTCTTTCAGTTTTGTGTGTTTTCTTTAAAGGCAACATCCCAGTGTTTGCAGGAACAAAAGCATTGCCTTTTGCAGCTTAGACATGCTTTACTTGGGCCCAAATCCAAGTTTTTTTTTCCCTGAGTGCTGGATGTTAGGGGTGTGGTTTTTCATTCCAGTTTTCATCCATGCATCCTGTCCCTATAATCATTTGGCTGTGTAAAAGATAAAAAGACAGCCAGGAACTCTAGTGCCCTTCCACTGCTCTAACTCAGTCTGCTCAAATGCTCAAAGAAAAGACTGAGATTGGTAGCATCAGCTACTGCAATGCACTCCAGTTGAGCACATGCTTGCACACCACCCATTTACCTAGCAGTGGTTTTCACTTACAGCTTACCCCCATGCGCCAGAGACTGAACGGACTTGCAGTTCATATCTGAGTGCATCTAATCATTGGTTTTGAAATCTAAGAAGGTTGATCATTTCTTCTTGAGTATCTGAAAGAAAGCAGGTCTCTGTTCTTGGCCCTGACAGTTGAATGAGCAGGGACTATTTAGGTACCGGTCCACAAATGTACAAGTCAGCAGATGGATTCTCAATAAATGCTTGGTCTCTGTAAGAATTTACTTTATCCAAGTTTTATCTTTGGTCTAATACAGGCAGTCCTCAGACTTACTACACAATTAGTTCCTGAAAACTCCATCTTAAGTCAAAACTTTGTAACTTGGAACCAATTTTCCCATAGGAACAATGTTATAAATGGGGGATTGGTTCCTGAACCAAGGCCTGATACCCCGTTTTCACCAAAAAAAACCCAGAACTTTGTACTCAGTCAATTAGAAGTGAGTCATATAGCTACATTAATGTATTTATATTGTAAATAGCAATCATGTTTCATAGATTCATAGACATTAGGGCTGGAAGGGACCTTGGAAGATCACTGAGTGAGGTCCCCTGTCCCAGGGGGAAGAAGTCAGCAGGGATCATAGGAGCCCAGTAAGATAAACATCCAAATGTCTCTTGAAGGCATTCAAAGTAGGTGCTTGAACTACCTCTGGCTGCAGTCTATTCGAAACCTTGGGGGCTCGGACAGTAAAGAAGTTCTTCCTTATGTCCAGCCTGAAACGGTCTTGGTGGAGCTGGAAGGACTTCTTTGAGGTGACTTTGCTGGACTTTTTGAAGGGCTCTTGGTTGGACTTTTTGAAGGGTTCTTGGCTGGAGTCTTCTCAGGAGTCTTGTCTGCTTTCTTAAAGTGTGCAAAGAAGTT
>NW_017729030.1:31252413-31262976 GCF_001723915.1 Gavialis gangeticus | reverse complement strand
TTCTCCAGGGAGATGGACAACACAGCAAACTTGTTTGCTGGCATGGTGTTGCATCAGATCAAGCGTCGTAAAGTCAAAACTGACATCAGAAAATCAAAACAAGATGTCAATTTATAAACGTCATAAGTGCCATTCATTGTAACTCAAAATGTCCTAAGTCAAGGACTTCCTGTACAGTCTGAATTCTTTTTTGTCCTTCAGACCATATTGCATGGCTTCCAAGTTTGCCCAGGCATTCTCATAGCCTTCTCTAGACACGTGTTGTGTATCTACTTGCCAGTAATGGGTGTAACTGCTTTAGTGCTGACACTAGTTTAAAGGCTAGCATAGACAGAACTTCATATAATTTCCTGAAGCAAAATTCCTTCCTTAAAGACATGACTAAGTCCTATATCACTGAGCAACCACTAGAATAACTGACGTCATGCTTTTATCTGATTCTTGTTTTAGTTAGCATTTGTCCTTTACACACACACACACACACACACACACCTCATCTACACAAGACACTAACTGCACAGTTGCCAAATAATAGTTTGCAATAGTGTGTCACAGCACAAACAGTGCTTATAGGCTACTGTGCAGTACTCATAGGTTACTATGCAGTAGTGTCACTAAAAAGGTGTTTGCTGGTGCTACTGCACAGTAACTCCAGTGACTGTGCATTTATGTAGTATTTGATTATGCTTGTAGTATAATCAAGTACTAAATCAAGTGCAGTAACCACTGCGTAGTAGTGTCCCGTGTAGACATGCCCACTGGCTACAAACAGATATCACATCTGGGACAAAGTATAATCATTCAGATGTCCAAATCAGTTGTCCCGGGATAGATTCTAAAAAGGTTCATGGGCTAGGAAGTACAGTTTATCTTGGGACATCTGAAAATATGTCTGAACAAGTATCCTGGGATTGCGTAATTGGATCAATGGCAAAAATGCAGCAGTATATTCAGCTGCTTGCTAAGCTTTGATTAAAAGGGTGATGTGTGCAATGTCTATTCCCAGCCACAGGGACATAGGCAAGCAAACACCCCATAGGGTGTTTTAGACCAACACGGCTACAGCCTACACCCCTGAACAAAGGAAGCACTCACAGTTAAACAGTGCTCTGGAGGTAAAGAAATACAGCCTGTTAAACAGGTGAAAACATTTTCTTTTAAAAAGGTGCCAGAATCAGAAAGGGCAAACCTAACTTTGTAGGAAATATGAACCTCTTGTTTATTCAAATATTTGATCACAAAAGGACTGAAATCTTATGGAGAGCCTTCTCCAAAAACTATCCAAATAGCTGCCAAATTAGAAGTAGTCAATGAAAAAAAGAATTCAATGGAACAATGAGTTACGAGACGAAGGTGTTGCTCTATTCAAAGATACCTTCTCAGGCCACTTATCTCACAGTCTTAAAGTACAAAAACCTGAAGAAGCAATTACCCAATATGAAGCAGTTGTCCTATAGTTGGAAAATGCTCTCACAAAAGAGACAGACAAGGTTATTTGAGATGCTCCTCACAAAAGAGAGCTCTTTGCTGGGAATAGACAGTGTCAGTGACACAAAACCTAGTTTGATGAGGCCTGCTTTAAAGTTAAATATGATTTAATAGATGCCTTGGAGGAACACACATCTAAAAATGACTGTGCTAGCTTCCAACAGATCAAGATTAAAATAGACTATAAAAAATTAATGGACAAAAAAAGGAAACATTATCAAATGAGGCTATGGAAGGAACTGGTAGCTGCAGTGTGTATATTCCTAAAGATACATGGGTCTTATTTTTTAAAAATCTGCCTTCTTTCTAACACTTCAGAGCCTGTCCTATGATCCTTAGGTGTATTTGCATTACTTGAACAAAGAATAAGGGCCAAAATCAAAAGGAAATCTCACTGGCTTTTTTTTATATCCATGACTTCATTTTACCTTTTCTTTTATATCATCATACACTATGTTCTATTTTAATTTTGTGCAAACTTGTAGAATGGGTAATTTTATTATATATTTTTGGCCAAAATTATACATTATATAAATGTTGTTTTATTATATATAATTTTTATTGCTCATTTTATTGTATTGTTTTGACAAAGCTGTAAGTAAACTACTTCTGCTACTACTGATATAAGTCAAAGGTCTGATAGTTGGGTAAAGAATCACTGTTTCTTAAATAGCCAATATTTCATGCCTTTTAGCTGGGTAAGTAAAAATCATGATATTTTCTGAAGGTTTCATTTTTAGAAGGAGATAAATATGTTTCTTTGAATTCTCCCACCTTTACTATAATTTTGAAAAGGAGAGCTGAAAGAGACCTCAGGAAGTCATTAGTCCAAACCAGACCAAACAACGAAACAATGCCTGTGCACCTCAGTTATAGGTATGATATGATACTTATGTCAGTTATAATCAAAGTAGACAGGATACTCTATTCTTTTAAATGAGGGGTATCAAATTCATCTGGTTTCACCACTTTTTCTTCACATATTTTAATCTTCAGCTTTTGTCTTATGCCTTATAAATGTACTTATTCTTTTACTAAATAATTAAAGGAAAGCTGAATGTATAATATTCAGTGATGAACAAATATGGCAACTGTATTTATGTACTGTAAACACCACGTTCACTGTGTTAATTTAGAAGAAATGTTAATTTAGTGTCACAAATTAGCTCATCTCACTTAAACATATTCCCTGAGAGCCCTGCACTACTCATCTGCCCCATGGACCAGCTCTGTGCTAGTCATCAGGCCCATAGATGTTTTAAGGGGATATATGCTTTTTTTTTATAGGGCAGCTGTTGTCCTACTCACGCAGAAAGCAGAGTCTATCTAGTCTGGGAACAATCGGATCCAAATTTTAAAATTAGTAGGAAAGCTTTGATTTGGGATTCAGTGCTAGAAACATAATTGTTTTCTTCTCTTTAAATTTGAAAGCAGACACATGCTTCAAACCAGGAATGGGCAAAATACTGTCCATCACCTGGATCGAGCCCACTAAGAGATTTTATCCAGCCCAGGGCAGGTCCTTCAGACTGCCTGGCCCAGGCTCAGGGACAACTCGAGCTATGGTGTGTCCTGCTGGATCCACTGCCCCTTGGTGCACAGCAGGGTGGCGGCAGCACGGTGGCCAGACTGGGCTTCTCACCAGCACCCGTGGTAGTGGTTCACTCTGCCCAGCTGCCGCTGCCAGTCCATCCCACACCCACCATTGGGGGCGCCAGACAGAGCAAGGGGGTGGGGAGGGTCTCTGTGGAGACTGGACTGGGACCCCTGCAGGCAGGTTGCTCTTGGCCAGGCAGATGGAGCCATTGGTGGCCACGGATGGTGTCCAGGACAGGGGTGGGCAGGGGCTGGGACTGGGATTGCAGGGTAGTGACGGGGCAGAGCCGGGGCCCAGGGCACAGCTAAAGTCAGCTCTCCTCACATCCCCGCCTACAGAAACTGTGATGGCATGACCAGTCACAGGGACATGAGGAGAACAGATTGCTGCTCTGCTCAAGGCCCCAGCCCTGAGCCATCACCACACTGCAATCCTGGCCCCGTCCACCTGTCCTGGTCCTGGATCCTGCTCCCTGCCTGCTCCAGCTCCATCTCATCTGCCTGGCTATGTATTCCCTGCCCATGGGGGTCCTGGGTTGGTCTCTATGGAGACCCCGTCTGCTCAGTCTGGCACCCCCAGCAGTGGGTGCAGAGTGGATGGACTGGGGCCAGATAAGACAATTTGCCCCCTCTTGCCACACCAGGCAGTGCCAGCCCCATGGGGCTGCGTCAGCACCCCCTCACCATGCCAGGTCAGCACTCCCCACCCCTGCTGCCGCATCGGGTCTGCACCCCCACCTGCAGTGCCACTTCAGCACCCCACCCATTGTGCCATGCTGTGCCAAGTCAGCACCTCCCACAGGCCTCCAACAGATCAGGAAATCTCCTTAAGTGGCCCTCCAGCCCAAATAATTGCTCACCCCTGCTTTAAAAGATGATATAGCTGAGATGGGCTACAAGGAGCCGCCAAATCCTAGTCAGTCTCTTCATTCTGAGCAACTCCTTATGTGTACTTTGTCCTATAAGAGCTCTTCTATGGGAGAATCACTGTGCTTTGTAACTTGTTCTGCAGATACACGTAGAAAAAGGAAAGGAAAGCTTCTCACAACCTTGCTGCCTCGGGCTGAGAAGACGCTCTTTTCAATTCAGTTGCTCATAGTCCTTGCTAAGTATCACAGATGTACTAATGCGCAGGTTGCAACCATAAGAAATCCTGATGTCAGGTGACGGACTTCTCTAACTGTTGAGTGAGTGCCTGGCCCTGCCTAGCAGACAACATGTAGGCACCTGGAAATACTTCAGTTATTGCCAATAACTATGACAATAATGATTGAGCAGTGATTTACACCATAAAAGCTCTTTGGATTTATTTGATAATTAGTGAAAAATCTTTGTTTTTAAAATGTGATGGACCAGGGCAGAGAGAGAAGCTAGCACCACAAGTGGAAAGAGGTGTATGGTTCATAATTGAGCAGGAGCCCTTTGGTAAAACTTGTAAAAAAAGAAGCAGGTTACTGAAGTGAATTCTGTCTTGTTCTCAGGTTGGTGTTCTGATCTGTAGGCTAAAGCAGGGGTGATGTGTAACAGGCGCACATGCACCCCTTGAGCATGGCAGTGCACCCCCTGCAAAAAGGCACCGGTGTGCGGGTGGTCACTGCTCATCACCCTGCCGCCAACACAGCTGGTGGCGTCTGTGGGTGGTCACTGACCGCTGGTCAGCACTTGCCACGCCCCCTCTCCCTGCTGATAGTGCCAGCATTGTCTGTGGGAGCGCCTCGCTTACCGCCACCATGCTCCTGCCACTGTGCTCCTGCCACTGCTATGCCCCCGCCAGCCGCTGGGGGCACACATCATTCATGGGCTAAAGACCTGGAGTGATGGCTTGATATTAGAAGGTGGATAAGGGAGAAGGTCTGCTGATGCCCTTAAATGTTTCTTGTTTTCTAATTCTGATATGCATGTTAAACACATCAGCATTCTAAATATTCTAAATATCCAGATGGTAAAATATTTAAATATATCCATTCAGTTACTGGAAATTAAAATATCATAAAAACAGTGTTTGATATCAAATTAGGGTTATTTTAAATTTTTTTTCAACCTACCATTTCATGTCAACTTTTCATGTCACAAGGTTGAAATAACTTCCATGAGAAGAAAGTCTGGCTTCAAACAACAGCATTTTCTTAAAAGCCCCAATGCAGATCAGCCTAATTTTCAAAGTCCAAGTATTTGTAATGGTAGGCCCTGTGCCGTGTTCCCATACAGCTGGCCTCCTGGCTGGTAGGAAGGTAGATCCTAAGACAGGGGTGGGTGTACACCTTGCTGGGGTCATTTGACCCCAGTACTCTTTCCTGCCGTGGCAGGGGGTCGGACTCAATGATCTGCTCAGGTCCCTTCTGACCCTACAAACTACGAAACTATGAAAATGCAGCCCAGGGGCCAGACGTGGCCCACCAGGCCATTCTATCTGGCCTGGGGGGCCCCCTAAAAAGTTTAGAAAATTAATAGTTATCTGCCCTGGGCTGCCTGTTTTGCAGCCCTTGATGGCTTGCCTAAACTGAGTAAGGAGCCCTCTGCCCAAAATAATTGCCCACCCCTGTCCTAAGACAACTGTTACAAGGGCTACCTAACAAACCAGGTAACACACTGCCTTGACACTGGAGCTGAGGCAGATGTCATCTACCTGGACTTTAAGAAGGCCTTCAAAACAGTTTCACATCCTATTCTAATAAGGAAGCTAGCAGGCTGTGGAGTGGATGCTTACACAGTCAGGTGGGCGGCCAACTGGCTTAGGGACTGCACTCAGAGAGTGGTGATGGATGGGTCTCGACCTGGAAGGAGGTGGGCAGTGGTGTCCTGTGGGGTTTGATCCTTGGACCGGTGTTAATATCTTCATCAGTGATTTGGATGATGGTGTGGAGAGCACCCTGTCCAAGTTCTCAGATGACACCAAGTTATGAGGCAAAGCTAATACACCGGAGGGCAGGGAGTGGATACAGGCAGATCTGGAGAGGTTGGAGCAATGGGCAGAACAAAACAGGACGCAATTCAACAAAGACAAATGCAAGGTACTCCACCTAGGGAGGAGGAATCCCCTGCACACCTATAGGTTGGGGGATGACCTCCTCCACAGCTCAGCGGCTGAAAGGGATCTTGGAGTCATAGTTGATTCCAACATGAACATGAGCCAGCAGTATAATGAAGCCATCAACAATCGTGCATGAACAGGTGCATAACCAACAGATCAAGGGAGGTGATGCTCCTCCTCTATGCAGCACTGGTTAGGCCACAGTTGGAGTACTGTGTCCTGTTCTGGGTGCCGCACTTCAAGAGGAATGAGGAGAATCTGGAGAGGGTTCAGAGGAGGGCCGCTCATATGATTAGTGGCCTCCGTGCAAGACCCTATGAGGGGAGGCTGAGGGATCTGGATCTTTTCGGCCTTCACAAGAGATGTCTGAGGGGAGACTTTGTAGCTGCCTATAAGTTTATCAAGGGAGGACAGCAAAGACCTGGAGATGCACTATTTACCAGGGCACCCCTAGGAGTAACTAGGAACAATGTGTACAAACTAATGGAGAGTAGATTCAGGTTAGACATTAGGAAGAAATTTTTCACAGTAAGGGTGGCCAGAATCTGGAACAGACTGCCAAGAGAGGTGGTACTATCATCTAACTTGGAGGTCTTCAAGAGGAGACTAGATAGGCACTTGGCTGGGGTCATCTGACCTCGGTCCTCTTTCCTGCCTGGGGCAGGGGGTCTGACACGATGATCCTTCAGGGTCCCTTCTGACTCTACAATCTATGAATCTATGAAAGGCAGTGTTCTCTGAATAACAGAACTGTACTCTGAATATTTGGCTTTACCTGGCTATATCAATTAATATTTATTCAGTATTTCTTAAACTGTTGGGCTAAAATTCTGTTTGATGCTATTCCAAAATGCTTATAAGAAAAAATAAGCAGTGATTCACTCTATGTATATCGGTTTAAAATTATTATGGACTATTTCAATTTTTTTATGAGCTTTTGAATTTGCAAGTGATCTAGATCCTGAGACAATGTAATAGGGGAGATTTAGTAATGTAACAGAGGTCAATCAGCTAGTTGGAAGAACACCAGTATGTCACAGTGAAAGCTCTCTGAACAAAGTATCAATTACTTTATACTATGCATGGCTGAAACCCCAATTGCAATTTTGTTACTTTTTCCAGTTCATACTGTACCAGGCATCTCTGTGACATCTGAGTTTGTCTCTGCCTCTTTAACGTCTAAGATCGGATTACTGATATTACCTCCTGAGAACATAGAGTCATATGAGCGTAAGGACACAAATTATTTTTTTATCCCATCATTTTACAAATGATTTACATTAATACTTTGACATGCCAAAGCAGGTGAAATTTCTCAATGCCCTCTTTAGGAGATGGACAATAATAATACTGTTCTTTTCTTTTAACGTCATTCAGGAAGCAGAAACAAAACACTTACATAATGGCTTGTGATATGGGGGAAAAGGTACAGCAAAATCAATGTCGCTGTAATCTGGGCTCAGTTGCAATGGCTTGGTAATTTAGTAAAACAGATATCCCTGTTACATTTCTTCATGAGCAAACAAAGCAGAACAGGCATATGGTGAAATTATTTTGATTTTGGATTAAAAGGCACAACTGACGAACAGTAGCCAAATGCAGTCTCAGGGCATGTCCAGACGAGAATGCACCTGCATTAACCCAGGGACAAACAGCAGCAGCACATAGTTGTGCCTCTGCTACTTCTCCCTGGGGAATGTCCCTGCACACATGGTCTGATGCGTGGCAAGTTGCCCTGGGTAGGGTAAGGGAGGCTGGGACCAGCACCTGGACTGGCTCCAGCAGCCTTACCTGGGGTCCTGGGGGCCTCACGGGGCTCCAGCAGTGGCAACCTGGGTGGGTGGACTTTGGCTGTCCATGTTCTGATTTTGGATGGTGCACGCTGCTGCCACATGTGCTGCCCTGCTTTCTTCTGCCACAGTTTTTTTGACACTGAGATCTCCTGGTGTCAACCTCTCCCTGCTATGCTGCAAATTAGTATCTCAGCAAACACGTATATGGGCGGTGTGTGCAGTTTGCGGCACTGCAGACAGGTCTGTGGTGCCTCAGACCACATGTGCGCTCGTCTGGATGCGTTCTCAGAGAACATTGTAACTCCCTCTTTTTAACATTCAACAGCTGACCTGCAACAGAAGTTACAGCTGACCCTATGATAGGCCAGATCCAGTACGGGACTCACATGTGTACTTTGAGTTAGGCAGATGTAAGGCATCTAAGTCAAAAATTATGAAATTGAAAAACAGTCTGCTCTTGCCTGCATTTGGATGTGCCTAAACTCCACCAGTGTCTTACTTTTGGGCAAGGCATCTTTACACATGCTTCAGAGGGGAAGGGGGCACTTTAATTAGAGCAGCTCTCAGGTTTTCAACGAGCTTTAGTTAAAGTGTCCCCACTACCATTGTGAAGCGCAGGTTTGCTGAATACATGAGACATGGAGGCTGGGGTTCCTGGTTTGGATCTGTAGAAGAAATACAGACCTGAGTGGCAGGATTTAAAACTGAACATGCTGACTTTGGGCAGTACCCTACTCAGCATGCTGGCCTTTGTGGCTCCTGTTGTGAGGCACATAACTCTCCCTGAGCATGTCCCCACGAGGGTGCATGCGCAATTTGCAGCACCACAAACTGCACATGGCGCATGTGCATGCGTTCACCATGCTGCAAATTAGCATGGTGGGTTTTTTTGACACCAGGTGATCCTGGGTGTCAAAAAAAATGCTGCTGAAAAAAAGCAGTGTGGCACACACGGCAGCAGCATGACCTGCCAGAAAGGGAGCTTGGCCAACCAGAGCCATGCTCTGGTTGCCAGCTTGGCTCTAAGCACTCGGATTGATGCTGCTGCCACCTCAGGAGGCCCACAGGAACCCAGGTAAGACTGCTGGGGGCAGTCCCCTACCCCACCTTGGGCAACTTGCCCCACACCAACCCCACATGCAGGGTGTGTGCAGCAGTAAAAAGCAGTGGCACAAATTTGTGTTGCTGCTATTTTTGCCATGGCAGCCACACACCCCTGCACATGGCAATATACCCCTTATGCCTAAATGATACACCTGAGTGGTAGGATTTGAGATTACCTCTGTCCCAGATGTTACTTTTCCCCCTAATAGTGTCCCTCAATTCCACTTCAGGACCAAGTACCAAAAAGAAATTCTGCTGCCTAACTTTTAGACCCCTGAGTCTTTTTTTAAGTTCAGCTGCTTCACCCATAACAAAACAACCTGGTGAAAACTTGACAAGGTATAGGTTTTCCTCAATTTATGCAGTACGTGTGTTCCCAGAAAACTGTGCATAAATCAAATTTGCATAAAGGGAACCCAGTTTACAACGTAAGAAATAGGGATGTGTTCCCACGGTGGTGAGGGAGGGAGGGAGTAAGGCTGGGACTAAGGAAGGGGCAGGGAAAGCGGTGCGGTACAACCCATCGGCCGCTCCTGGGGCTGCAGCAGGGAGCAAAGTGGATGGAACTATCAGTGGGTGCAGGGTGCAAGGCATGGGTGACTGGTGCCTCCTGAGTCAGCAAGCAGGTAGGGGGGGTCCAATCGCACCAACCAGGGGAGGGTTTCCCCCCACAGCTGATCTCACTGACCAGCATGGCCAATCGCACCAACCTAGAAGTGCAAGCGGGGCACCTGGAAGTGCCAGTGATGCTCCTGGAAGTGCCAGTGGCACTTTTCCTGGTGTTCCCACTCCCCAGCTGGTGCTCACAGGGCAGCACCAGCGTTTCTGCCTGCTTCCCCCCGCTCGTCACCTAAGCAGGGAGTGCTGGCTAGCATGGGGTGCACCTGTACTTTCAAGGGGTGCATGTGCACCCCTGTGCACTCCCTATGTATTGCCATTGGTGGGGGGGCACAGCTCCTGCTGCTATGTGCACCCTGGGAAGGCTGCAGGCTGGGGGGCTGTGCCAGGCTCTTCCCAGGGAGTGCATGTCCCTGGATCTGCACACAGGGTGAGAGTAGGCTACTGCTGCAGGCTGGGGCTGGCAGCTGCATTGGGCTCTTCCCAGCACTCAGGCAGAGCAGCTGCAGCAGGGACTGGGGTGAGTGGGGCCCCATCGCCACCACCCTTTCACCTCCCCTCACAGACTTACCTGGTTGGGCGGGGCACCTATGCTGATGGCATGAGTGAATTTATATAATGAATTTTGGGTATAAAAAGGGTCATCGCATAAGAGCAAATTTGTATATACCGAACCTGCATAAATTGAGGTACATGGCATAAACTTGTACCTCTCAAATTTTTCATGTCTACTGACCAGCTCTAGCTGGGGGTTTTTTCCTGGAAAAGGGTAATTTGTTTGATGATCTTTAGGCCCTGCTTGCCCATGTTGTTCAGCTGTGTACAGATGCAGGGGTCTGCCTGGAAGAAGCATTTCAGATTCAGATTAGTTACCTTTGAAGAGTATGTAGCCAGTTTACCTTTCAGAGCTTGGGTTGAGTCCCAGGCTTGAGA
>NW_017729030.1:31251569-31251848 GCF_001723915.1 Gavialis gangeticus | reverse complement strand
TCAGGTCTGGAAGACTTCAGGGGCGGAGCCCTGGAGAGTATAAAAGGAGCTGCATGTGCAGCACGGGGGAGATGCAGCAAGGGACTGCAGAAGAGCAGAGCTGAGAAAAGCTGGGGAACAATCCTGGGCAGCCCAGGGCTCCTGAAACTGCCACTGGAGGAGCAGCCTTGGGAGCGGTGCGAGACCGCTCAGGCTGTTGACCGCGCACAGGGGCTGTGCACGGAAAGCCAGCCCTGGGAGCAGTGTGAGACTGCTCGGGCCCATCACGGTGCACAGTTC
>NW_017729030.1:31239273-31251460 GCF_001723915.1 Gavialis gangeticus | reverse complement strand
CACCTTATATTTGTAATTGAAATGTTGTATTGTGATGTTGTAAATAGTGTTATTTAGGGTTTGACCTTGGTTATTGGTTAGTGTTCACTGTGTAAATATAAATGATATTTAGTTTTATGTTTATGTATATTATAACTAAATAAATTGTATATCGTTAAGAACTTTGGGCTTGGGCTAACTCTATAGATGAAAGAGGGATCTGCTTAAAATTCTGGCATCCCTCTCATAGCACCCCCTCCTGCCTACCCATCCCATTCAATTGAGAATAGGGCACGCCCTTGGGTGTACTCAGGTTATGAGTAAATATGGGAATCAGTTGGACAGGGAGGGCAAGATTTTTAGACATGAAAAAAACCTATCAAAGGGCTATAAATTTTGCTCTCAATTTTTGGCCTTCAGGCAAATCAAAAGACTCAAAGGGTCATCAGCTGTCACTTAATTTTTCACTCACCTTTGAGATGTATAGAAAGGGAAAGAAATGTTCTTTCAACTAAATTACTTTAGAATGCAACCTGTAGAAATATTCAGTTTCAACTTTCTGCTTCATTTAACATAGGTCCTTATCCTGCATCACTTGGACCCTGCAAGTGGGGCTTTTGTAATTCACTTTCAGCACAATTTAAAAGAACAAGTTTTAAATGTTGTGGTCTTTTCTCTGATTTTTCTGGCCCTGAATAGGTCAACAAGACTGAAAACACTGAGCATCATTTAAAGATTGTGATGGACTTCAGCTGAATCCAAAGCATTTTTAAAGCAAGTGCTCCCTGCTGGCTGGGGCTTTTCCTCCAAAGTGCCTTGATTATGATGAATGTTTGGTAAATGTATGTCAAAGGGTCAAGGAAAGAAATAAAGAAAATAATAGTCCTGTAATCACCTATACCAGCTATTTAGACTGGTATAGCTGCATTTGGAATCCTTATTCCAGCTAGGTTGCTGAATGGCTGAAGTCCATGAGTCCATTCTCATGTATCATTTGTTCATGATAGCATCAACAATATTCAAGCCATTTTCCAGATGTTAAAGAAGGAACGTAGCATATTAGACTAAAAACTGTATGTGTAATGAGTCCAAATTACAGGAGTATGAGAGGCTTAAATACAATTCTGCTCGGAAAAGCAACTGCAGAAAAAGCACCACAGAACTCCTTGTTCAGCCTCTTTATCCCTAGGCTTATAAAAGCATACACACTTGCTTAATTTTATGTAGGTGTGAATAAAGCCATTAACTTTAATAGTACAACTTGCAGCCTGTGAACTTAAGTATCTGCATTAATATTTGAGATACTTCCATCTCAAATGTGCTTGGTTTGCAAGAAAAAAGCATTGACTACTCATAAGCTTTGAAGACTCCCCCTGGAATCTGAGAGACAGTGTAAAGTTGACTCTGTTCTCTCTATGGCTGGCAATAAAAATGCTGTGGGCCAAATTAGGCCCTCAGTTACAGCTGTGAAGTCCCTGCTGCCTTCAGCTCGTGGGTCCGGGGGTAGCTGATTAGCATGTAATTTTGTTTGTGGTTTCCAAGAAGAGAAATTACACTCCAGCTCCTTTTGTGCTGACTCTGCAGTTAACATGAGTAAAAAAAAAAAATAAAGGCAAAAGAAGAAAAATGTGTTTTAGTTGCTATTTAACTAACTATGAAAATAGTTTCTAATGAAGTCTCAGTGGAATTATAATAGGCTTTCCGTGATCCAGCTTAATTTTAAGTCCCTAAAGAGATCACTGTAGTTTTTACATCTTCTATGATTTTCTTTTTGCTAGTAAGATTATCTCTGTCTTTCTAGTACTGGCTGTTAATAGAGGGTATTCCAGAAGTCCTATGTTTCATGCTCTAAAACTGTTCTAAGCAGCTGGATTTTTACCATAAGCAGCACTTTAAGCTTGGTTTTATTATTTCAACAAATCTGTCTCTTGTTCATATGCAGAATTTTATTTGCTGATAAAATATGCAATTTTTGTACTTGATAAAGAACATATAGATTCGTAGATGCTAGGGTTGGAAGGGACCTCAACAGATCAGCAATTCCAACCCCCTGCCTATACTAGAGTGCTTACCTCCTTGGAGACATGCCAGGCAGTGGTGTGGGGATCAGCCAGGCAGGAACAAATCTGAGCCTCCTCTTATCATCCCAAACCTTACTTATCTATGCACACTTTGTGGAACCCTTCAAAGGGTCTGGTGGCACCCCAAGTTGCCCTGGCACCCTGGTTGGGAATCACTGTTCTGTTATGCGGGTTTGTTCCATTCCCTTTCTGTGACATCTAGACTTCTTTTACCAAAACATAATTTTATTTGCTCATTGATTGCTTAGAAAATGGGAGTTACAACATTGACCAAATTCTGCTTGCGAGTTCTCTGGAATTTCTCAGAAATATCTGAGAGCAGAACTGGGTCTTTGATTCTAAACTGATGCTTCTCATTTGATGGCTTCTCTTCCCTCTCCCTCAGTGCGGTACAAAAAAATGAACATTTATCATTAGGTAGGATTTAATTTTGTAAGCAATTTTTTTTACATTAAACATCCAGACTATAGCCAGGATAGGCTGAGGGTACTCTAAGCACTTTGCCTCACCTGTTCAGGCTTGGACCACTGTGCAAAAAGGAATTAAAAGGTCACAGTCTGAGAGAAAGCAAGCTGAGCAGAGTATGATTGTCCAGCCCGGTAATTAGGGCACTTGGCGAGGAAGGGGAAATCCAATCCCTGCTTAGTGGTCTACTCCTGCTTTAGCATTAAAGAGTTTTGGATTAAACATTTAAATTATGTTAGGAGGAGGACTGGAACTTGATTACCTCTTCCCAAGTATGCCCTCATCACTGGGCTGGAGGACCGTGTGTACATATCTGCACATAAGCACGCACTTTGTCTTTCTCTCTGGCCCCATTCATTTGGCCACACAGTGGCTCAGCTTCAGCAGGATGGGTTGACAGTGTCCCTACTCTGTTTAACAATGAGTTGGGCGATTAGAACATTCTCCTGGGAGGATGCATTTGAAGCCCTTCAGCTTGGGAGGGAGAGATGATAAGTCTTTGACTTTCAGGGCAATGCAACAAACTGACAGTGATGTAAGGATGTCTGGGTGAAAAGAAATTCAGATTCTCTTGGCCTAACCAAATGTGTAAAGTTTTTTTCTTTTCTTTTGCCTTGATGCGAGTCATTTGTTCAGACACTATTTGTTCAGAGACTGGAGATATGGTGGTGTCACTTCAGGGCCCCAATCCTACAGCATTTACAGGATTGGGACCTACATTAGATCTATGTCTCCACAATCCTATGGTTTTGCAAAGTGTTATGTTAAACACCTTGGGCAACTTGCCAAATGTATTCTCATGCCAATCTCAAGGAGTGCTGCTCATTTTACATTAAAAACTGCTTTAAAAGTAGAGGCTGAGATAAAATGGAGAGCGAAAACCCAATAAAGTGACCCTCTGAAATTCACAGTTGTGCTAATAATGAATACCGTGCCTACTATTTCACTCTCTGCAGCACCCAAAATTGTCTGCCAATATAAAACTACAGCTGGGTGAATCTGTCAGGCAGGACATCTACATGTGCTTTATTACACTGAACCTGGTCACTGAAGTCAGTTTGAAGGACATGGCATCGCAGTGCTTTTGACACATGCTTATTTATGTATCTCCCTAGAAGTAAACTGCTAGAATCCAGCATGGCACGTTTCCAGTGCTGCTTCAGTTCTTTTTCTCCCCAGCAGAACTGAATAATCAACAAGGTGATCTTTCTTTCTTGAAGGGCAGAAGGGAAGAGAACTGTAGTTTTAGTGTCCAGTGGCCCTAGAGACAAAGGTGAAATAAAGACAGTTTAAAGTTTAATAAAATATTGCAGTTCAGGGAGAATGTATCATCTGAAACTGAATCAAAACCAGTCTCTCAATGGATGCTTGAATTGATTCTCCAGCAGCAGCAAGTCCAGGTGAAAGAGGTGACAACATGGATCCCTGTAAGACCTGCTACAGCAGTCTGTGGACACTGGATGCAGGAGACCAGGTCTTTCTTTGGGGCAGTGCGGTAGTTGGGAAATGGGAAGAGGAGGGAGAGTCACTATTACTTACCTCAAAGAGGATGCTGTGGTGAGAGACTTGCCTTTTTACCACTTAGCATCTTCTTCTGACCTCTGAACAACTTATTCTGAGACCAGCTGCAGGCATAGATGACTTAACAATTCAATGGGGCAGTGGCTCTCCAGCTTCTTATTTCTGTAGACAGTTTCAAGAAAGCAATCTTGTCATGGATCTACCCCAGGTCTAGAACCCAGCTTCCAGTTTGTTCATTCCCAATATATGTCATTTTGTGGAAACAAAAAGAGTCTTTTCAGACTTCTTTACTGTGTGAGCACCCAAGGCCTGGAATAGACTCTCCCCCCCACCCCAGAGGTGGTGTAAGCACCTACTCTGGACTCCTTTAAGAAACATTTGGACGTTTATCTTGCTGGGATCCTTTGACCCTAGCTGACTTCCTGCCCCTGGGGAAGGGGGCTGGACCTGACAATCTTCTGAGGTCCCTTCCAGCCCCAATGTCTATGAGTCTTTTTATTTTAAGTTGTGGCATACTATTTCAAGCAGCTCCCAGTGACCTGTAACACTCCTATGAGGTCATTGCTTCTAGTCCTACCTCCTCTGACCACAGTTATATCACAGACCACAGTCTATTGCCATCCTCTTTATAATCACCATTCAGGTATTTGAAGACTATCAAATCCATTCCTCTTCCCCCTTCTGCCCCCCCCCTCCCTCCCCGCTCACTCCATCCATCAAGCCTCTCTTCTCCAGATTAAATAGTCCTAGTTCTTTCAGCCCTTCTTTGTAAGTCATGTGTCACAAGCTTCTAATCATGTTTGTTGTTGCTTTTCTCTAGACTCTTTCCAATCTGTCTGTATCTCTCCCGAAATGTGGGACTCAAAACTGGACGCAGTACTCTAGGTAAGGCAATAGGAGCTGTGAACTGCAGCAGAGGAGATTTTAGGTTGGAGGTTAGGAAGAACTTTCTCACTATGGTCAGGCATTGGAACCAGTGCTGTAGCAAGAGGGGGTGAGCAGGGCGACTGCTCCGGGTGCTAAAATGAAGGGGCACCAAAAGGTGCTGCCCAGCCGGGGTGGAGCGCAGGGATGGGGGAAGGGTGGCTCCCACTGCTAAGTGCACTCCCCAGCAAGTGGAGGGGTGGGGATGTGTTCCCCCCCCCACCAGATCTGTATGCAGGGTGAGGGCAGGCTGTCACTGTGGGCTTGGCCCAAGCACCAAACTTCATTCCTAGGGTAGTGATTGGAACAGACTACCTAGAGGGGCTGTGGCTCTTCATCCCTGGAAATTTTTGGGAGCAGGTTAGACAGATGCTTCACTGGGATGATCCTGTCTTCAGAGCAGGGGGCTGAACTACATGATCTTATGAGGTCCCTTCCATACCTGCTTTGCTTTGATCCTATTGTGCTTTGCTCAG
Source organism: Gavialis gangeticus (assembly GCF_001723915.1). Taxonomy (NCBI): domain Eukaryota; kingdom Metazoa; phylum Chordata; order Crocodylia; family Gavialidae; genus Gavialis; species Gavialis gangeticus. Next base: position 31,246,014 of record NW_017729030.1, on the reverse strand, counting down.
TGAGCCCCTAAATCCTATAAGCAACTTCTAGGCACTATTCCAATATAATTAATAAATAAAAAACTTAACCTTAACTATCCTGGCTTTCTGGTTTCTTAAAAAAATATGCCTTCCTAAATTCTCCAAGTAGTTTCAACTAGCAACAGTATTCTCCACTTCCTGTCCCACTGCTTTTTGCACTGTGCAATGCTGAGTATTTAATTGAGTCAACAGAGTCCTCTGTGTCCCTTAACTATCACGTAGAAGTTAGTAGACTACATTAGATTTTTTTTTTGTGAAAAAATCTGAGATTAAAATCACTGTAAGTGCAAAGCATGGTGTTCCTCATTTGAAATCTGTTCCTTTATCTATCCTTTGGGGACATATTTTAAGTTCTGTTCTAGAGTTCTATGCTATGTGCACTCTATTATTTAAATTGCAAGGCATACAGGAAAATACTGATATTTTTAAATTTAAATAAAAATCCATCATATAGCAGATACACATTAGACTTGATACTTATAAACTGCATTATAAGTTAAAGTGTCGTAATAGTCTTAAATAATATTGCAGTATTATACTGTAAACTTAGAGTTAAGCTTCAATTGTACTTATCAAAGATTTATTTTAGAGCACTGATTTACAAGCCTGGAGGAAAAAAAGTTTTCTAGTAAAAGCATCAAATCAAGGTTTCTGAAGGAAATTAGGGAAGTACATGGGAATCTAAATACATATGGCAAGTTGTGTTGTAAACTTGTAATGAAAGTACTTTGAACCAAATGTAATGAACTTTCATTGGGCTCTTGACCAGGAATTTTGAAATGCTGAAAATAATAACAGTCCTTTATAGACTATTTCCAAGATTTTACACTGGAACAGGTCATGCTGAACTATTGTACTTCAGAAACTTGATCTCAGAGGCAAAAACTATTATAGTTTTTATGCCACAAACTTCCTCTATGACAAAAACTTCTTCCTCAAGTATCTCACCGCTCTGACTTCATTGTCATAGTTGTCAAATGGGGTCAATACTAATTGACAGGAGTGGATTATTCAGCTGCACGTAGAGCAGTTTTAGCTCTTAAGAACACCACTGGTACTGCCCATGGAGCCGTGTCATCCAACAGATGGAGCTCCCCAAGAGTCCAGAAATTTGGTGGCAAGAAGAGCGTTGGCAGTGACAGACACTAAAGCTGTAGAAATTTGCGCTGCTGCTGTTCCTCTGCCACCAAATTTTCAGCCCCGTGAAGAGACCCATGGGCCAGAGACATAGCCCTGAGGAACAGATTGCAGGGTTGGGTCACTGCTGGATTTAACATGCTCATGTATTAGAGCAGTGGTTTTCAACCTGTGGTCCGTGGACCCCCTGGGAGTCCTCAGGCTATGTCTAAGGGCAGCCTGGAGCTGCACATGCTCTCTAACTGCCAGGAGCAGGCACTTCTGGGGCTTCAGAGGCCCAATCCTCTATTCTCTGGGAATCGGAATTCCCAGGCACACAATATTGGGCTTCTGAAGCCTCAGGAGGTGCCTGACTGGCTTCCTCCTTTTGCACAGGCACAAGTCAGGGCATGACAGCATAATACATGCACCCAGGGGATTCCCAGGGCACATCTCTGGAAGCCAGAACCTGGGATTCAATTTGCTATTGTCCTGTAAGGATCAAACCCCTAAAGCCCCAGAAGTGCTAGGAGCCTGACCCTGTGGGACAACAGATAGTGTCTGTCACCCAGTGAAGCAGATCAGCTGTGCTTGGACACATCCCAGCTGACCCACTTCATTTGGCGATGTCTGCTTATAGCCTCAGTTGCAGTTGCCATAATATCTGTTCTGCTGTACATCTTGGGAAGGGGATGCGCCCGTTGCTACTCCAAGTGGTTTGCCCTGCTAGGAACCTGTTGTACTTATATTCACTGCATCTTCTCCCCCCCCCTTACAGTATAAGGTCAGTTTGCTATGGCTGTCAGTGAGGATAATTCCCTTCTGTGTGGTTTACATCTACAGTTGGGACATGGACCAGAGTGGGACTTGCCAGCTTGTGAGTGGCATTCTGCTCCTCCTTCAATCACAGTGCCTCTTTATCACAGTTCTATGCATCACATTGGTGTATGTTACTAAGAGCTGCATAAATGTATCAATAACTTTTAATTTAGAAACATACAGCTAACCTGCTATTGGAGACCTCATGCATTCTTCCCAAGGTTAGAGCTGTAAGTTGGTGTTCTGGCCAGTTTCTAGTTAGTTGATTATACTTTGCTGACTACATTCCTCCTGCTGTGCAAGATGGGTGTAGTTTTCCATGTTCTTCTGTTATGTTGCTGGGCACTGTTAAACAGTAACTATGTTCTTCCCTAGAGGTGGCTATATGCCAGTAGTGAGGTACAATGTCCTCTATAAATATATGTTGACTGAGGGTGATGCAAATGCATCCAAATGTAAGCAACAGCCACTCCTTTACTTTAGCAATTTCTCCTTGCTTCTCCCTCCTTCCCATATCCACTGCCTTTCCGTCTTTTAAGGACTGCAAGCCATGATGCTCATGCCATACCCTTTATGGAAGGCTCCATAATAGGATACAGTTGAGGGTTTTACTATTCTTATTTATTTGATTTATATGCCACCCTTCTCAGCAAAGCTCATGGAGGCTTACAGTAGGAAAACAGAATAACTTATAAAGCAAGAGAGCGACAAGAGAACAAAACAACTTAAAGGGAACTAGAATAACAACATAAAACAGAGATCCTCTGCCCCCCTAAACATTATCTTGGTTTAGCTTTGCTTGCTAACCGTGTACTGAAATAGGAAGGTTTTACAGCACTTCTGGTAGATGTCCGGGCTCAGGCTCTGAAAGGCCTCAAGAGGGAATGAGTTTCAGAGTTAAGGAGCAACTGCTGAGAATGACCTCCCGTGCCTTTTTGCTAAGCAGTTGGCTTATTGAGGGTACTTGCAGGATTGTGTACCAACAAATTGACCAGAGAATGAGTTTTCTAACTGACTCTTGAGTCCCATTAAATCTGGCTGAATCAAGAAACTAGAATTGCCTCCCAAAAGATGATTTGGCTATGTTAGCATTATTTTAATGATTCCCTGCAGATACCTTGCTTTTGGGGCTGCTACCTTGCTTCACCTAAAAATTTTGGAAACAGATGACAGAACTTGTAGTGGGCAGAGTACAAACTCAACCAGTATTGGGACACAGATTTGGCAGGTGGGTTGGATTTTAGATCTACAGGTTGACTACAGATAAATTGGATGAGGACTAGGTCTGAGTGCCTGTGCAAGTGGTAACACCAATAAGGAGGCTTAAAGAGAGTTTCTCTACCAGTTCCCATGCTGCAATTTTTATTGAAGCAATGAGAACAACTAAGGTCATTGTCCTTTTTAACATACTTTTTTGAGACTTCTTAACCCAAAAGAAGTTTGAGATGACAGGAATGCTTGGGCGTGCCTGGCAGGGACCTCAGGATCCTGTTCAAGGCAGGATCATCCCTGTCTAAACCACTGCAGTCAAGTGTTTGTCTAACCTGCTCTTGAAAGCTTCCGAAGATGGAAATTCCTCTTCCTCTCTAGTAGCTTGTTCCACTGCTCAGAGTTAGAAAGTTAAGATATGTAGAAAATATTGGAAACACTTTGTTGGAAACACTTTGGTTTGGCCTGTCTTCTTTTGCTGTAGGTCTTCCCAACAACTTCAGGAAACAAAGATATAGACATCCTTCAAAAGTCTCTCTAAATGGCCAAGCTGATGAAAGCCTTTCTGTTATTTCTAATGTGTTTTATATGCATGTAATGCAGCAACTTTGAATGCACCATGTTGATCATTTTCAGAATTTCAGGGAATATTCTAGGCATCAATAGCCAGAACCCTATTGATGTTTGGTGGGAAGGGGGGAAAATACAGGATACATGGATTCTCTGCTATTGCTTTAACAGAGCTTTGAACACCTGTACAGTTGTCTGTAAATCAAACTGGCTTTTGGCAACCACTAACAGTTCCATGAAAATCCCTGGGGTGAACTCCTGGGTGACCTCAGCATAGTGATATGGAAGCACACAGCAACTACAGCTTTGCAGAGAAGAAATGCAGACTAATTTGAAAGTGCGGGGAATGGCAGTACACAGAAGCACAGGTGCAGACTGGAGTGGAGAAGGATGATGTTACAGAGAACCTGGCAGGAGACACTGGGGGCTGCAAAGTCCCTGAAACAGAGTGGATGGAGCAGCACCATACAGAGCCTGTAGGGAGGAGGAGGAATGCAGGGAGTCCACAATGTGGAAAATATTGAGGGTGAAGGAAGGGTGGCAAAGAATCAAACAAGCATGCAATCATCTAGTTGGCTCAGTTAGGCAACATCCAACTCACCACAGTGACCATCTATTGACAGAGAGAACACGCTTCTCAACTCATCCTTGTGGCCCTTAGAAAGGAAATCCAGATGGAGTGACCCATCACACTGTTGCTAATGGTGACCCTTACTTAGTCCCTGAGAAGGGTCTTTGCATTCGAGTCACCAGTACAATGTTGTGTTGAACCATGAAGTGCTCCCGTTTGGGAATATTCAGCTCCAGCATTCATTCTGTGTTTGCTGGAGAGGATTTCAGCTCTTCCTTTTCTTTTGCCCACAGTAAAGTCTTCAGAATCAGACATATTTTTAAGTTGCACCAATAGTGATCATAAAGCACAATTTTTTAGCAATAAGACTGACCAACCACAGAAAAAGACTAACAAGGGAAACTGGATTCTGCACAGATTGAATGGATTTCTTTTTGGGAAACTACACTGTAGTCAAACAAGTTATAGGGCTCAATATGGAGGTAAATAAGCAAAAGTCTGAAGTCTGCATTATAAAGGAGGAAAGATGAGTTGATCTAATGGTCTCTTCTGAACAAAATCAATTAAATGCAAGATTAAGGGCAATTGTAGAAGCTGTAGCATAGACTGTGCTTGAGAAGGGAGGGGTTTACCATGTCTTGCCTGAGTTCCTTTTTAGGTAAGTTTGGTCAAAAGGATCCAGAGAACATCAGTAACAAAAAAGCCTGGAGAAGAGCACTGAAACTTCACTTTGTTCCAGGTCAGCTGTCTTGGCAAGTCAGAAGCAAACCCTAGCTGTGCTCTATGACAAAAATGAGGCAAACAGCACCGAGATGGGAAGTTTTTTAAATTATTCATACTGACCTTTTACTGCCTCATTTGTTTCACAGACAAGGATCCAAACTAATGTGAACAAGTGTCTTTAAATTAACGGGAATGAGAGCAGGGGTTCATTTACAGTATGCACTAAACAGTAGGTCTAGGATTAGCTTGGCTACTGACAAGTATGGAAACAAAGCTTAACCAGAGTGAGGATCAGCTGGAAAATTACATGCCTCCTTGAATAAAAGCTGAGTTCTTGCAGCTCTAATCTTAAAACAGACTTGGCGAAAATGATTTCATGGTGCTGGCTCATTGACTCCAAATTAAGCTGCCATACTAAGGGAAGGTAGTGAGGAACACCACAGGCTGTAGAGGCAACTTAACAACATGCTTATACTGGTGTAATTGGCATTATAGTGCTGAGTGTACTTTAAAATAGCAGGCAGGTGCTCCTAACCCTCCTTTAAAGGTTTATTTCATACCATCTGATGCAGACTTCACTCTTAAGGAATCAGGAGTAAAATTCTATTAGTGTAAGATTTGTTCTGGTATAAGTTTCATCCGTCCGTGTCTAGCCTAGTGCAGTTTGTTCCCATACAGAAGATAGGAGAAAAATAGGTTTTACAAATATAAAGCTATTTCTTGGAGTCCTACTGCTTTCTGCCCTGCCTACTATTCTCTTCCTTCCCCAGCTACTTTAGCCAAAAGGCCATGAAAGTAGCTGGACTCTTCCTAAGTGACACCTGCTTGAGATGGAAAATAAACTGCTTGCAGCAGCACAGGGCTTGCTTTCTATGCAATATTCCCAGTGCTTGGTATCCTATCATGTAACTTGATTGAACAAACACTAGCTACAATCTCTAATTTAAATTCAAGTACACCAGTAGGTAAAGAACTTTTAATATAATTATTTCTAGGTGAAGAACCATGTGCAGATCAATGAATAATCCTCTTTCTAAGTAACCAATGGGCTTACGGGTTACCAGTTGTATGAGGCAGCAAAGCATGCAGGACTGTTCTCAAGGGACTAGATGAACAGCTGTAAATTAGAGCAGGCAAATCCCTGAGAGAATTGTTACCAGAACTGTTTCTGTTAACATGGCAACGGGAGCAGCCCAAGTTTCTAGAAAAATCTGTCCAAGGCAGGGCATGTAGAACCTGCAGAAGAAAACAGACAGCATGTGAAAGGTGCAGGGGGGAAGGCAACTTTATAATAGTGTAGATGAGTCCAAGATGGGACATGACTCCCCATAGCATCTCGTTCCTTTGCATTTCTTAAGGGAGATGTCTCCTATGAACTGCTTCTGGTAGCATGCCGACTAAAAAACACAGCTATTGCATACAAGGTTCTTTTTAAGGGGTGCATCTGTTTCCTTATTATACCAACAGCAAAAGATAATTGGGCCACTTGGCATTCTTGTATGGCACGTCCAGTTAGAGTTTGAGGCTCTCCACTGTCCCTCCTAAGGGGCGGGGCGGGGCAGGGCAGCACAGCTCGTAATACTGGGGAAACTGGTGTAGTGCAGCAGAGAAGCCCACAACATCTATGCCTATGCACAACAGTGTGTCTGTGTGTGTGTCTGTGTGTGAAGAACACCACTGCCCAGTTCAGTGGAGAGCACCTGCATGCTCAG
>NW_017729030.1:31236123-31239213 GCF_001723915.1 Gavialis gangeticus | reverse complement strand
TTGTGCAGCTCTGCACAATGCCCCTGCTGGCATGGCCTGCAAAGCATACCGCCTCCAGCCACTACAAAGTTAAACAGCCTTCATTTTAGCACTTCTCAGAACACCTATAAAGCAGCTGCATAAACATCGCTATAGTGACTCAAAGCAGAGCAGAGACATTAACTTAAATGTGTTACAGTCTAACACAGGGATAGGCAATTATTTGGAGCCAGGGGCCACATAAGGAGTTTTGACAAGTTGTTGTGGGCCAAGCCAGCACTGCCCCCCTCAACACAACAACTCACCAAAACTCCGTATGTGGGATGGGCCCACAGGTGGGCAGGGAGTAATGGCTCAGGCTTGAGACAGGCAACTGAGGTCAGGATCACAGGTGGGCTTATGAGGCAACCCCTGCCCTGTGGGGGCCTGTAGGGCAGAGGGTATGCATGCATACATGCGTGTTGCGGCGGGGAGCTGCCTGGTTAATTAGTTTACTGTGGGGCATGGGGCACATACAGCAGAGCTTGCCCATGGCTGTCCTCACGGTGCTCTGCAAGTGGTTGAGCCCTGGCCACTCCTGTGCAGAGCAGACTGCACTGTGCTCTGGCCTGCACACGCCAGCCAAACCACAGCCAGTGTGCACGGCTTCCTGCAGGACTGCTCCCAGTATGGCTGTAGTGCTGCTTCGCTCCCCTTGCCTCCAGCAGCGGCTCTTCTTGTTCCTGCTGCATTACTTCAGGCCAAGAGGAAGCTTCAGCTAAGCTGCTCCTGCCCCAGTGCATGGGGCTCTGGCTCCAGTTCCTAGCTGCCTTCCAGCATTTGTTCAGAACAAGCAAAGTTAAAGTGCCTCCACCACCATTTTGAAGAACGGGGCACTGAATACACATGATGCTGCAGGTGCTTTAAGTTAGGGCAGCTCTCAGAGCCACTCTAGTTAAAGTGCCTTCCCCCTCCACCCCCCTACTATTCTAATCAACGCAAACTTGCTACTTTGGTCCACTGGTAGCAGCTATAAGATGTCAACTGCTATCAATTACTTGCCTTGATTCAGGTTTATCCCATGTCCATGCAGTTCTTAGTTCTTATAAAAACAGCCAACATAACTGTTACGTGGTTCCTCAAGCCATTTTAACGTCAGTAAATACTAGTTACAGCTGGAAGGTTCTCTTGCCAGCTGCTTCCTAACCTAAAAGTAACAACAAAGCACTGTAAATTAGTTTAAAATGCAACAACCAAAATATAATGATTGTGGGAAATATTGCAGGCAATTAAAGAGGCACCACCTTAAATTTAGCTTTTAATTCCACAAACTTTACCTGTGATACAGGTAAGTAAAAATCATATCTTTAGAGAAAGATGGGTGTCAGTGACATAGTATGGACTCAATGTACAAAAATTAGCACCCTAACTTTCAGTATAGAAGTTTGCATGTTCCTTATAACAAAAGACAAAACATGTCAGGATTGACCATCCTGGTCTTCTCAAAGCATCACTGCACAATGCAAAAATACTTTCAGTCTTCTTTTTGTGTGTCTACATATTTGTCCATTTTGTTACACATGCTTGCGGTGGTTTATTGTACTTTGCAAGATCTTTCATTGTACATGCAACTTCAAGCAGCAGGCATTGCAGCAGGTATTGCCTAGTCTGAGGGTCTGTTCTGCAGTCACAGGTGGCTGAACCAATGGCATAGCCCCACTTCTTCGTTAGTTCCTTGGAGCATTCAAATATGGTGTGTAAGTGGTTGAGACCATCTTTGCCATGGTTTGCCAGCCCCTGGTGGTAAGAACTCAGCCACTGGAATGTCCATTCCCCACCCAGTCAGATTTCTTTCCCCCCCAGTCTCTCATTTCACATCTATAATAGTGTCTCCTTGGTGTGGCATCAAGAAATTCGGTGCTGGTAAGGAAGCTCCTGAATGATTTCAGTCATTTGTATGCTGTGGGACAGTTGTACAGTGGCTGTCTCGCATCTTCAGTTTGTTTCAAATATATTCAGTCAGGAGCAGTAAATCTTCCACAAAATTAACTTTAGCTAAGTTAATTATTGTTAAATACGGAAGACATCCAATTTGCAGTAGCAGATTTTATGTATTTGTGGCCTTTGGGAGTCTCCTTGTGGCACCTGAGAGCTACCCTATTTCACTGTGCTATTCAACCACTGTAAGCCCTGCCCTATGAAGTACTCAATGGGAAGAAAGAAAAAGTCACCTCTCAAGGGCACCAAAGAGCAAAATGAGTTACTTTTTTCCTGCCACTGGTCCTAGATATATTACTGCCAGTGCAGGTAACCTGCTGCTGCTCACCACTGTGCTAGAAAGGCATGTAAAAAGGGGGAAAAAAAAAAAAAAAATCAAGCCGTTTATATCCAGTGATTTCCCCATACTGTAATGAACAGCAGATGGACTGAAAATGAAATCTCTCTTAGTACAGTCTTAGATAAGATTGGCTGCATTTTTTCCAATGTATTTTTAAAGCCTGCATTTAAGTAGCCCAGGTAAGTGCTATTATTTTGTACTAAATTACATAATAAGTAAACAAAGGTTAGTATCCTACTTTACTTTCCATCATGTTTTCACCTGTAGAAGTTCCATGAAGATGATCACAAACAAATCTTTTAAAAATTTTGCCAACATTCATCCTGGGAAGGACAAAGTGTTAAACAATAAGAGGAAAAACTGAAGAATGACCTAATTAAAAGGAAGGTCACTATATAAAAATGAAGTCAAGTGGTAATGATTTATGGTTCAAGTAGCATATTTATATATAGATTTATTATAATTATACACAACCATTGCCGTTGGCAATCCGCATTGCCATTCAAAAATAAACTAAATTATTGTCAATTTGCACATGATCTGTCACTAAGAATGCCATTTACATACATACATAAACATTTTGCATACTTTAACACTGCTGTAAGTCTTCAAGTTTAAACACATTCCCTGTCCCATTGAGATATGTTTAAAATATATAAACAAAACCAGTATTCCAAATATGCAACATTCAATGACTATCACCTTGTAATAAATCACACTTAACTACACCTTTTGAGCACTTAAATGTGGATAGCTGATGTACTTAGGTCAAATTGAATTCTGAATTTAAAAAT
>NW_017729030.1:31210829-31231123 GCF_001723915.1 Gavialis gangeticus | reverse complement strand
TTAAAATATGTAAACAAAACCAGTATTCCAAATATGCAACATTCAATGACTATCACCTTGTAATAAATCACACTTAACTACACCTTTTGAGCACTTAAATGTGGATAGCTGATGTACTTAGGTCAAATTGAATTCTGAATTTAAAAATGCATTCTTTGCAATAAATCCTGCATAACACCATTTAATGCTTGATAAACCCAAAACCAAACTAAAGCAAGAGAAAAAAAAAGTATTTCTGGTTTACATTGGGTAAAACTGACTTTACCAAAAAACTCAAGCTTTAGAATAAGTGACTCATGAGGCAGTCTAATTCCTAATTAATCATCAGGAGTTATCCTAATTGGTTATTTTACTTGAAACTAAAAATGATTAGACACGAGTAAGAGGAAGGTTTGTGTTGTTTAACTGCTCGGTAAAAAAACATCAAATATTCTTCCAACTCAGTTGCTTTAAGTCATTGCCTCATAAACCTAAAGGAAGAAATTTATTTTGGAAAGGCATTGAAGATAACTTAATTTTAAAAAGTTCTTAACATTCAACATATTTCCACCATTTATAACAGGGTTTAATAGTCTCATATTCTGTAAATGTTTTTCCATTTTCAGTTTCAAAGCATTACACTCTTTCAGAAAGGAACCAGAATACTAGTAGCAAAATTTCTCTAGCTTGGTTTGAGCCACATTAAGGATGTGGAGCAGCATAGAGAGAAGCTTCCATTAGCAACTGCCAGATATTGCCTTCAGTCAGTCCTTAACTAAAACAGATTACTTCTGTTTAAGAGTAGATTGACAGCCACTTAAAGTAGAGAATTCCCTTAAGTCTCAAAAGCAGAACAAAAGCACAGAATAAAGACTAAACAGGAGCCTATCACGCTCAGACACAAGTCAAAGTTTACAGAGGGATGAAGTAGAAGATCTTATTGTCAAAGGAAAAGGGCAGTAGCAACGTGTGGACAAAGATAAAGCAAAGCTTCAAGCCATGGAAAATTCAAACTTATTTCCTCTGAAGTATTTGTAGAAATTCAGGTAAAGGATTAATTCATTAGTGGCATTTTTGGAGGCCATCTAGAAGCCCTGATGAAGAACAGAAGTGTTACAGCAACGCTGACCATTGACTGTTGCTGCAAATGAAATTAAACAGCAACCCAATAGAAGATGCTGGTTCTCCAAAACAATCAACAAACGGCCTTTCATAAACCCTAACCGTTTTAGGCAATTACAGTTAAGGCTGAGTAATCTGTGAAAGAAATGGAGGCAGGGCAGTGCACAAATTCAAGATTTGTAAAACTGTAAATTCATGGCATCCGTGATGGGGTTGGAAAGAGGTTTGTGAATATAAATGAAGGAAGACTTTTATACAGGGAATGGAGGGGGCAGGAAAAAGAGAGAAAATGGGTCTAAAGGCAGACCAGGCATTTATTCCAATCCAAGAGAAGAGGATATTGTTCACATGATTATCTACACAGTAGGAAAAGAGGGAGTACAATATTGCAATAATGTGCAATATTTGAGCTAGACTAGTAAATTCAAATAGAGGATATCAAGTATAACAAATAGGTGGAAAAAAGTGCTATTAAGAGAAAGAGCTTGCAGTAAGTTGTTAAGACTCATGGAAATGAGAACTAAGATTAATGGTTTAACCCAATGTTTTGCAAGGCCAATATAAATGGCCACAGCAAGAAAGATAAGATCCAGATTTAGAACGCCTACTTTTTAGTGAACCTAGCAAAACCCATTCTTTGCACTAAGCTGTAGCAGTGGTACCCAAGGACTTAGCAAGCCACAAATATCTGCAACTAAGCTTCAAATCTGGTGTCACAATTAGCAGCAGCATATTTGGGTGTCTAGAGAACACAGACTCTGACCACGCAACTCAATTCCTAATTTTATGTGGAAGATGGTAATTGAATAAATACCCTTTGAAGGAACTGGGCCCTAGTTTCCTGCTGTAATTTACAAATATACACTGAAGGACAATATGTGTTGCCATTTAAGAGGATATGTAAAGAGGAGAAGAGGAAGGGCTCTTTAATTCTTGTTAGTCGCTTGTGACTGGTGGGTGCCAAATTCAATTCAAAAAGAAAAACAGAAGGGTAGTGTATTCAGCTACCTTCTAATGAGCTTTGCTAGCTTAATTAAGTTAAAAGTTGATTTTAAAGAGTTAGTTTTGAATACATTTATTTATAAATGTTTCTATAAAAAGTAGTCTGCAAAATGGATTCAGTAAGCATGAAATTCTTTCATGAATGTAAAAGAGTTTAAATTTTTTTTTTAAAGATCTTATCAGTGCAGAGTACCTTCAAAATCTGATGCACTATGAAGTTTGGTAAAGAAATAAATAATTCAAAATTAAAATAACTAACTAACTAACTTCATAATAAAGTTTTACAACAAAGCTTCTGGTTTCTTTGATCGGTTCAATACAGGACCAGGAATTCTGCCCCCCAGAATATTATAGTTTCTGTTGTTCATAGTTGGCTAAAATAAAACAGCAAAAAAAGAAAACTAAGTTATTATTGTATATACCTAACTTAATACCCAAAGCTCTTTAACCAAGACCTTGACCACTGAAGGCCGCAACAGTGAAAAAGTTAGCTTTCACTGAATCTAGAAAAATCATACCATTCATAGGTAGCTACATCTGCCTCTTCCCTCAAATGAAGCACTCAAATTTTTTTAAGAAGAGATCAGATGCATACCTGGAAGAATAAAAAAAATACAAGGTGGTCATCACCCTTCTGCATTTGTGTCTTAAATATCAGAATATAAATTAACAAATGTAACTGTTCATTCAGAAAAACACACCACCCTAATGATGTACCACATTGTCTATGACAACAAAGCTCTGTTCTTGTTAGGTACAATAAGCATGTTCAAGTACAAGTGCAAAGAAATCCTGAAAGAAAGAGATTTTTGCTTTAAGACTAGTCACAGCAACATTGGTTAAACACTATCAGTATCAAGGGAATAATGATTTTACTGGCAAAAACTAAAACTCTACTTACAGAATTGGTTTAGAAGCTTTATCAGCATTGACAGACAACGAGGGCCAGACTTTTACATAAAACTGACAGGAAAAAGTATTTGAACATTCTGCTTATCACTGAATTTGGAAAATGTCTAAATTTTGAATGCAACTCTTCACATGTTTAAGTTGTCCTTAGATAATTCAGCCTTTATTTTTTTGCTAAAATCTGTGTCCAACTTTAATGCTATCATGTTCAGCATTTTATCAAATATTTATGGCTAAGGCAAAAGCCACCCAGGACTACTCTTACAGTAGGCATTTTTTTAAGTGAATTTATTTCCCTGATTAATTTTATTACTATAATCAAAATTAAAATGTAGTGATATCTCAGGTAATAAACATTAACAGCAATAACCAGTTCGTGATTTATGAATACTTTCTCACCAGCAATTTGGAATGCACAAACTGCTGTCACTAGTATTGTATTAAGACCATGCTGGATTTTTATTTATTTCTTTTTTTAAAGTACAGGACTGGAGTGTCTATGCAGTCAAAGATTTGCCATCTTGAAAGCAAGAAGGATGGTAGCTCTTTCATAACTAGAACTAGACTTTATTTTCTACTATATAAAATTCTTTCCTCAGCAAAATGAGAAAATATTTTGCTGTCTAGAGCTTCATGACCGAAGTCCAAGATAGTTAACAAAATCTATTACCATCCCCCTTTAATGATGTTATGTTCCACTTCTAAATCTGGGTCAGTTACCCTTCATAAAATATTTACATGATTCAGTTCTGTTAGTATTACCTTTTTTTTTTTTAACAAACAAGATGTGTGCATCTCTGAAACGCAAGCTATGTAATAGAGTACAAAAAGCTGAATTTATCAACATTTATTACGGCTCCAAATTTAGCCGATGGCATGCATATTAATATTTTTTAGCTTGGAGATTGTTCTTTTGCTCTGTTCAACATTTATTCTGAGCAGAGTCAATATTTATAGGATTTTTAGTCCCCCTGAAAGAGAACTACAGTCAGTTACATAGTATAGCAAATCTTGGTGCACGCAATTCATTATCCCAAGGAATGTAAGAACTAGGAAATTAAAACTGCAGCCATGACATTCATTTACATCTTTGCCAGTAGCCAATCCACAACAACGTGCAGAATAAAAAGTGCCATAACTTAACTTTTGGAATTCAGGATAAAACAATGGAATGAGGTGGCAAAGAGTTGGGTCAAAGTAACACGTGTCTGATCTTAGTCATTAATGGAATTACAACCTCTCTGCGTAGGGGCAGCTCACTACTGAGACAGCAAGGATTTGGAAGTCCGGAGAATTTAATGCTCCTTATGGAAAACTCCTTCTACTGGTATTGGTTTAGGAAGTGCTACATAAACCTCAGGTTCCATGAATATTTAACTACCACAAACGGCAGTGACTACATAGTAACGTCACAAAATGGACCCAAGTTACAGCTGGAATTTTAACAATTTAAGGGGACGGATTCAAGTGTTGATAGAAAATATATTACTTCTATTTTCAATTGCAATACTTTTGAAACTAAGTTAGGAATTTAATATAAAAGAGATCTATTTACTAAACAGGTAAAGTCTACAGAACTAACTTGCAAAGCTAAAGAATTGATTGCCCTAATTTAACAGGCACAGTTTCTCTCATTACAAGTGTTTTGTTTGATTCCATATTGTTTGCCTTTTTTTTTTAAATAGTCATCCTCTCACATTTGCCTTTTACTAGTATACGACAAGGGTGTAGTTTGACTAGTTAAGTACATTTACATACCTTGCTTTTATGTCAAACAGGTATTTTGTAGCATGTCATGTTACCTCATTACTTCTACAGCTGATAGGATATGCCAGAAGCTACAGCACTTGTACAGTTTGCGTGGAGTCTTCGCCTGTTTAAAAAGGTTTCAAATCCCAAACCATAAACTTTAAACCTGACCTCAGTATTAGGTAAGCTGAAGGCCAGCTTGTTCCCATATTCTATTTTCATTATTTCTCTGCTGAAAGTGTGATAGATGTGCTGGTTGATAAGAAACAAGTTTAGGTTTCATTCAGTATGAAACAAGCCAGTAAAATCAGGAGGAACATGCAATAAAGAGACGTTTGGAAGGGAGACCCATCTAAACAGTCCTCAAAAACTTTACCTTCTCATACTACAGTAACTTTTGCAGCAGTTTATCATGAGAACAGGCATGTTATGTACAAGACAAGTGTGACGAAACCATTAGTTTGAAATTTAGCAAATGGCAAAGCCATTTGACTAGTATTGATTACAACTAAAATTATGTTTGTGATAAGAGTCTAAAAATTAAGAAATCTTTTCTAATTTTATATGCTTTGTTTATAGAAAGACTGAACAGTTCTCATGGTACATCAACAAGACAGACTAGTATGCCAGCTAAACTCTAATTTAATATTTAAATTATAACAGTACAATAACTAGAAAAAGGTCAGTGCTTTAAGTGACAATGTTTATGCCACTTCAATTCCAATATTTTTCCAAAATAAAGATGCAATTAGATCTACACTTCAGCATCAATAGTGCAATACAGTGTCCTTTCCTGAATAAAGGAGCTGAGGTTTATCCACAATAAAAGCTTTAAATAAGGTAGATCGTTGCCATATATATCAATTCTGTATGTTTGATATAAAATATATTGGGAAAGCTTAAACTGACATACAATCTACATTCAGCTAAAGCCCCACATAAGCAGCATCAATGGAAATGAACATTGGAGGTGTAATCAATATAAAACACTTTCAAAACTACTGCAAGAACAAATGACAGAAAATTGGCTAAGAATAACTGAGCATCTGTAAGGTTAACAGACAAAAGAAGAATGGACCCTCTGGTTGCTTGCACTATTTTAATTAAGTAAAAGAGAAA
The DNA here is from genome assembly GCF_001723915.1 of Gavialis gangeticus. Lineage (NCBI taxonomy): Eukaryota > Metazoa > Chordata > Crocodylia > Gavialidae > Gavialis > Gavialis gangeticus. Next base: position 31,225,243 of record NW_017729030.1, on the reverse strand, counting down.
TGTAAAGTTTAGTCCACTTCCATTTCCCCAGATGGTTTGGTTTGCTGAAAATTGTCCTTTGCTGGATCCGGTTTTGTTTCAGCACCACTCTGCCCATTCACTGGTCCATTGTGTTCACCATTAGCTTTTGCTTGGCCTTCAGAAGGAGGTTCCACCTTCGGTTTGGGTTTGTATACAATAGGGTTACAGAAACTATCCAATTCCTAATTTTACAAAAATTAAGAAAATAAAAATTAGTAGTCTGCCTTGGTAGAGAAACAGACTAAACTTGAACTCCTTGGTTCAAATTTAGTTTTGCTAGAGACATTTCAACATTTTTCTATGAGAGGCTTCAGATGGAGTTTCTTTTCACTTTTGCAGTATCTAATTCTACTTGAAGCCTTTGCAATGTAAGTTTATTGCCCAATTTTCATTTGCTGAAACACTCTGGACTGATTTCATTTAGTCTAGCCATCAGTTTTCTAGAACAGATGACTCAGTGAAGTGACTACAGTAATTTGAGATGTGTAACAATGAAGGCAATTCAGAAATATTTAATAGAACATCATAAAAAGGAAAATATGCATGTGAACACACACACGCTCTCCATTTCCCCTATTATGTCTTTCCACAGAAGTGAAAAAATCCTGCAGATTTTACACTAACACAAGGAGAAGGGTTTGCTAGCTGCATGAAAGAAATAGCCAGGTTACCTGTCCCCACCCTGTTAGGCTTCAGCCCAGTTCTGTATTCTCTTCAGAACATGACTGATATAAATATTTGTTTCCAAGTTATATTAAGGATTTTGTATATATCGTTATGCATCTTTACCTTTGATTTTCCTAGTATTTCTGCAACTTTTACAACTGGGTCCTGAGTTGGACCTAGTTTGTTCTGAGCATTCATCTTGGTGTTCAACCAACTCATAGCATCACTGATGCATTTGTCAACTTTTTCAATCTCGGCAGGATCCAAGTGATCATATTTTTCATCCTGAAGAAAAACATTTTTTTAGAAAAGAAACAGCAGAGTGAATTAATGGCACTAACCCACATAAGAATTCCATCTTATGTGGAACAACACTGCCATAGTTTGTGAGATAAATCAAGGGCAAGCAGTTTTTAAGGTACACAATATACAGGATATACATTTGATTTCTTTATGATTGAGAAGGGCCCAACTAGTTTGTATTAGTTTAAGCCAACTCTGATCTTTACGAGGAAAAAATTAAATGAGGTTTCATAAAAGTGGTTACAGAGCCTGGCTTCCTGGAATAATGCATTTATTTTAATTCAAAATAGTATAAGACTATATTAAACAAGAGCAAAATGTTATTACACAAGGAAAAACTTTTTATAAGGCTAAAGAGCAGTATTTTTAAAGGCACTTATATGATCGACTCAAGTGCCATTTTCAAAGGACTTAACAACCACTGGACATTTTACACTTAGTTAAGAGCATTTAAAAGGAATCCCATCTTGCAAATAGGGTTTTTCTACCTTATTTTTGAATGCCTCTACTGCTTTCATAAGAAGTTGGATCTTCTTTCCCAATTCATTTAAAGCTTTTGGTCTCTCTTCATGTTCCATGTACCTTTCCTGAATAGGCTGACCAAATTTCTGTAAAACAAAAAGATCTTACACAAATACTTCACAAACTGGGAAGGTGGTTAGCTGTGTTAGTCTGAATTCAGACTAGAGGTACTTTCTCAGGTGCCACCCTGCCCTAACTCGGAGAGATGAGCTTTCATAGGCAATAACCTACTTCATCATCTGCTAGCATCTAACAAAATGTTTGTTGCCTCCAGAAGCTCATGCCTCTCTGAACCACTTGATTTCAATCGTGCCACCATGCCCTACCTTCTTCAAAAACTGGGGAAAACTAAGTTCTGAAAAACTCTGAAGCCTACGATGAATTAAGATGTTTTCTCTATTTGTCACTTACTCAGTGCAAGATGGCATCTTAACTACATTCACCCTTGCTACAAGATGTTATCTAGCCCATCTCCAACAAAACCATTTGTCAACAGGTAGACAGACATAAGAAACTTGTCAAACTTCATCGGGGGCACCTGATATGATTTTTTTAGCTTATTTCAAGTAGTTATTTCTGCAACACCTTGGTTTGTGACCAGCAGCTGTAAAGTCTTTTTTTTTTTTTTTTTAAACAGATTCTCTTTTCTTTTTTTCATTAAAAACACACATCATTTAAAGAGGTTACATTAAAAGGTCTTGATTTTTCCAGTTGAGACACAACAGTCACACACCACTTCTATCTGGTTTCCTAGTAAATGCAACACAAACTCAATGCCATGGGCATTTCTCAGAATTCATTATCTGCCTGTAAGACTTCCATGAGTTAAGTACTTAGTTTCATTTTTATGAAAGTTACACAACTTGCTTAGTGTTAGAAATACAGAGGTTTCTACCCCCACTGGCACCATTAGTTAAGATTTCAATTATAGCTTTTTACTCTTAAGTAATTAAAAGGCTGACATCTGAAAACAAGGCATTATCAATTCAAACAAAAATAATGAAATCTTTGTTTTTGAGAAAACCTTTTAAAATGTACATTCCATCCAATAATTCATAGAAAGCAGTATTCCTGTGGCAAAAACCTTGCCCTGATTTACTGTTACAACAAGTGGCAAAGTGACCTGACAATCAAGGAACAAAACAGTTTTCAAATACAGCTAGAACTAGCATTAGACAACTGCTAAATCTAGACTCGATATTTTAGTCTTGTCCTTTGTGCATGACTGTATAGGAGCCATTCAGATGCAAGTATTGAGCGTCTGGTTCAAGATCTCATCAAGACTTTCAGTCACTAATAGAGTTCGCAAGTCTGCTATAGTTAATATACACACTGTTTCACCATTAGTAATCAAGCTGTTTTTTACATTATATTCTAGAAAAAGAAATCTTACTCTTAATTCCTGAAGTTTATCCATATACACTTGTTTTGGTTGGTCTTCTCCATCTTCATAAAGCCAGTTTTCTGTATCTTCGAGCATTAAGGTTAGTCTGTTTGAATCCTAAGAAACAAGTGAGGAGTAGTTCAGAGAAGACCACTCTATGGAGCTAGCAGAGTAAGTATGTGCCTTATGCAACACTTATATTCATTTTGCAACTCTGAGGCTAATTTTTTCATTTCTAGTGATCACTTAAACTCTGTGTATAAGAAAACTATCAAATTCTCTTGACAGCATACATATACTTAATTTTAAAAGAGATCAGCAAGAATTTAGACTACAGATAATTATGCAGCTAACAGCCTTCAACTGTGGAATATGGGCTTTCCAACAATATGGTTATAACAAAAAGCAGGCCAGCAACATTTGGTTTCAGATGTCTTCCTCCAAAAATTAGATACTTGCGCTTTTATTTGGTAGGAAAAGCAAGCCTTAAATCCCATTTACTTTATACCTTAAAGGGTTTTTGTGCCTCAAGGAGTTTCTTTACAGCACAATACAGAGTTCATGGGGTTGCCTGTTACATAACTAAGTAACAAATGGAACAGGCTTTACCAAACAACAGATATTAAAAGGTTAGTCCAAATAGCTGGCCTGGGAGTTATAGACAACTTGTGTAATTAGCTACTGGACAGTAACCACACTAAGTCAAGAAGCACTTTAAGTGTTGTTTCTAAGGGAATGGCTTGGAAATCCAGATGTGTCAAAATCTAGCCTGCAGTGCTATTCCATCTGAACCACTAGCCAGATTCAGCCCACAGTGCCTTCCTACCCTGGCATAGAGAGCAACTGGAAATCAAGGAGAGACAAAGAAACACTGATCCTGATCATATATTTGGACTCCAGCATAATACAGCCCTGATACCTTAGTTTTAGCCCTCTGGAAATTTTTTCTTAGCTGGACTATTTCTATTTGTCAAGAGAGGATCAAGTAATTTACTGAACTGTACAACAAATCAGTGATCTAAAGGCTAATGCAAGAAATTAATCTGAAACAGTCATTAAGTAGCAGTACTTCCGCATCTCCCACAGGCACTAGTGTTCAACACAGTCACTAGTGTTCAATACAGAGTTAGTTAAAAAGGCACATCTAGGCTCTTACTTCTTCAGTGATGAATTTTTCGAAGACTCCACACAGCTTGTCCCTAAAATCATACACATATTCTTCAACAGCATTCTTGGCATCATTTCTTTCTTTTTCTAGCTTATCTTGCATCATCATCTTCCCCTAAAAAAGATAGAAAGGCTAGGTTAAGTCTTATGCATAGTAAAGCTGTCATATTTAAAATATAATTATTATGCTTTTATTACACTGGAGGAAATATCATCTGTGAATATTTCTCCACCCCAACTTTTTATTTATTTATTTATTTATTTTTACATATAGGCACCTATGAACTCAGTTTCAATTTAATTGCAGTTTGTAGCCTTTTTGAAAATATTCTAAAACTGGGGTTGGCAACCTGTTTGGCTGAAGTACCAAACACATCCCTAACCCTGACCCACACTTCAACTTGGGAGTGCCAGGGGCAGACTGCGGGAGGCTGCGAAGGGCCCAATTCTTGTTGCTGGTGGCAGCTGCGTGTGCGTCTCCAAGTGGATGGCAGAGGAGGGGCCGGAGTTGCGCTGCCCTTGCGCTTTCTCCGCCCTACACCCCAAGGCATGCTTGTAGTTACCACTGGCAGGAAGCCAGTGCCTGGGGTCTGGAGCCTGCTGCAGCTTTTTTCAGCCTGCTGTGGCTAGGTATCTGCAGGCCAGCTGTTTGCAGCTGGGAGACTGCATATAGCTGTACCAGGCTCCAAAGCCCCAGCTGGACTGTGGCAACAGCAAGTACATGTGTGCCTTCAGGTGGACAGTGGGGCAGGAGCCTGAGGCAGCACAAATCTTGCCCCATCCCACCATCCACCTGGAGACGTGCATGCAGCCACTGCCACAGAGGACAACTAGAGCCTGGTACAGCTGTTTGCAGTCTCCTGGCCAGGCCCCGCCAGGCCTCCTGAGCTCAGTGCAGTTGTTTGTAGCCTCGCAGCTGTAGCTGGCCTGAGCTCAGGGTAGCTGCTGCCAGACAGAGCCCAGGCTACTTACAACAGGGCTTGCAGCTTCCCAGCCACCTGCTGCAAGCAGCCTGAGCTCTGTGGCAATTACCCAGAGCCTGGGCCGGCTGTGGAATGCCCAGCAAAATGGCTCAAGTGTTTACATGGCTATGTAATAACCACTAGAAGTCAATTAATGGATAACAGAAAAAGGAAGACACTACTTACATCCTGGTACTCCCCATTTTGAATAATTATTGGCAAGAATATATGGCCCTTGAAAACACAAAAGCTTTAAACAAATCTGTAATGGCACTGATTCATTTTTTGAGAAGTTAATTTTTATTTGAATAATAAATGAGGTTACAGTGATTTTAAAGTTGCCTAAATCTAAAATAATTTAAATCATAGAAACAAACAGGTTATGGATGCAACTGTTTTTGGACAGGGGGAATTCACTGCAGAAATCTGAATGCAATTAATAATAGTCAACTTAAGGTACAATGTACTTACCTCATTTTCTATGTAGCTATTAATAATATCCTGTCCCAACTGTCTATACAGACTAGCCTGTATAGGTAAATCAATGCTCTTGACCTTTGCTTTAGCTTTAGCTGTCTGTGCTGGATTATCCTGTTTGTCTCCTGATGCTGTCTGCAGAAAAAAAGACTTTCTTTAATAGAAAGGCTGCAAATACTGTCTAGTTTGTTATAATTGGATCTGTACATATCATTTAAAAAGGGAACCTGATAAAATGAACAGCCAAGAATCTATCACATTTAAACGAGTATGTCAAATGTTTCTACTGTTCAGAGACTGCTACATTAGCTTTGTACTAGCTTATCACTGATATCTATTTAAAACCCTGCCTGCTGGAAAAGAAGAATATCAGTAACAAATTTTAAATTAAAAATAATGAGATAAATACTACAACTGGGATTCAAAAAAAATTCTAACAATTCTCTGGCTTGCAGCTATCAATATCACACAGTACTTGTGGGAACTCAGCTCATATTTTAAATTAGCAATATAAAACTTGCTCAGGCATGTCTCTATACTGTAATAATTTAAATAAACTTGTTTCTGCAATTTAATACAAGTTACCAATTTTGATACAGTGAAAGAGCTGAAAAATTATTATTTTTAACTATACCATATTGGTACAAATTACTTAGTTTTGTTCTTTTCCAAGCATGCCTTTGTAACTGGTGTAATAAGAAAAAGTAAGTGGTCAATAAAAAAGCGGGGCAGGGAGAAGTGATGGCTACATAGGTTTTTGCCTGTGCACTGGCCTTCACTTTCCATTTCCCTTGATACAAACCTTTGTTTCAGCCCCTACTTGTTCAGTTTCTTCATCTGCCTGGTTCTGCTGGTCAGCCTGGTTTTTGTGATTGCCTTCCTCTTGGTCAATCTGCATGTTATCCTAAAAAGAAGTTTAATCACTGAAACAAGCTGTGCTGCAAGACGTTTTTCAACTGCAGATAACTGCTATAATCAAGAATTCATTAAGGGATATTCTTAAAAGACTCATAATGCAAGTCCCATGCGTTGATACAGCAGTCTCCTTTATCTAATTTCAGAAAAGCCTACAAAGTTCATAGGTGAAAGTATTCTGAAATTGGCAGTTACCAGACTGGTCTTTGATATGCCTTGTGACAGTTATAGCAGGTACGCCACTTGCTACATAGTCTATTTTAAAGACAGTATGTGATGTATGGCTAGTTCCATTCTAGATGCACAACACTGACACTGACAGGAGGAACATATCCTGTTCGGAAGTCAGAGCTACAGTCAAATATAATACACCATCACAAATATGAAATCTAACTGCAAGAAATTTCCACTGACTTGTGCCTAATCCAGAATTCTGGAAACTAGTTTCCAATGTTATCAGTCCCCTGATGGAACTTTTAGGTGTATGAAAAGTCACAGCATGGTAAGTCCATGGTATGATATGAAAAATAAGTCTTACATTCCATAAATTATTTTGATAATTTTTAAAATATATTACAGCTATTTTTAGACAAGATTATAAAAAGTTACTGACATATTACTGAAAGTTTGGGAGTGGGGCAGTCTAGCTGAAAATCTAATGTTATTTTAATTTTAAAAAAATGGAATTAGTCTACGGTAACAGGCTTATGTTTAGTTCACCCAGTCCTTACTTTAAGTGTTAAGACTTAGAAATAGACCACTATTTGTCATCACTTAAGTCTATTTGGAGAGGGTCCAAACAAGAGCCAATCGTCTGATTGGAGACCTGCAGGGAAGGCCCTATGAGGAAAGGCTAACGGACCTTACTTAACCTTCTCAGCCTCTCCAAGAGAAGTTTGAGAGGGGACCTTGTGGCAGTGTACAAATTCATAAGGGGGAGAGCAACACAAAGTAGGCGATGATCTGTTTACCAGGGCACCCCCTGGAACAACAAGGAAGAATGGCCATAAGCTACTGGAGAGTAAATTTAGATTAGACATTAGAAAAAAATTCTTCATGGTCAGGATTGCGAGGATCTGGAATGGGCTTCCAAGGGAGGTGGTGCTCACCCCATCCTTGGGGGTCTTCAAGAGGAGACTGGACAAGCACCTGGCCGGGATCACATGATCCTAGGTTTGGTGACCCTTTACTTGCCTGCCAGGGGCAGGGGGGTTGGACTAGATGGCCCACTGAGGTCTCTTCCGACTCTAGAATCTATGAATCTATCAAACCAGTATCTGGCTGGTCTGTCCGAAAGCTTGTGGAGGTTGAGATTTATATTTCCTGCTTCTGAGCTGCCAGGAACCTCACCCATTTTCAAGGAAAGGAAGAAGGAGGATTCAGGGAATTGTAGAGCAATCAGTGTGATCTCACTACATAAACATATTATAGAGCAGGTCATCAAGGAATGTCTTGTTAGTCTAAGAAAATACAATCTACATTCTCTTCCCAACCAGCGTGCTGCAATATCCATTTAACGGTTTTGCAGGCTGCCACATAATATTTGCACTAAGTATGCAAACATGCACATGTGATTAAAAAAAAATATAAACTCAGAGATTTCAAAGAGGAATCCAGTGTCAAAAACATGCTGACAAGTTGCGTTTTTTCTGGGTTCTCTTCAACAGAATAACTATTTTTCCACAGTCAAAAAAAAGACAAAGTAAAAGTTAGCATTTTCTGAGGGGTGCCTTGGGTCTAAGAAGTTTGAGAACCACGGGTCTAGATATACAGGAAAGCCTCCTTAGTTTGATCATGGATAGTTTAAATTATTGGATACTTCAAAGTTATTGTCACTCCCCAGCTAAAAGGATAGGGGTTTTTTGTATTGCTTTACAATATGGACAATTTGTAATATGGCTGCTTTGAAATTCAGTGCCTTTTTCGATTCCCTAGTACAGGAAAACCTTGTTAATTCAAAACACAAGACCAAAACACACCAACTTTGAAATACACATAACCATAATAATGTGCATATATACAGTGTAACATCACAGACATAGTTCACCCACTTGCAGACCTTACTAAATGATAAGAAAAAAGTGAGGCATTATCCCAGTGACTAAGCAAGTAGATTTCATGGCATGTAGCACAAGTAGTTCCTAATGTAGAGCTGAAGCAATGATTTACAGGCCCTTTTTCCTCGTTAGGTCCATCCAAGTGCCAAAACGTCCTGCCAATCAACCCCAACCCTGATCCTGCCACAGTCCACTGCAGAACCACCGTCCTTGGTCCTGTCAAACTGCCTTGGATCAGGGCCAGTTTAGCAGGATCTGGGGTTGACTCTTTATCCCACCAGCCAATGCCATCAACCCCCAACTGCAACAAGCTACTCCCAATCCTAACTGGGGGTGGTTTGGCAGGACAGTTTGGCACTCAGATTGCCCTAACAAGACAAAAAAGGGCCCCTAAATCATTTTAAAACTTATTTATTTTGAGTTCAGTATTTTTGGTGCCATTTGTTTTGAATTAACAACCTTTTCCTTTAAGTACCGTAAGGTGGTTATACAGCCATTTAGATCATCAGCTTAAAGAGTAGTCACCAGTGGCCTGATATCTAATTGGAAGCAGAACCCAATAATCCAAAAGCTAATAATAATAATAATTACTGTGGAAGAAATCAAAACTATTTAGGTCAGGAAGTCCCTTCTAAACTAGTTAGAACCTTATCCTGTACAATTTAAACTCCAATAAGTTCAGAAGTAAGGGTAAAGAAATATGAAGAAGGCCATAGTGATATATGTTGTGAAAAACTAAAGATCCAGGGAGGATTAAATGAAGTTGGCAAATAAGGTGTTTGTTTTCCCAATAGTTGATTATATCAGTAGAAGACTCATAGGGATTTAAGGCAGTAAAAGCAAGAATTAGTCTAAGGTAATACAGAAAGAAGTATAAAAACTCTCTATTGTATGCTTCCTGGCATCCATTGGAGATTCTTTTTGGGGATAGATCAGTGATTCTCAGCCAGGGTGCCCCAGCAGATCCTTTCAAGGGTAACAGATCTACATGATAAACCTACAGAATCCAGTGTTAAAAACATATTGCCCTGTTGTGGTCTTACTGAATTCTTTGCAACAGATGAATTTTTATTTTTGCGTAGTCAAAAAAAATAAGTGAAAACTAAGAGCTGGCATTCCACAGGATGCCTCAAGTCTATCAAGAGATGCCTTAAGTCTAAAAAGGCTGAGAACCTCTGTATCAAAAGATACATTTGCAAAGGCTGACTGTAGATTGACAAAAACAAAAAAGGCAAAAAATGGAATAGGAGTTGTTTCAAGATAACACAAATAGTTTGTGGTACACCTTCTCCAAGTAACCATAGCAGAAGTAAGGAGTTATGCCTGTCTACTAGGGGTGTGTGAAGCAGGCCCTATTCGATTTGGATTCGGCCCGAATCAGGGAGAGTGATTTGATTAGTTGGTTCAGATCTCCTGTCCCTGATTCAATTCAGCTGAATCCTAATCTGAAGATTTGATGCTGATTGGGAGAATCAGTGATTTAGACACAGACCCAGCTTTAAAAAATTTTTCTACATACCTTGAGATGCCAGCGCAGCTTGTGATCGCTGTGATGCTGGGGCACACGGTGCATCCCACAGCAATGTGGGGGACCCTCCACGTGCTCAGCAGGAAACCTGGAAGCGGACTGGAAGTACTTCCGGTCCACTTCCAAGTCTGCCAGGGAGCGCGCTGGAGTGCCCCCCTGTGCCTTGGCAATCAGCTGCAGGGGGACCCCAGATGCCACCCAGACCCAGAAGACAAGTCACCGAGTCAGGGGAGCACGGGGGGGCCCCTCTGCACGCTCCCCAGTGGAGCTGGCAGTGGACCGGAAGTGCTTCTGGTCCACTACTGGGTCTGCTGCCATGTGCACTGGGGAGCACCCCATATTTCTGTGGAACACTCCATGTGCCCCAGCATCACAGGACTCACAAGCCCCTTCTACCCAGAGGTATGTAGAAAAAACAATGAAAGCTGTCTCTACATCCAAATCTTTCCAAATTGATTCAGAGGGTTCCAATTCGATTCGGAAAGATAAAAGGGACTCTTGATTCGATTCAGATTTGGCCGCCAAATCTCCATTGAATCGAATCAGGGACCGAAGCTTCATACAGCCCTACTGTCCACCGTTTCATAATGGCACCACAATACCAAAATATACTCAGTATCATAACAATCCTCCCTTTCTCTTTGAGTTGTCACGCAGGGTGGTATACCCATAAGGGGAAAAGCTGAGGTGGAAACTAATGTGAGCTGACAACAAAGTATTATAGGGATGTTATCAGTAAAGTCAGATATTTACAATTTAATTTCTCAGGATCAAAGTTTTGCAGTTTTACATACCAGTTCATCTTCTTTGCGTTGATTCTTACATGCTGATTCTGTGTCCATGGGTACATCATTGGGGTCCCCTTCTATGCTTTGCTTCTCTATTATAGATGCATTAGCCACACTGAAGATGCCATGGATATTGACACGTACTTTAACCTTCACTTTGGAATTGTCACCATCATGCTGGGGACCAACATTCTGAATAGTGAAACGCCCTAGGCAAGCAACATAAGAATCTAAGGTTAAGTTTAAAAGGCCAGTCATTCCACAAAAGATTCTGCCAGTCAACAACTGGAACAGTTTTTGGATTTGTACATTTCAAATTAATGGCAGGAAATAAAAGTCTGACTGTTGGACACACAAATATTATCAAAGATGCATCATATATTGCATTAATCATGTAACAGCTTAATGATCCAATTCACTGTGTGCAGAAGAGTTAATACTGCAATATATTATAATATTTTTAGAGAGAAAGGAATGAAGAGCTGCATTCCTATGCGACTGTAAAGCCACAGTGTTCTGACCTCTATTTGCATAATATTGTTGCTCAGCTGTGTTTTCTGAAACGTAATAGATTGACTATACTCATCTGTAATTCTATACTTCCAGTCTTTACCATGTTACAACTCCAGTTCCATAGTCAATAGCACAGCATATTGACACATTAGTTTTTAGTAGCTTATTTTGTATTATTTTCTCTTTTCATAAATGCCACAATAACCCATGGGAAGTTTAATATCAGCTGCTTTATTTGTGCACTAGTACTCTGAATTAATATTTCCGATCTCAATCTACCCTACCAAAAGGCTAAGCAGATTTTTTCTCAGACTTTCACACCCATTGTTTATATTAGATTTACAAAATCAGTTTAAATGCTCTCTATTACACATGGATATAGTTGCTTCAAATAGTTCCAATGACCGCAATTATGCCAAAAAGGGTCATCAACCACAAATGAACAGAGCTGGATCTTACAGCTGCTGGGATTAATACTATCTGTATGAGACAAATGCTACCTATTTTCAGGACATTATCTGTTTGCCTGTTTTGTTTTGGCTTTTCTTCTTCTCTTGGAGTGAATGTTTGACAGGGTTTGCATTCACAGCTCTGTAAGAGTGATTTACTTTAGGTGGGATTGGTTTAGCGAAGTGAACAGTGGAGCTATAGAATCTGCTGTAGGAGGGAGCTAGAGAGTAGGACACCATCATGTGTCTGTGGATGCTCAGGTTTAAATGGTCAGTGGGTTTTCTTCTTCCCCACCCTCTTTTTTAAAGTCCAGGTATCCTCTAGGGAACAAAGGAGGCATAACTGGAAACTGGGTCAGCAGTTGTGATCTGTGTGAGACGTGCCATGTTTGTGTTCCTCCCCAAAGGTCAAAACCATTTAATCTGTACCAAGTATAGGCTGATGTCTACCTTGAAGGAAAAGACTGAATGGGCTGGAAGTACAAATAGCCAGTGTGCCGTCAAGGAAAACAAAGATTTCTTAGACAGTAGTTATTAAGAAGCTGGCACTGGAGAGGCCAAAGGGAAAAGAGAAGTGACAGCATATGATTACTAGAAAGAGGGTCCCCAGATTTCAAGAGAAGCAGACTGAAGTCAGCAGCCACTTTCAAGAGCTCTGTGGTGGAACAGCTGAAGACATCAGCAGGCAAGACCTAGAGGACAGAGCAGTCTAGATTAGAGGTGCTCAACCTCTAGCCTGTGGGCCAAATCTGGCACACAAAGTCTTGACACCCAGCTTGACGGGATCCCAGACTGGATGAAATTGGCAGCTGGAAAGCAGGGAAGCGCCACGCTGCATGGTCCAGCCCTACCCAGGCCATTGCCATGCAGCAAAATAGGGCTAGGCCTGCCCCCCTGCATATCCAGGTGGGGCTGGGCTGCTCTCTCTGCCCTCCAAACATCTGGATAGGGGCTGCTCCACCCTGCCCATCCCCCAGCATCTGAATCAGGGTTGCTCTGTTCCCTCCCTTCTCTTCCACCTCAGGTCTGGATTGAAGCTGCTCCACCCTGCCCCACATGTCCAGATCAGGGCTGTGCTGCTCCTCACCCTGGCGCATCTGGATTGGAGCCATCCATCCCCCACCCCTGCATCAGGATTGGGGTCCTCCCCCCTGCGACGCATCTGGATCAGGACCAAGCTGCTCCCCTCCCTCAGCAGACTGATCGGGGTCCAGTTGTGCTCTCCCCTGCAGCAGGATGGGGCTCCTGCACCAGTCCTAAGTACTGGCTGGATCAAGCCTGCCAGCCAGATCCAGCATGCTGAACCCGATGCTACCCATCCTCAGACCACTACCCCTTCCTCCTCCTCTATGGAGGCATACTGCCAGAAATGACTCTGAGCAGATCAGAAGAGACTACAAGGGTCTTAGCAGGAGGATTAAGTATAGAGCACAAGTGGTGTTCTCATAAATCCTCTCCACATAAGGAGTACCCAGGCAGGGACCACGGTATCACAGAAGTAAACAAATGGCTGAGATTATGGTGTCAATGTTGATGAATCCAAAGACTCCAATGGATGTCCTGGGAAGGAAGACTGCTATGGAGAGACAAGAGCCACCTAGCCAGACATAGACAGAGCATCTTTGGCTATCTGGCCAACCTAGCAAGGAAGGCTTTAAAACTAGGTTCAACAGGTGATGGTGAACAAAACTCTCCAGCAACAGAGCAAACAATCCAGATGGGAAAGGACTGGAAGCAGCAGCTCACCTCTGGGAAATGGCCAGAGAGCCACAGGACAGCAACAAGTGACACAAAAGGGAAACATGCAAGGCAGAACACAAAATAAATCAAAAGTTTGTACACTTTTGAAAGAGGTATGCAAACAAACAAGCATGCAAATATGTAAACAAGATGAGCTGCAAGTCAGCCTGTGAAAAGAACTATGATTTGACTGGTATCACAGAGACCTAATGGGCAGTTTGTATGACTGGAACGTCAACATTGGAGAGCTACACATGGTTTTGGAAGGACAGGGTTGAGAGAAAAAAGTGGTAGTGTTGCCTTAAATGTCAAAAATGTATACACGTGTTCTTTGGTTCAGGAGGAAGACAGTAGCAAAACTGGAATTTGTGCGTGTGAATCTAAAGAAGTAAAAGATACAGCACAGATATAATCTGTGTGGAGGACAACTTGCTGTTCCAGAAGACTGCAGATCTAAGTAGGGGATCAGCTATTTTAGATCTTGTCCTGACAAACAGGGAAAAGTTGGTGGAAGATGTGAAGGTGATGGGAAAACTTGGGAGGAAACTATCATGATACAGCTTTTTCCATTTCAGTTCCACTGATACTGGTTCAGATCCCATAAAGTGCAGGAATCAAAACTAGTCAGTAACTTTATTAACAAGCTATTCTAACTAAGGCACTAAGGCTTGATGGGGGTGGGTCAGGAACCATAAGACCTCTTAAGCATGCACTGCCACAAGAAGGTTCTACCTGCAGTAACATAATTCCAACACCTGCTTTAAGTGAAAATATCCAATCTCTCTCTCAAAGAACTACAAATTTCATCTTATGTAACGTACGTCTTATGGATACCAAAACATCTGGCTCAGTGACTCATCTTACAAAGTGGAGGGGGTATGTGTGTGTTTTCCCAGCCTGCCACACCCCCCCCCCCCCCGGG
>NW_017729030.1:31209828-31210344 GCF_001723915.1 Gavialis gangeticus | reverse complement strand
AGACAGCAAAGCTAACCTATTTAACAATTTCTTTGCCTCTGTTTTTCTGAGCAGGGACCGGGTCACCCCACCCACGGGGACCCCCACAGGTCCCAGGGAAGTGCACCCATGCCTAGGGTCAGTGAGGACCTAGTCAGGGAACTTCTGGAGGGATTGGACGTATTGAAAAAAAATCAGCAGGTCCTGACGATCTCCACCCCAGAGTGCTGAGGGAATTAGCAGAGGTCATTGCGAGACCTCTGGCACAGCTTTACGAGCACTCATGGTGCTCTGATGTGGTGCCAGAGGACTGGAAAAGGGCGAATGTGGTTCCCATTTTGAAAAAAGGGAGGAAGGAGGACCCAGGAAACTACAGGCCAGTCAGTCTTACCTCGGTCCTGGGTAAGCTTTTTGAGAGCGTTATCCTGGCGCATGTCCGCAAGGGGCCAGCAGGGGAGATTATGCTTAGGGGCAACCAACACAAGGTCATTAGAGGCAAAATCCTTAGATGCAGGGGTAGCAGTGGATGTAGTCTTT
>NW_017729030.1:31181732-31204828 GCF_001723915.1 Gavialis gangeticus | reverse complement strand
CCAAGATGAACGTGGGCCAGCAGTGTGGGGAAGCAGTCAGGACAGCCAACTATACCTCGTCATACATCCACAGATGCATCTCAAGCAGGTCCAAGGAGGTGATCCTCCCCCTCTATGCGACAGTTGGAGTACTGCATCCAGTTCTGGACACTGCACTTCAAGAGGGATGTGGACAACATGGAGGGTCCAGAGGAGGGCCACTTGCATGATCAGGGGTCAGCAGGGCAGGTCCTACAAGGAGAGGTTAAGGGATCTGAACCTGTTCAGCCTCCACAAGAGAAGGCTGAGGGGGGGGATCTAGTGGCTGTTTACAAACTAGTCAAGGGGACCAGCAGGCATTGGGGGAGTCCCTGTTCACCTGAGCACTACCAGGAGTGACTAGAAATAACAGTCACAAGCTGGCAGAGGGTAGATTCACACTAGATATCAGGAGGCACTACTTCACAGTCAGGACGGCTAGGATCTGGAACCAACTTCCAAGCTAAGTGGTGCTGGCTCCTACCCTGGGAGTCTTTAAGATGAGGCTAGATGCACACCTCACTGGGGTCGTTTGACCCCAGTACTCTTTCCTGCCATGGCAGGGGGTCAGACATGATGATCTGCTCAGGTCCCTTCCGACCCTAGAAACTATGAGATAATTAAAAAAAAAATTCATGAAATATTATGAAAAATATTTTCCTATAGTGTAACCTTACCTATCCTGGTATCAGGATAAGGCACTTCATGTGGGTTAGTATAATATGCCTCCAGATCAAATGGTTCTCTCTTGTGGAACGTAATCACTTTTGAGAATGGAGCAGCATGATTCTTACTAAAGACTTCACATTCCCTAAGAAAAAAGAAAGCAAAGGAGTGTTAAGTCAACCTGAGCCCGCTGAGTTTATTACAACAAATATATTAGTTGGGGGCACATACAACTCAACTAATGAAATGAACTATTTCAAGAATTTGCTTCGACTCAGAAATTACTAAATAGAATTAAAACTGGATTTGAAGATTTAATACTAAAGCTGGACCACAACTGGATGGTCATGAACGTACACTAACAACATAACTTCAAAACCTTTTTAATGTATGTCATTAAAGAAAAAAGAAACAATTCTGTGAGTAAATGAGATTTCTAGTGAGTAAAAGATCCTTGGAAATACGCAGCGCATTAGTCAGTCAAACTTGCAAAGGAAAAGATTCATGAAGATTAGAACACAAAAGACAGGCTGGATAGATTAAGTTTAAATTACTTTCAGCATCATGGTACAGAATTTTCATAGGCTTTTACTTTCAAAGTAAACTTACCCTGTTCCTTCCTCATAAGAAGACTTCCATCTTAAAGTTATTGAATAAGGAACAACATCTGTGATGGAAAACTCACGCACTTTAAATGCTGGGGAAAGAATTGCACACTGGAAAAAGATCAGAGTTTGATTACATATATAGCTTAGCATGAAAGTACATTGTGTTTTACAGAAGAACAGCAAGCCTATAGTGTGGTGACTTTGGTTACTAAAGAACATATTTTTATTAATTACAGACAAACCCTGAAAGTAGCTTTTATTAAGCATTATCAATTATGTTGAACTGCTACAAAAGCCCTAAGAACAGGAGTCAAACGTATGGTCTAGATCACATCTGGGCTACAGAGCTATTGCACCCAGCCTGTCAGGCTAATGGAAGTTGGTGGGTGGGACTTGTGGGTGTGGCTTGCCACAGAATTTGGGGCCCCTGGGTCCCAGTGGACATGGCTCTCAGTTGTAGGGGTGCAAATGAGGGCTATACAAATACAGCTGGACACGTGCTTGACCCTACCACTGCCATCAGACCTATGGATCCAGTTTGGACAGAGCCCTAAGGTCCAGATCCAGCCCCAAGTAAGTCTGACACCTCTGCTCTAGAGTATTGGGTTAAATCTGTTTAGTAATAGTAATGCTTAGAATTTCCTTGGTGATGGCTAACCAATGATCAATATGCATCTTAAACACTGATGATGCTTTTGAACCACTACGTAAGGCCCATCCTCCAAATTTAGAGCAACTAGTACAGAGAAGCTATAGATAAGTCACTTGGTTATCAAAGAAGTCTGTTACAGAGCTCACGTGAAAAAGCAACCCAAATCTAAAAGACCATCCATTACTGCTCAGGTAGCAAAAAACAAAACAAAAACACCCCCACACACCAAGCTTGTGATAACTGGCATGCTATTTCCCTTACCAATCACTGAGAGCCAAGTGTGAATTCTTAATACAAATACCATAACCCTGGCGTAAGAGACTAATATAAAATGTAACCTTCCTTGGTTTTGATTAGTGAATGGCTTCCAGCAGTGTTGTAATGAACAATAAGACTGTAAATGACCATACCTGCAGTGCACAACCTCTTGCAACAGCTTCATCGGCATTCAATGTGGTGCTTATATCTTTACAGAAGTACTTAGAGATTTGTTCCTTCACTGCAGGGATTCTAGTAGCTCCACCTACAATTTCTATACCATATATGTCTTCACGTTGCAGTTCTAGAAAAGATATTACAGCCATAAGTTAAAATGTTAACCTCAGTAATCAGAAGCTGACCTTTTTTGCCATGCAGTTTTAATACAGCAGAACCTGGATTATTTGTATTTGTATTGGGCTGTTTCACAGCCTATTTACTTCATCACAATCTGTAGAAAGAAGGACAAGCCCTGTAGCTGTTTGCTGCAGCTCTAACTTCAAAGGGCATAATTTCTTCACTCAACATCAGCAGTGCCATATAGCTGACTGAGGAAGTGGCACCCTTTGAAATAAAGCTGCACTAATCAACTAGAACTTTAGCAGTCCTGCACAACTGTTTGCTGTGGTTTTATATACCCTGGCAGCTCACAAGCCCTCATCTTTGCAAAAGGCTTCAGAATCTAACCCTATAAAGCACTGGTGACCCCCAGTTAAAGCAGTGGGCACCCTGGGGAACTCGTTGATCCCTGTTGACTGGTTGATCGTGGAGACTGACAGTCAGTCAATCTCAGTCTGGTGGGGGGCTGAGTGCACATGCACATGATTAACTGTCAGAAGCTCTGGATCAGGAGTGGTGGGACACGTGTGGGGTGGCTGGGACAGTCAGGAGCGGTGGGACATGTGGCTGGACTGAGCTGCGCCCCCTGCCACCGGGGCTGGGCCGGGCAAGTGGGGTGATCCCCCTCCACGCCCTGCAGTGAGGGAGACTGGAGCAGGGTTGGAGCCTGAGCAGCTTGTCCAAGGGCATGGGGGAGCTCCCATGCTGCACACACCCCACCAGAGGCCTGAGGCCCACATGCCCTCCTGATCTGTGTGCAGGGCAAAAGGCAGCTGCCACTGCACACTGAGCTTTGCGCCCCAAGCCCCACGCACACATCAGGGTGCATATGCAGCAGAAGGGAAAGCTAATGAGGCTTAGCCGCTGCCCCCACCCCAAATGCAGGGCAGAGGTAGGGCTACAAGAGAGCCTGGCCGCAGCCTTCCAGCAGCTGCAGCAGGGGTGGGGAGGGGTGCGTGCGCAGCAGTGACAAGCAGAGTGAGGCAGGGGCAGGCCCTGCACAGCTGGGGCAGGTGCAGGACAGAGCCCAAGTGGCTTGTTCACAGGGTGCTTGAAGCCCGGGAGGGCACGGGAGGAGGGGGGAAGCATGTGCCCCTGAATCCGTACCCGAGACAGCCTGGCACTGCCCTAGCCCTTCTCCAACGCAGCTCTTTGGCCACGCAGTGGCGGAGCTGCGAGTGGGGCTACAGGCACCTGAAAATTTGCTGTAGCCCCCTGACCCCATCTCAGCACTGCTGCTGCCACCACCAATGCCCAGCCAAAGAGCTGTGCTAGAAAGAGCCTGGTGCTGCCCCAGCCCACACCACGCCGCATGTAGATCCAGAGGTATGCACCCCCCACCAGGCGGTATGCCCCCACCTCTCTGCATCCCCCAGACAAGCTGCTTGTGACTCTGTCCTGCGCCCACCCTGCCCATGCTGGGCCTGTCCCTGCTCCACTGCCTCCCTCCCCATGGCCCTTTTCCTGGCAGTGAGTGAGGGGGTACAGGGAAGGCAGATCAAAGCCCCAGTGGTGAGGAAGGGAGCAGGATACAGGTAGGAGCAGGGGCTGGGGGGAGTGGGGGACTAGCAGAGGCCTGGGCCCCCCGGGCCTCCACTTGTCCCAACCCCGGGCCCGGTGAGGACCTCCCCCAGCCCCTGCTCCTGCCTGTGCCCCACTCCCTCCCTCACCGATAGGGCTTCAATCTGCCTCCACCCCACCCCATGGTCCTCTCCCTTCCCCACACTTGCTGGGGAGGGGCAAGCCTCCAAATAATTTTTTCTCCCTCCACCTCAATCTGCACCCCTGCTCCTTTCCTACCCCCCCACCCCCACAGGTCAGACTGTGGGAAGAGACAGACGGACGGGAAGGAAGGAAGGACAGACAGTGTAGGGTAGATCTTGGGTTGCTTTTTAATTCAAAAAGTGATCTCCTACCCAAAAAGGTTGGAGACCACTGCTATAAAGTATCCAGGTTCTACTGTATTATACACCTTGGAATTCCCACCTCTTGGTAAATGAAATAGCTTTTTAGAGAACCTTTTCAAACCAAACACCTAAAATATTGTGATTAGCAATGAAAAACAAAATCACTAAACAAAAACCCCACCTTTATTACTTATCCCGTCCTCTTCTGAACAGCCACTACTCTAATTTTACATAGCACGTTGGAATGAACTGAAATACTAAACAAAATCTTTGGCCCTTCCTCAGGTTAAAGGAGTTCTGGGTTGTTACTCTAGAAGTGTAAAGCTCAAGACTAAGCCAAGATAATTACTTTACAGTAGTGAAATAAAATAAATCAACAAATTCCACCTCTACTATGTTTATGTGCATATGTAAAAATCAAGTTATTCTGACCAGTAGTGCCTGCTGGACCCACGTTTTCACCTTGGATGCCCCTCATCCATCCCACCCCAGGGCACAAAGTAGAACTTGTATGGATAATCACTTGAAGGAGGATTTTAAAGGAATGGCTTCTTTAATGAAGTTACTTCCAATTTCTGGCTGAAACACAGGAATACATATAAGCCAATTAAGATATAAGCAATTAATAATCTATATTTCTGCTATCAGTGTAGCAGTTCTAGATCATACTGATACAAAGTGAACTTAGGCAAGTCATTCCTTTTATAGCTTATTATAGTAGATGCTTTGCCTTTTAATTTCTTTGCTTCAGCTATGTAGTCCAGGGACTCAACCTCCAGCCAGCAGGGCTCCCTATGTGTCTGGAAATATGGCAGTGGGGAGCAGTGGCACAGCCCCCCTACTGCCAAACCTCTGGATCCACAAGGAGCCCGGGACTGCATATTACACTGGCACCTGATCCCAGTGTGCAGGGCTGGGCAGTGCAGGGGCAGCATGGCGCCCTCGGATCCAATCCTAGCAAGAAGTGGAGGCAGAGAATAGTACCGACACCCCTGGGACCCAATCCTGGTACATGAGGATAGGAGGGAGCAGTACCTGGCCCTCAGAGCCCTCTCTCAGTGCATGAGACAGAGGGTGTGGTGCTGGGTCCCAGGGCCTGATCCAACCTGCAGATAGACCCATGCCACTCATCTGGTCTGCTGGGCCAAAAGGTTGTGTACCACTGATCTAGTCCAAATTCAAGACATTTCATTTTTTTTTTCCTTCTATTTACTATGTTGACATTTGAAGTAGGTCAGAGAAGGAGCGTTTGCTGTCCCTTGCAAAAATTTATCTAGTTCTATACACAGCCCCAGAAAAAAATGCCATCTGCATATTCACGGTAAGACCAGGCTCTCCTCTCCAGGTCTCAGACTGCTTGCTTTTCACTGAGCACGTTCCCATTATAACCAAGCAAAATGTATGCAACCCCTGCTCCACAAATACCCATACATCATTTACTGAGCAGGATGAAAAAAGTTCTCAGTAAAATCAGAGTTGTGCAGTGCAATGAATAAAGGCAGAAACCTGATCAAGAATGCTATAGTTTCTAATATGACTCCACATAACATATACAAAAAACTAAATTCAACTGACATTTTAGCTGTCAGTACTTCTATTTGTAACTTTGATGGCAATCTTTTAATCATTTTTAATTTCAACATCTAGGATATTTACAGTAGCAGTTTTTGTATTAAGCCAAGCAATAAACATAGCACTTGATGCAACAACTTCTACTTACTAGCTTGATCCATTGCTGCTCTTAAGGGAGGCTCCACTCTAGCTAGAAGAGGAGCACATAACTGCTCAAACTGAGTTCTGTGGAAGAAAAGATATGTTACAAGCAGAACTAGGGAGCACTCTATTTCACTCATAGCAAAAGTAAGGCACAGTACCTATTCATTTTGCTGGAGACATCCAGGTCATTCATAAAGCATTCAATGTTGAGTGGAAGGTCAGAAGCATTAGCACTCATAAGTTTCCTTAGTTTTTCACATTCCTGATACAATCGTAGAACAGCACGAGCATTTTCTTTTACGTTCAATCTATATTTTGTCCTGAATTCCTCAGAGAAGTAATCTACTAAAACTTCATCAAAGTTTTTGCCTCCCAAGAAAGGGTCAAAGGCAGCAGCCAAGACCTACGTAAGAGTGAAGTGACAGACAGTCTTATTGTATTAATTGTTATTTAAACACACATGCACGTGTAATTTTATATTATACACACAGTCCCAAATTAGGAAAACAAATATAAAAACTTAAAATTGCTGATTTAATCCCAACTTAAATTCCCTACTTAAAGAGTTCAAGTCAGTTGCCCTCCCCTTCCCATCTGTGGATGGAAAAAAGGATCAGGTCAGATGGAAGAGATGATTCTGCAACTTTTCTGTTTATGGGACAGAAGTGAACACTGGTAATTCTAATGTAGAAAACATAGGATGTTAAGGCTCATTAACAACAACTACTTGGAGAGATTCCTTTGTTGTGTAACTAGACCTGCTCCTTCTACAGTTAGCTGAAGGAACAACGCCATGAAGAACAGTTATTTAATGGCCAGAGCAGCAACCAGCAATGTTTTCAGTTGCAGCAGCACAGGGTAAGCCCCCACTGCTGGACCACATATGATGTTGCCACTGGCCACAGGTTGCTGGTCCCTGAGCAAGAGGCTTTTTTTTAATTTTTGCCTACCATGATTTCAAAACCATTTACAGAAGACAGAAGATTATCTAGAAAGTTTTGTATTAAAGCCATCACCCTGCAGCTGGGTTTTGCTTGCGAGTGAGACTGAGTTATTTCCTAGTGTTTTGAGAGTTTAAAGCATTACACAGTGCCATACATTTTTCTTTTTTTCTATGTTTGCTGCATAGCACAGTAGGTAAAAGCACAGTTTTAAACACTTCATACTGTGGAGTTGGATTATCCAGAAAATTGAGCAACCAAAACGATGGTTATAACAACTACTCTGAATAATCAATGTTCCACTGTACAGTTTTGTACACATCACATAGCACATTTATCCAGAAAAATGCATTTCTGAATGAACAGCTTCCAAAGCAATGACTCAATTAACCAAAAATATCATTACAGCAGCAAGATGGAATTTCAATACATAGTGCTTTATATTTACCTTCAGTTTTCCTTTGTTAAAAGCACAGACTGAAACTTGATATGCAGAATGTCCCATATCTACAAAGACTACATTTCTTGGTTTTTCTTCCAAAGAAGGTAGATCCTGTTTATATATTCCATATGCCAGTGCAACTGTA
The DNA here is from genome assembly GCF_001723915.1 of Gavialis gangeticus. NCBI lineage: Eukaryota > Metazoa > Chordata > Crocodylia > Gavialidae > Gavialis > Gavialis gangeticus. Next base: position 31,197,136 of record NW_017729030.1, on the reverse strand, counting down.
AGAATCAGGTATCACAGGCAACTTAAGAGCATTTCCTTAAATGTTTTCTTATATTTAAATAATAGCATTGACAAAATATACTTGACTATTTTCTTCCTCCCAAAAATACCTCCTGTATCTGGATATTCTTCAATTACATTAACTCGGCTCAAGTGACCCATCAGGATTTGTAAAAATCAATTTAAGTTCATTGTTTTCATATTTGTTAAAACATTTTAAATAAAAGAAGCTGGTTGAGTTCTTCCTGTTTTGTAATCATGAATTGCTACAGAGCATTTTTTCACTTTTCCTCTGCAATTAATTTCCTGTTAGTAGACTTTAAAATATTACACAAAAATTCTCCACTAGAGAATTCTGAAACGTGCTCACTTCGGATGAAAAGAACCCATGGTCTGACTGACAGCCTTACTGCGAAGCATGTAGACTATAGGGGGCCTTTAATGATAGGACAGTATAGAGTTACTTGTATTTGCTTGACGACAGTTTTGCTAAGAACAAGAAAAGGAAATTAGCATGCGAGAGAATGCCAAAGTGTAAACCATTTTAGGGATTTCAGGTAAAATGTATGGATCAAAATTGGGATAAAGGTTGGAGGGTTGCCTGAAGTACATTTAGTGATTTCATGACAAGATTAATTTTAGACAAGATTAGGCATAGATAGGCTATAAGAATAGGCATATGAATATTAAAAGTAGCACCTTAGGAGGAACACTTTTATACTTTTCCCTCCAGATCTATTTTCTTTTTTTTGTATTTTAGCTAAGCAACAGAATATAAAAACTGGGTCCACTTTGGGGTTCTTACTCTTCAAGTTAAACTATTTCTTGCTGAATTGTCCACTCACAAGTGTATCTGGCACTCACTATTTAGCAACTTAAGTTTTTGAAACCTAGGTAAAAAAAAAAATGTTTCCCCTAACAGATTGGCTACCTGTTAGAGGTTTTTTAGGATTTAGGACTTAGAAACTGTTTAAACCTAGGTACAGACGTTACAGTTAATATGCGTTAAGTACACAGGAAGTGCTCTAAAGCCGTAACACAACAGACATTCACGACACTTAAAGCACTTTAAAAATGGTGGATCCCACTCTAAGTTAACCCTTGATGGATGTGGTTGACAAAGCACTTTAGATTACAGTGCTTTTTTGAACGTTTGCATAAAATCCATCATGCTTTAATGCAGGTTGCATTCTGCCGCCATCCCAGGGATCCCTCACTGGTTGGGTGGCCTGCTAGCCTCAGCTGGTGCTCGCCTGCTTCAGCTGCTTCACCTTTAATTAGAGGACCCAGCACAGGGAGTAGTTATTTTAACAGAGGTAATTTCCTTTGGTTTTCAGAAGATGAAAAACAGATACAAGTAACTTATGAATGATTTGATAGGTTAAAAAAACCCGCTAACCTTTTATTGTAACATCACTTATTTAATACAAGCATTGAAGAGTCAGCCTTACAACTTAAGATCTTATGCTGTAAGACAGTATTTAAACTTATTTTTAATTCCCTGAGGAAGTAGCAAATTTACCTGCTGTAGTCTCATTCATCAGTCTCAGACAGTTTAACCCTGCCACCTGTGCAGCTGCCATTACAGACCTCCTTTCAGCATCAGTGAAGAAACTAGGGACCTGTTTCAACAAAATTGTAGTACATTATGCTAATCTCATAGCACATCAGTTTTGATCCAAAGGGTTAAACATATCCATAAAACAAATGAAAAAACAAGACAGTCCCGTAAATTGTGAATGTTGGGGAAAGTTTATAGAAGCTATTTAAGTTAATGCAGTAGGCTGGTTCCACCTGTTCGAACTTTTACAAAACAAGTTTCACAATTACTCTCAAAAGAGAAAGAGAGAATCAGTACCATAGAACTGTGTATGTTAACATCCAGTGTTAACACCCAGACTCTAGATGACCAAGGTTTTTAGGTACAAACTAGATTTAAAAATTAACATTAAAAATTATTAACTAACATTAAAAATTATTAATAAGTTGTTTCTTGAATTCTTACATTAAAGCTTAGATGTTAGAAAGCAGTTAAGCTGATTTAGCTTTTAAGAAGGTATTGCAACAGTTACACAGCTCTGCAAATCACTACACCAGGCTTGCTCATCTGAGCCAACACTTGTCTACACCCCCCCAAACCCCTACATCAATAACAAATAACATTCTTCATAGCAGTTATAGTTCAAGTGTAATTTAGCATTGTTGGAAAAAATGAACCAAAAACACATACATAACCTAGTTTTTAGATATTATTCTGAAGTACTGTTATGCACTATAAAGAATGAAACTAAATATTCAATCACACCACAAGATACCCAGACAACAACCCCCAACCCCTGAACTATGCCTGGACACAGCTGTTTTCTCCACTCAGATATAGGTTGTACTGTATGAAATTAGGACTATATAATCCAACACTCAGTGCTGTCCACTAAAGTTTTTACTTGAGAAACAAGCATCTTCCAACACAAACTTGTACCAAATGAATGAATAGCACACTGGATTTTTTTTTTAGAGGTGCACCAATAGAGATTTTGGGGGCCAATACCGATGGCTGATTTTTAAGGAGGCATATCAGCCAATACTGATCTGATTTCCAATACAGCTGCATGTGGCTGGTAAGTCTGTTGTGGTGGGAGGGGAGGGAAGGGGCATCGGGGGGCAGATCAACACCCCCCATGGTGAGGGAGGAAGTGGGGGTGGGGTAGGTGCTGCCCAACTGGGGCAGGGCACGGGACGGAACACAGATCTACACGGGCAAGGGCAGGCTGCAGGCTGGGGTCGCACCGGGCTCTTCCTGGCGCGTGGTGGGGCTGGGACATGCTGCACTGTGCTCGGAGCAGGTGGAACTGGGGGTGCTATGTGGGAGCTACAGTGAAATGGATGGTGCCCCCCACAGTAGTCCGTCTTTCAGAGCCTCCACCACCTGCCCTGAGTGCAGCACAGCACAGCACAGCACAGCACAGCACAGCACAGCACAGCACAGCACAGCACAGCCCCTGCCCCCTCTCCTGGGAAAAGCCTGGCATGTCCCCTGGCCCCAGCTGCAGCCCCCTCTGCCCTATGCAGACACGAGGGCACCCCCCCCCCCGGTGCATGCAGAGGTGGAAGCCACTCCCCCTTCCTGTCCCCCGAATGAGTGTCTCCATCTCGTGGGGCGCCCCACCTGGGCAGTACCTACTCCAGCCCCAGCCCCACTCCCTCACCATAGCAGGGTGTTGATCTGCCCCCCAATGCCCCTTCACTCCCCCCTCCTTTTCCACCACACCATACTTACCAGCTTCACACAGCTCTCCAAGCTTCCGGGCTGTGCTCCTCACTGCCTGTGCACTGTGCGTGCACACACAGACATTTATTGGCCAAATTATTGGCCACTTCAGGCTGATTTCCAATATAGGCAATTTTCTTTATATCAGTGCCGATCTGATATCAGACTGATGTATTGGTACACCTCTAATTTTTTTTTTTTAAAGGATTATTCAATGAAGACTCTCTTCAACAAGAAAAAACTTTAGCAAAGACCTCATTTTTTTGTGAATGAGTAGCAAAAAATAAGTATTTTGTGCACTGCAGTATTTTTCAGTTAACGTGCAACAAAGGGTGGCCTAATCTATGTTTATGCATCCATAAGTACAACCTTTGGTAAAATGACAGAACTTACTGATATCACACAGTCTGCCACTGGCTTTTTAAGAGCATTTTCTGAAGTTTCTTTAAGTTTGGCCAGCAGCATTCCTGCAATTTGTTCAATTGCAAATGGTCTCTCCTCATCCAAGTATCGCACCTAAAACAAAGTTAAACATTTTCAGGACAGACGTGAATTTCACATTTAAAAGCTACAATTTATAGGATAAATCTTCTCAAAGTTTTGTCATCATTAAACCTTAAGTGAAACCAGATTCTCATTGTGTATCAATTAAAAAGCTTCTGCTGATTTTAGTCTACATTTTTCTTGGTAGGCTTCTTCCAAAACCTTATACAGGAGCTAAAAATAATCTCACCTATTCAGAGATGGGAGGGAGTCAAATACTCCACATGTATACAAGTCATGAAATACGCCAGAGTGTCCCAAAGGAATGGAAGTGGAATCTTTAATAAGTCACAAATTGTTTCCAGGTTTCAGCACATGTAAATTTCAAGTCTGCTACAGAGTAACATCTATGTTTTGTACTATGCTGTGAGCACAGGTGACCTTCAGTATCAGCTAATACAATGGTTGCATGCTACACACACTAGTGAGAAGCACTAGCTTCAGTCAAACTAGAGAAGACCTGTGGGTTGCAACCTGAAAGTGGGTCACAAGAATATTTGAAAGGGTCATAGATTCATAAATTAATTCCAGCCTGCAAGTAGCTGCCTGGGGAGAATGGAGGCAGCAGGTGCACATGCATCTGTGTGCACACATGCATGTAGCTGGCATGCAGCCAGGCAAGGTGGTGGGAGCAGGCCCAGCAGCTGGATGTATGCAAGTGTATGGGGAGTGGGGGTTGGAGGTGTGTGGGTGTGCAGATGCAGATGGAATGGGTGCCTGCTGTCACTAGGGGAAGGTGGCCAGATGCCGGGACTACGTCAGGGCATGGGGGGTGGGGGTATGTGCTTGCACCTCCAGCAGGAGAAGGGCCCTTCGGGGGCAATGGCATCGGGGCTGGTGCCTGTATTTGCAGGGGTGGGGCAGCCAGATGCTAACTGGGGTGGGGGAAGTCACTGTGACCAGGCTGACTGGCATATGCAGGAGGCCCAGCCTAGAGTAAGGGGGGTGCCCCAGGCTTCCCTTCCTCCCTCCAGTCAGTGCCAGGGCTGGACTCACTCTGCTGTCCCCCGCATGAGCCAGAGCAGCTGCAGCCACCACACTGCAGCAGGGCTGGGAGGGTGAAACATGGGGCTGTGGGTTGGGAGTGATGGGACACCAGCAGGGCTGGGAGGGACAAGGAGCTATGGACTGGGAGTGAAGGACACCAGCATGGTGAGGGGAGGTGGACAGGGGACTGTGGCTTAGAAGTGAGGGGCACCAGCAGGCCCCAGGAGGCTGTGGGTGGGGAGTGAGGGGCATGTGCAGGGCCAAGGAGCTGTGGGTCAGGACTTGTCAATGTTTACAAATGGGTCCTGGTACGAAAAAGGTTGAGAACCACTGAACTAGAGGGTTTCAATTCTTGCTGAATGTTTATAAACAGGGGTGACCAACTTGTGGCATGTGTGTTACAAGTAACACAGGCAACCTGTGTGACATATGGATGACTGGGGAGGGAGCAGGTAACAGTGGAAGACAGGACAAGAAGCAAAAAGCAGAACAGCAGATCAGGGAGGGAGCATACAGCTGAAAGCAGAGCAGCAGATTGGGCAAGGGAAAGGGATCAAAGTGGCACTCAGGGAGGTCCCAGGGCTAATTTGGGTCATGCCTGACAAAAAGATGGGCACCCACTGGTTTATAACAAACTATCATGCTAGTGTTTCTTGAATTTGGGTTCCGTAGATCCAAGACTTTAAAAAAGTCACATACTTTAAAAGACGCACACTATTTTATTCAAAGATATAAACAAAATTCATCGCTATGGACAAACCAAGTGAAACAACAAACATCCTAATATCATTGATTCTTAACTAGGGCGCCATAAGATCCTTTTAAGGGTGTTGTGGGACATCATACAGTATTAGCGTTAAGTGTGCAAACAACCAAACAGAAGTCACAGAATAAACCCAGAAATTTCAAACAGGAATTTGTGTGTCAAAACCCTTCTGATCTATCGCGGTCTTAGAGCAATTCTTGCATTGCAAAGAACTCAATTTTTCCACAGTCAAAAGAAAAAAAATGAAAGCCTAGACCTGGCATTTTCCAAGGGGGGCTTGAATCTAATGAGGGATAGCTTGAGTCTAAAAACATTGAAAACCATTGCTATATATAAACAAAAGCTATTAGGGAAAAAGAATGCTTTTATCATCTTCCTCATGACATAGCAAGCTTATGCGGAACCTGAATTAAGTCCTGGAACAACCTTCCAGAGTATCAGGTGCAAAACACATAATTATCTTTAAAATGGTTATATTTATAAGAAGGGATTAGACAAGGTATCTGTGACAGCAACAGAGTGGACTCTGACCCATGAGGTTCCTATCAGTCCCATTTTTCTCATACACAAGCTGCCACAGGTATGGAGGCTCTGGAAAACCCTAGATAATTCCTCTGCATCTAATCTATTTAGTTCATTACAGAGCTGGTGCAGTTAACTAGCTTTTCTTCATCAACCCAGAGAAGTTCAGAATTGAGACCACATAAAGAAGTGGCCCTCTCTACATGATGTATACAACACTAAGAAAATTCTGGCAGGAGAGTTCTCTCAGTAACAGGCGGCTGTTTTATTCCTGTAGTTAAGGTGCTGGGATAGAAGGGCCTTTTAGGTATCAAACAGAGGGTGGCATGATACAAGTGAAACAGTGCATTGTATGCACTAAATCCTAACCTACAAATACATAGACAGAAAGCTTAACACTTGAGGAATTAACCAACATAAGGAAACCATGTTTAACGCTGGAAAACTAAGATTCAAATCTATGACCAGCAACAGGAATTCCAACTACACAGAACTACGTTCAACCTTGTCTCTGACCATCACCTCAGGACAGGTAGCAGGTATTAGATATCAGCTGAAAGAGTACGAGATAAGATGCACACATTTTGGAAAGAAAAAGGATGACCCAATTCCTTATTTTTTTCTGTTGATTATACCTAGATACAGTCTTGATATTTTTTGAAAGTGGACACGTGTTAAGTTTATTTGCTCTTAACCTCATTTTCAGGACAACTTTGATTTTGTTACCAAACAGTAAGAGAGCACAAACTCATCTATTTACTTTCTCCCCCCAGCACAGGATGCATATGCTAATATCTAGTGCTCTTTACAATTTTAAGAAACAGAATAGGAAGTCTGATCAAGGGCCATATTTTGCCACAAATGGAAAAGTGTTTATATGATAACCACAGTTGAAGGTACTGCACAAAAGCTGTAAAACTTACCCTTACTCCTACACTCCCATTTGGCATCCTCTGAAGCTCATAGGGAAGTTTGATCTTTTCAGTTTGTACATAAGGATCATCAAATGCTCTTCCATGCAATTTTTTGAAGCCATGTATTGTATTTTTAGTATTTGTGACAATCTGCAGAAGAGAAATTTGTTTTCATTTACTGATATGAGATGTATGCTAGAAGACCACCTGGAAAAAAAGCCATCTACTTAGCTCAGGCTTAAAGCACAGAATCAGAACTGATGGCCTGAGTTCAAATTGTTCAGGACTGGTACCTTTTTCCTCATTTCCCAATGAAACATTTGTTAAGCATGGTGTTATTATTATACATGTCACTTGAAGACTCAAAATCATTTTTTTTAAAACCAAGAAGCAGGATACTAACGAAATTAATATAGTCTACCACTATGAAACACCATTATTTGGACACAGACACTAAACATGCCCGAACACAGTACTCCAATAACTAACTGCAACACTACACAAAGCTACTTTAAAATGATTATTTAAATCAATCTATTATTTCTAGTAAGTTCCAAAGCTAGAAGCTGCATTTGAGGGCAAATCCAAATTAGGATGGACACTCCCTTTAGCCAGTCTCTAGCCCCATATTTCAACCTAGTTAATTTGAAATATAAATTTTAAAGAAGAATGGATTCATTTGGTTTTCCTGGAATCAAGTTTTAGGCCAGCTGAAGTGCCCTATTACGAAGCTTGATAAATTTGACTTTCCTTTTACTACCAAAGCTTTACAGATGTAAATGAATATAAAAGAGAGGGCCCTTCTCTCCAGCAGAGACCAAGAGCTGAGTTCTACTAAGTTTTGTAAAACTGATCTGAGCAAAGCAGCCACCACTTCTATTAGAATATTTCTCACCCCTATATGAACTCTAATTTTTTGGCTCCTAGGAACAGAAGTGCCTGTTAAGCTTTCATAGATAGCTCACTTTCCAGGAAAAGAAAGGATAAAAATCTCTCCTCCTTGCCCTGGAGCTTTCTAGTATCATTATTTCCATTTCCTATATTATTGGTTGCTTAAGGGGGCTCTTCTCTGCCTTCTGGTGGTTAGGGGAGAGGAGGGGAGAAAAGCAGAGTGCACTTCTTCCTCAGTGATTAGCTCCAGGGAAGATTTTCTCTTGCTCACCGGATCAGCCACAAACATTATAAAAAATGTTAATTTTACTGCTGTTCAGAATTCTGAACAACAGTATTAAACCTGATGAGTCTTGTCCACTTCATTCTACTGCCTAGAAAAGCCACGAGCAGCACCAGAAGACATTAGAGTGGTACATATGCTCAAAGACAGCGCTATTTCAGTTTCACTTCAAAGGTTGTGTTTGCAACTGTAAGGGGCAGAAACTTCTCTAAATGAAAACTTAATGCCTTTCTGAATTTGAGGACTTCAACTTATACTCATCCCCAAGGGCAGAGGTGGGCAAAATACAGTCTGCAGGCCGAATCCAGCCTACGAGGCCATTCTATCCAGCCCGCAAGGCCCCTAAAAAATTTAGAAAATTAATATTGATCTGTCCTTGTTTCTTGTCAAATGCAACAGAAATAAGGGGCAGCAGAACCCAGGGGAATCCTAGTGGGCTCCTGCAACAGCAGGGCCTGCCTGGCCCTGCCCCCCGCAGCTGGAAGCCCCAGCAGGAGTTTCTGGCCCGGGACCACATGGCTGCCCCCGTGCTGCCGGAACCTTAGGTAAGGGGTGGCGGAGGACTCCGGGCAGGGAAGGGGCCCGGGGAAAAGCTGAGCCCAGGGAAAAGTGGCCCCTCACCTGTCCTGTGGCTGGTGCGCCCTGCTGCAGCCCACACAGAGCTGTCCTGAGCAGGCACAGGCAGACCCATGCGAGATGTGAGCAGCTGCAGCGTGGGGTGCCAGCCACAGGGCGGGTGAGATGCTGCTTTTCCCCGCGTTCCACACCAGCTTGTAACCTGCACCCGCTGCCAGCCTCGGCCCCATGCTGGCTCCGGGCTCACCTGTCACAGCTGTGCACGGCAGCAGCAGCTGTGGCCCTCGCACTTGCCACTCTGGGCAGCATTTGCTGCTGCTGCCCGCCAGGAGCTCACGCACTGGGCAGCACAAAGATGGCGGTAGCAAACGCTGCTCAGCACAGCAAGTAGGGGGGGGTCGGGGCTGTGCGCCACCCCCCACCTGTACTGTGGGGCTGCGAAGCGCTAGGAGTGAGCAGGTGCACAGGGCCCACACTGGTGTCCCAGGGCCAGCGCCAGCAGGGCCCAGAAAAGGGCAGCAGGGGTACAGGGTCCCAGCTGGCAGGGGCTCTATGGAGCCTGGCCAGCTCCCCCTTCTCCCTGCTGGTGCAGCTCAGCCCAGCTCCAAAGACCCCTGCCAGCCTGCGCCCCGCTCTGGGCCCCATGCAGGGCACTGGCCCTCGGACACTGGTCCCAAAACATTGGGACACTGGTCCCAAGATGGTGACCAGGGGGCAGGGCACCTGTCAAGGGGCGGGGCTACCCATGCAGCCCTCAACAGCTTGCCAAAACTGGGTAAGTGGCCCTCCACCTGAAATAGTTGCCTGCCCCTGCCCTAGGGGTGGATGAGGAGTGCAGGACAGCAACCTGCTTGTTTCCTGTATTATTCTCCTTTCAAGAGGGAATAGATATCCATTAACTCAAGACAATGTTATGATTAATTTTAAACAGAAATGAACTATTTACTAACTTTAAAAAAAAAAAGAGTGAAAAGGAGTTACTTTATACATTTAAAGCCCAGTTAGAATGTAAAATGGAATAAGATTTGTCAAACTTAACTTTTCTTAATTCAAAAAGAGGAGTCATTTGACAAAATAGATTTTAGATGCATTTACCTGGCTCTTTGCTGCATTGCCAATGGCTCGGGTTTTTGATCCTAGAGATATGCAAGCTCTAAATAAGAAAAGAAAGAAATTTATCTGCAACAAAAAGTAGTATCAGGGATAAAAAAAAGAATATTTACTTTGTAGCACTCCCTAAATAGTTTGAAAACACTTCAGTTCATTTTTATGATTTTGCTCTTTTATATTTAAAAATATGTTCCATTTAAGCATGACGCATGAAAATTTACAATGGAATTTTTTGGCACTTTACAGTTCAGTGAGGTTACAAACAGGTAGACCATCTGCTTCTCCTTAAAATTAATTTTAAAAAGAGTTTTTCAAAAGTCAGTCTATTCCATATTTCCCCTCCTTTGTAGTAGACTATCAGTTTTATTTTGGATGCTAATTTAGATTCAGAACAATTACATATGGTAAAGTTAATTTTTCATGGTGTATAAAGGCATTAGCAGCGCTTACTGAATTAATATGTTGTTTCTGACAAGAACCATAATAAACATACTTCAAAGTCAATCAGCCAAAATCAAGAAAAAACACATAGGGACCTCGAAAAGATAGCCAATAATACACTACTTACAAGGAAGCTGACATGTAGTAATCTAAAAGTTATGTTTCCTTTTCTGCTTCCTAAGAAAGGCTTTGTAGCAGTAACAAGTTGACACCCAATCAACCTAAAAGATTTCATGTTCCAGTAACAAAATATATTCTTTAAGATGTGATGCATTTGTTATGTCTTTTTTAGCAAATATTTGGCTCTAACACTTGCCAGTAGACCTCAAATACTTCATGAAGAAGGATGGTATTATTATGCCCCATTTACAGATATGGAAACTTGGGCACAGGGAGGGAGAGTAACTTGGACCAAGCAGCTAGGAACTAAACTCAGGTGTCATGTAACTCAGTCTACTGCTTTACCAATAACAATACTGTGGCTGTTCTCCTGCCTTCTCGCTTCTTCTCAGGAGAAAGCTGTATGTCACTGTGATGTTATCTTGCAGTCTCCTCTGATGGATTGTATTAAACCACGTGATAATTAAGCCTAAGAAAAATTCTACAGACAACCTACATACATACATACCACTAACATTTATTATTTTAAACCATGAAAAATAGTTTACCTGTTTGAACTAGGACTGAACTAGTCAACATGCCCTGAAGATGTTTATGATTAGTATACAAATGTTTGAGGCATGTTTGAGTATGGAAAAGAAAGAACTTGTATGAGAATACTTAGGGTGGTTGTGAACTGGCCACATGGGTATTAGTTATGATTTACTCTTGGTATTATAGCATTTATACTTAAGAAATGATTTCCATTTTTCTGTTAAGAGGCAGTATTAAATTCTGTCGATGAGTTTTAAAGCAGTGGTTCTCAACCTTTTTCATACCAGGACCCATTTGTAAATGTTGATGACTAATCTTGACCTAGTGAACCTCACTGCCCCCCACTCCCAGGCCGCAGCCCTTCAGTTTGTGGGGCAGGAGATGGGTGTGGGGGCCGGGGAAGGGGGGCCCACAAGTAGCCCCATGCAAGCTGGAACTCTGACATCTTGCAAGGGAAAAGCCACAGTCTCCCATGTTTTTCTCTTTTAAAGAAGAAAACATTTTAAAAATTTGCTTGCAACCCTTTCATATATTCTTGAGTCCCATTTTTGGGTTGCAACCCATAGGCTACGAAACACTGCTTTAAAGTTGCAAATCAGAAGGTACTGAGCAGGTGTAAGAGTTGCTCGTTGTGGGTGGCTACACGCGAGCATGGAGGCTGCTCCGATGCACTGCAATTAGTGCAACAAAGCAGACTTGATTAATCAAGTCTGATTAATACTCCACAGCTGGAGTACTGTGTCCAGTTCTGTGCGCCCCATTTCAAGAGGGATGTGGACAACATGGAGAGGGTCCAGAGGAGGGCCACCCGCATGATCCGGGGACAACAGGGCAGACCCTACAGTGAGAGACTGCAGGACCTGAACCTATTCAGCCTCCACAAGAGAAGGCTGAGGGGGGACCTGGTGACCATCTATAAATTCACTAGGGGGGACCAGAAGGGTTTGGGGGAGACGCTGTTTCCCCTAGCGCCCGCTGGCATAACAAGGAGTAACAGGCACAAGTTGATGGAGAGGAGGTATAGATTGGACATCCGCAAAAACTACTTCACAGTTAGGGCGGCTAGGAGCTGGAACCAACTTCCAAGGGAAGTGGTGCTGGCCCCTACCCTGGGGGTCTTTAAGAAGAGGCTGGATGCCTACCTGGCTGGACTCATTTGAGTCCCCTTTCTTGTTTTGGGGTTTTGTTGTTCTCCCGCCCTGCCGGGGCGTCGGGCTAGAAGATCTACTAGGTCCCTTCCGACCCTAAATCTATGAAACTATAAGTCTGCTAGAGCATGGTAATTACCATGCTCCAGCCAGCCTCTGCCTCCCCTGTATCAGCGTCCCCATGTTTCAAAATAGAGGCAGGGGTGCTTGCACTAAGTCTCATCAAATGAGCTTTAATTCAAGTGCCCCTGCTACCATTTTGAAGTGCGGGGATGCTGATATATGAGACCCTGTGGCGCTGATACAGGAGACCCCACAAAGCAGTTTGGAGGGAGTGTCAGCGATATGGAACAACACGCATAAATTACTGGATCAATGTCAGGGGAAGTCCCCCGCTCCCCAACTACAGACACTGTGGCTACGCATTCAAGGTAGGTGCGTGTGCAGGAGTGCGTGCATTTCCCGCCTACCAAGCATTCAGTTCAGAACTTGGGGTGCACCAAAGATTTTTTGGGCCTACACCGATGACCAATTAACAAGCCATACCAGCCAATACCAATTCAATTGCTAATATGCAGCCTGGCAGCTTGAAGAGCAGCATCCAGCTGTTAAGTATGGTGGGAGGGAAGAGGCATGAGAGGGAGGCAGATCAAGACCCCGACAGTGAAGGAGAGAGTGGGGCTGGGACAGGAGCAGGCACTGTCCAGTCAGGGCAGGGAACAGGATGGAGCTGCAAGCAGCTTGTTGGTGGGGGGGAGGGATGCAGCTGCTCCTGCCACTGCGCATACCCCCAGGGGAGGAATGAGGGGGGAGGGTGCCCCCTGGATCTGTGCACAGGCAAGGGTGGGCTGCTGCTGCAGACACAATCAGGCTCTTCCCAGGGCTGTGCATGGGGCAGACGGTGACAGCACTAAGAGTGGGGGCTACAGCCCACCCCGTAGCCCCTGCTCCCAGCACCACTGCTGCCCACCCCAGACAAACCCAGCCCAACCACCCCACCAGGAAGAACCCAATGTAGCCAGCAGCCCACCCTCACCCCACATACAGATCTGGGGGGCACATGCTCCCCCATGTCTCCCCTGGGGGTGCATGCAGTGGCAGGAGCCCCCCCCCCCCCAAAAAAAGCCACTCGTGGCTCCATCCTGCACCCTGCCCCAGCTGGGCAGTGCCTGCCTCAGCCCCACCCCACTTACTCCCTCTCTGTGGAAGCCTTGATCTGCCCCCCCACACCTCTTTCCCCCAACTGACTTACCAGCCAGATGCTGCTCTCCAAGCTGGCCATGTGCATGCTGCAAGAGCACACATACCGGCAGCAATTACTGGCAACATTACTGGCCACATCAGCCAAAAAAAGTCAATTGCCAATAATGTCAATTTTCATTTTACCAGTGCTGATACAATATAGATTGATATACAGATGCACCTCTATTCAGAATGTTTTCAAGATGAGCAAGAAAACTCCAAGAGCTGCCAGTCCCGCTAAGACTTAATGCTGCAGAAACTGTTGAGCTAATGACATCCCTGCTTTACATATCATTGGTAAGCACTTTATTTTCAATCCTTGTTTCTATTCTGTATGTGCTGAAGGTTTGCATACATATTAGTAACTCCAATAAAGTCACGGCTGGAATGCTAATGAACCACATTCCTCAGTTACAACATAAAAAATTTGAGACAGGCTGGTAAAGAATATTTGTCCCAACTGTAGTCTAAAGCAGTGGTCTCCAAAGTGGGGTGCGAGAAGAAAATATTAGAACTTTTTATATTTTTTTTTCTCTAAAAAAATAAGGAAGAAATTAAGCTTTACTAATATTTAATATACAGGTTGACACTGGCGCCCTCACTCGGTCCACATGTCAGACAGTCACGTCACATACAGTACGCAAGGTATCCTGAGGGAAGAGTGGGAGTTCCACAACACGGAGGTACAGTGTACAGTGGTCTCCAAACTTTGTACAGTGTTACACTGAGTAGTACATGTATATAATTTATAAATAAATAAATATACATATATTGGGGGTGCGTGCTCAAAAATTTTTTACTGATAGGGGTGCGCGATCAAAACAGTTTGGAGACCACTGGTCTAAAGCAGAGGTTTTCAACCTTTTTGTTCCAGGACCCATTTTTAAACATTGATGGTCAGTCCCAACCCAGTACCCTTCGCTTCCGACCCACTACCCCCTACCCCCCTGTATGTGGGGCAGGGGGTGGGTGTGTGAGGCATGGGAAGCTGGAGAGCAGCGTCTGGCTGGTAAGTTGGTTGGGGGGAAGGGACGCAGGGGGCAGATCAAGGCCCCCACAGTGAGGGAAGAAGTGGGGTGGGGCTGAGGCACCCTGCCCCAGGGAAGAGCCAGGATGGAAAAGCCTGCCTCAGCCCTTTCATATATTTTTGTGACCCACTTTCGGGTCGTGACCCACAGGTTGAAAAACACTGGTATAAAGAACTTACTCCTTCACATCTTCAAAACTAGGGCTTTACCTCCACTTAGATATAAAGGCAAGCCTGAGCTGCCTTGCTTACATTAGAATTTAAACCCCTTTAGCACTTGCTAATCCATGAAGTAAAGCACAAATGCCACGGTTTTGGAACATCCATTTGGGAACTGATGCTGACGTACCTTAAGGAAGTGTTTAGTTAGCATGTGTTACCTAACACCCTACCTTTCAATCCTCCTTAGAAGCAGCCGAGACACCGAGGGCTTCTAAATTCACAGGGCCCTTTTCTCAGTAAGCTATACTCCAGGAGCTGTAGTCTAAAACAAGGTCAATCGACTCAGTGAGGCTTTGGGCTAGCTATGGAAAGCCTCCACACATTGAGATTTGCGCCTTTAGGGAACTTGCTTTCTATTATTTTGCTCTGAAAGGAAAGCATTTCTCCTAAACCTTTACCGTGCTACTTCTGAAGCATGCCAAGAATCAGCATAAACATACTAACACTGTACCTCAGGGATTGTAACCTCTACAAAAAGCAGCTCACCGAGTTCAGTTTATAGGAAGCATCTCCGCGTGCCTCAGTAAGAGGCGCCTGCTGGACACCCCCTCCCTCTCTAACGTGGCCTCAGCTGGGACCGAGCAAATTCTCCGTGCTAGAACAACATTCGCCTTCACCCCCTCAGATGCCCGTACAAGTAGGGCAGTGCCAAGGCGCGCACAGCACCCCCAAAACACTCTGCAAGGAAAAGTCATTTCAGCACGAGCCAGGGCTGGCTACACGGGGTTAAGCGAAGCCACCCCAAGGCAAGAGCTGCTTCTTAAGTACGTCTCTTACACCGCGTCTTAAGTGCTGCTTGTACCCCCCCCCC
>NW_017729030.1:31154001-31181500 GCF_001723915.1 Gavialis gangeticus | reverse complement strand
TAAGTGCTGCTTGTACCCCCCCCCCAACCCAACCCCACCCCACCCCAAAAACCCTGGCTGGAGACAAAGAGCCGCAGTTCACGCCGGCTCCGCGCCCCAGGCGGACGCTCTGGCGAAAGGCAGCCGAGCCTGGCATCGCCCCCACCCGGGCGCCTCGCGGATGCCGGGGGCCGCGGGCATTTGAGGCGCGGGGACACTCACGGGGTGCAGCGGTCGCTATACTCGTTGGCGACGGTCTCGATGCCGCCGCTGCGCGCCACGGCGATGTAGCAGTTGAGGAAGCCCAGGTCGATACCGACCACGGACATGGCTGCGGGAAGCGCTGCTGCTGGTGGTGGTACTGGTGCCGGCCCGGCTCTACCCGCGCCGCTCCCCCACTGCGGAGCAGCAGGCACCAACCGGCGGTGTCTGCGCACGGCGCATGCGCGGTGGAGCGCCGGGCAGGGAGGCTGCTCGGCCCGGCTCCGGCTTCGGTTCTTTCCGGAGCGGCTCGGCCTGCCTTCGAGAAAGATCTGGAAAGGGGCGGGAGGCGGCTCGGACAGCGACACCCCGCGGCCGCCGCCGTCGCCGCCGCCGCTTCTCCCCGACCGGGGCTCGGCCTGGCTTCTGCCGCCCCTTTCCTGCTGCAACTGGGCCCCCGCGGCTCAGGCGTGTGGGAGCCACGATACTGCCGAGGCATCCCGGCTTGCCCAGTGGGACCTTGACTTTGGACACTTGTACCCTACATTTATACACTTACACACGTACACTTGTACGCATATACCCATACACACATACATTTAAACACACACTTACACATATACACTTATACGCATACATGCTTACACACACACATTTAAACACACTTATACACGTATACTTAAACACATATAGACTTACACGCTTATACACACTTACAAAGCACTGACTTCGGTTTTTGCCAGCAGGTGCTTTTAGTTGCAGGGGGGCAAGCACCGCACACCCCCAGAAGAGGAAGCATGTTGCTTCACCCTGGCTCACCTGATGTCTGTAAAAATTGGGCGCTTTAGTGGAGCTCTTTGGGCACCTTTACCGATAGCTGATTGAATCAGCTTCAGTTAAAAGTGCCCAAAAGCCCTGCTGAAGCGCCTTATCTATACAGATGCTGTGGAGCCGGGTTGAAGTAATACACTATTTTTTCTGGTGAAGTGTGGTTTGTTTGTTTTTTTAATGGCTGCAAGCAGCCACAGACATGTTTACATGTTTGGTTTCTAACATGTAAAACCAAGACAGCCGTGGCTTGTGAGCACCTGCTAATCTTTTTCAGTAGGTGGTTGAGCCCCAGAGCACCCATGGAGTTGGCACCTATGTTTGTGCGTCTGAGAAACTCCTGCCTACCCACCCCCAGCGTTTTGCAAAGAAAACACTGGGGATAGAGTCACTGAGTCCTAAAGAAGTCAAGCTGGGACCTGCAGAGGTCATCTAGTCCAACACCCTGCCTGAGGCAGGATCAAACCACCTTTCAAGGGAGGTGGTGCAGGCTCCTACCCTGGGGGTTTTTAAGAAGAGGTTAGATGAACACCTTGCTGGGGTCGTTTGACCCCAGTACTCTTTCCTGCCATGGCAGGGGGTCGGACTAGATGATCTTCTCAGGTCCCTTCCGACCCTAGAAACTATGAAACCATCCCTACAAACCATAAACTCTATATGAGCCCACCATCAACCCTGCCACAACATAGACCTAACCCCCTAACCTGCCACAGGTAAAGTGGGAGTTGTAGCTGGTAAAGTGTGTCCTGCTTCTATGAAATGTTGATTCAATATACACTCAAGAGGTCTCTGGTAGAGGGCCATGCCCCCCAGTTCAGAGGAAAGCAAATCCCCCACAGCCTTTACCAATCTAACCAGGACTCCCTAATGCCAAATCTATGGACCTGAGTGATGCTGTCTGCCTACACAGGGAGACTCATCCCCTTTGTTTTTGCATCTAACATTTGTAATACTTAATAGCAGAGACCCTCTGCAGACTATGCAGTGTGGATCCCAGTGACAGGACAGTGACCCAGATGACTATGCATTATATAATATGAAACCCAGTGATATGTAAGCTGGCTATTTTTAATAAAAATAATTATTTATGGAGACATAATATAATTTGCTGTAATTACAGCGATCCTGTATAATTACTGCTGGGTGACGGTGGCTAAGTAAAGTGTGATTAATATAATTTTGTATGTCATCATTAATTACGAGTAATGTATAGGTTCAGGTTACACAGCCGCTCTTCATCTGAGATTTCCAAGTGCATACACAATGTCAGTTCTGTTTATACGCACAGCACCTTTGCAGAGTGTAGGAGGTAAGTATTCATTTCCTATTTTACTGTGGGACACAGAGCTGGGTCACAAACCAAAATCTACAAAGTACTGGGCAGGTTCTGTAGATTTTAAGCACCCTCCCAACAATTCCAATGAGAGCTGGTTTAGGACTAAGAGCCACATCCAGGAAACAGCTTAGAAAACAACCACTGGATTTCTGTGGCATTTAGATGCCAAAGTCCAAAAAAAACTAAGCTCCTGCTAATCTTCTTAATTGCATCCCAACCCTGGGAGTGCCTAAACCTGGCTTTTTACTTTTATGTTTCCCTAGACTCTAAAATCACATCTCTACACATGCCCAGAATTGTCCAAACCTTGGCAGGGCTGCGCAGTTTAATACCTAGTTCACATTTAAGCCCAATTGGCATCTAGCAACTATAAGCGTCATTCCATTAGTCCTATGGGTTCTATTTGATAGGTGTTCTCAGAGCACACCTCACACAACAACAGGATTTGACTTCCTCTGATATGCAATCATGGCCACTGCTTCTTCTGAAGGTGGTGGTGGCAGCGTCCCTTTTTTATAACAGCTTGTGATTAGAGCTCTCATATCCAGGTGTGTGAGTCCCAGCTTCCATTCATAATAAGCCCTGTAAAATAAAAATCTGAAAGCCAGCTACTTGGAAGCAATGTCTAGTTCAAGAAATTAATATGAAGCGTGCTGTACATTGCGTACATTCTAGATGCGTTACAATGACCCATCACATAGATGTTTTATATGTATATGTCTGTGTCTGAAATGTGCTTCAGCTTTGAGAAATTCTTGTGTTCTGAGGGTGAATGGGCTTCCATAAATAATAACTTATTTCATTCTTCTGAGACTTCAAACAAAAGCATCAGTCAATGCCACCTTTATTGATGCTTTTGTGATATCTCTGCACTTGCCTGTGCACTAAATTCATATCACATTTGGCTGCAGAACAGCACTCACATAGTAAAACATTTTGATCACAACGCATGAAATTATGTAAAGCTAAGTGCAATCTGGAAATATTTCAGTGCCAAAAAGTTCCATCTTTCTTTGCTATGTTCCTTTTTTTTTTGGATAGGGAGCGACTGGCAACCTGCGTAACACTATTATGATTCCCATTTATGCTTTTTATGTGATACTTTCCATAAAAGGATCAAGCCCACATTTTCCAAAGCTTACTCATGGGACAGTAAAGCTTCATAAATATCTTTCAGTTCTCATTCTGACATAGCAACTTGATTGTCTGACATAACTCAATGTTTCAGCGTGGCGTTGTGATGTGTTATTGCGTTACTGGAAAAACTCCACGTAATGACAATATAAGTTGGTGTTCCTGTCAGAGCTGTGATTCTCTCCTGATTTCTCTCCGCTTTCTATCCCCCCTGTTACTACAGCGCAGCCAGGATCCTTCTGGCCATGAAGCAATGGGTACCTCTTCCTTCAGAATTATTCAATACTCCTCTGTTTGCAACCATAAGGTTCATTGTTGAGCAGTCCCACAAGGGTTGGCTTTAAGCCCAAACAAAACAAGCTGCTGCTTACAGTTAGCTACAGCAATTCACAGCCTATTTCCTTTTCTAGCATCATGATCACAAAGAGTAACCAGGTCAAATCCTGTCTCTAGCAACCGGACCATAAGGGGAAACTACTCACAATTCAGTTTTCTACTCTGGCAGCTTTAGGCATTAAAATAGTAAGACTGGACCTGAACGACTCCAGGCATTGCAGCTATGCATAATGTTTTTGCAGTACTCCCAATTCATGAAATGGCAACCTGGGGGAAGAAATCAAACCCAAGTCTTCTGTGAAGTAATCCAGAATGGTATTACCACGCCAAGCCCAGAGGGAACCATATAGCTATGCAAAGGAGGCATAGCCATCACTGTAGAAGTGTTGGCATATTACGCTTCTCAGCAGAGTAAATTAGCTCATGCTGAGCTGTGTAATGTCAGGGTTAGAGTGTTCCCACTAGCCTAGCTAGTTCATTTAACGCTACGTTGGGTATCCTTACAATGGGCGCTGCAGCGCAGGTGTATTTGTAGGCATTCATGGTACTAACAAGAAAATGCCAAAGGACTTTCACGGTAATAATTGCTGTGACTAGAGAAGGGGTGCCACAGGTTGGACACTGGAAACTGAGTAGAATGAGCCAATCTTCTGAAGTAGTTTAGTGAAGCCTTGCAGGTACCCAGCAGGTTTGTTTTGCTCACATGCTAACAATCATACTGGGAATGTCTACACATGCATTAATGTGCCGTAGTTACTGCACATTAAGTTTAGTACCTATAATAACAGGTTCTAACTAAATATGCAGTAACCAGCACTACTGCACAGATGTGACTGCACATCTTTTTAGAGATGCTAATGCACAGGAGACTGATTCTACTGTGCATTAGCACAGTAGCACAGCTTTTGCTGTGATGAGCTAACGCACAGTAGAATTAGTCTACTGTGCATTTAGCGTCTCGTTTAGACACACCCACAGATTTCCAGATCTGAGGATAGGAAGAAACTTTCCCCCAAGTCAGACTAACTGGGAACAGAAAAGGGGTTGTATTTCCTCCACAGCTTGGGCTGCCATACACCTGCTGGGATCATGTGGGATCATCTCACCTAATCCTTCCCTGCCATTCTGGGGGCATTTGGGGATGATTTTATAGATTTCATAGACAGTAGGGCTGGAAGGAACCTTGGAAGATCATCGAGTCCAGCCCCCTGCCCAAGGAACAGGAAGTCATCTGGGGTCATAGGATCCCAGCAAGATAAGCATCCAAATTTCTCTTGAAGGCGTTCAAAGTAGGCGCTTGAACCACCTCTGATGGCAGGCTATTTCAGACCTTGGGGGCTCAGACAGTAAAGAAATGTTTCCTTATGTCCAGCCTGAAATGGTCTTGCTGGAGTTTATAACTGTTTGACCTTGTCATCCCTTGGGGCGCTCTGGTGAACAGACATTTCCCCAGATCCTGATGAGCACCCCTGATAAATTTGTAAGTGGCCATCAGATCGCCCCTGAGCCTATGCTTTTCCAGGCTAAAGAGCCCCATAGCTCTCAGCCTGTTGTCATAAGGTCTGTTTTCCTGACCTCTGATCATGCACGTGGCTCTTCTCTGGACTCTCTCAAGCTTCTCCACATGCTTTTTGAATTGTGGAGCCCAAAACTGGATGCAGTACTCCAGCTGTGGTCTCACCAAGGCCGAGTACAACAGGAGAATGATGTACTAGGATTTGCTTGAGAAGCATCTATGGATCCAAGCCAGCAGTTTGGTCGCTTTACTGGCTGCAGCATCACATTGAAGGCTCATGTTCATCTTGTGGTCAATCATAACCCCCAAGTCCTTTTCATTCATAGTGCTAGCCAGCGTAGCACTGCTGAGCCTGTAAGGATGCTACAGGTTTTTCCTCCCAGGGTGGAGAACCTTGCATTTTTCGGTGTTAAACACCATCAGGTTCTCGCCCACCCATTTGCTGAGCCTGTCAAGGTCAGCCTGGATCTCCCTCCTGTCCTCAGGTGTGGATGCTTTACTCCAGAGTTTGGTATCATCAGCAAACTTGGCCAGTCTGCTTCTGGCTCCAATATCCACATCATTAATGAACATGTTGAACAATACAGGTCCAAGGACAGAGCCTTGGGGGACCCCACTGGTCAAAGGGCACCATGATGGTTGACTTCCGTCAACCACCACCCTTTGGGTCCGACCACGGAGCCAATTCCTCAGCCTTAATCTCTCCTGTTACCTGCCAGTAGCATGCATCCACTGCATTAATTTGTATTCAAATATTTGGCTTAACTCAAATCTTTGCTCCTGATATACAGTACTTGAATGAAACATAATTATCTGTAATACACGGGAATCAGACTATATATGATCTATTAGCCCCTTCTATCCTTAATCTCCATTAAACTAATAACCTAAATTAATACTACTCAAGTGTCATTTATTTTGGTGGGTTGTTCCTTTTTGTCCCAAAGTTGTCATAGTTCCACACAAATCTGGTATAATTTCTGAAAATCACTTACATCAAAATATTTAAAAAGTCAAATGAAGAGTATCACATTTCTGTACATTGAAAATTGTACATTTCCTACATGAATAATGCATTAGATTTTGCATTGTAGGTCTTGTTATAAGCTTGACTTGTATTCTAAATAAGCATTAAGATCCTAAATAGGTTCCGTTTTTACTTTTGTTCTGCATTCAAATATATGAATTAGATACCAACACAAATGTTCAAGTTTCATTATTAAAAGTACTCCCTAAAACTGTTGCTTTTTCTTTTTGAAATAAGCAATATAAAATCTCATGTTGTGAGGTATTTGCCAGTCACAAATGCATCTAATCTTATTTTGATATGTTGCTAGGTTATTTTCTTTATCCCTTCCTGCTCAGGACAGGTCAACCATTCTTATATTTGCAAGGGAAATGTTTTAGCATCAGGATTTCAGCAGGCACTCAGCTTTGTATGGGATTATCACTGTGTTAATATGGATGGTTTGATTGTACCGTTTCCAATAATACACATGAGCACATTTCACTTCATGCTACTATTAACAGCTCTTAATTCACTGTCTCTGGATCAGGTTTATTTGCCTGGTAGGAATTCCACTGGTTAGAATTGGTCGCATCTTTTAATTTACAATATGGGATCATACCAAGTATTAGGTTATATTAGATACTACTGTCATGTTATTTGAAGTATGTCACAAGAAGCAATATTGCATCACCAACAAGCAAACATATCTTGTCCAGCTGATTTGCCTGTGTACATATGAACTAATTTCACCGTCATCCACTTATGAGTGAAAGTACCACTCCAGACTTATCACTAACTTCCATGTTGACTGTCATCCTTGTATCAAGTTGCTTCTGCTGCTGCCACTAACCACTTTCTATGCTGCCAGGGAAACTCACTTGGAAGGGGGATAGCAGATTGGTCTCTTATGACTGCTCTTCTCTAAGGGAAGGGTGGCTTTAAATTTCCTCTCAGACTTTGCAAACAGCCCAAGAGATAACATGAATAAGCACTTTACCTGCATATCAGTTATGCCCCTTCTTAGAAGGTCCTGTCCATTTCATTAGTTATCCCAGCCAGCTCTGGCCTCTTCAAAAATTATCATAGGCTGATGTATTTGCACTACTGCAAACCATTCCTCTAGCTGAAGACTGTCCCTCTTTCCTGAGAGGGGATTCCCTCTCAGGATCCCCAGATTGCTGGTAAAGCCCAGGGAGGGAGGTTACATTTTTCAATGTAACGTTTAGTGTCAGAAGAGCACCCTAATATATGTCACCCAACCTTTTGGCCCCAGGGTCTGGATGAGTGGTGTAGAGTCAATCTGTGGGCTCGATCTAGTATGCAGGGCTGGCCAACGTTCTGGCATGTGGGGCTGACCGGCCAAGAGTTGGGTTCTGACACATGTGACCAGAGCCCAACCCAGTGTGTGAGGCTGACCCAGCTGGGGCCCAGTCTGGTCCATGGGGCTGACCTATCCAGGATCTGATCTGGCACTTGGGGCTGGCCCAGTGCGAAGCCCCACCCCTGTGCTCCAGCTCTGTATAAGGCCACGTGCCAGATCACACCCATGGCCTTGTGAGCTGGGCTATGTCACCTGACCCGCAGGTCTTGGAAAGTTGGCGATGAGGAAGCAGTGGCAGTGTTAATTGCCACATCTCCCCCACCTCCAAGTTTCCAGACTTGTGGGGAGCCTCACAGGCTGGATGATATGGTTCCATGGGCCATATCTGGTCTGCGAGCTAGGGGTTGAGCACCACTGTCATGGGTGATTATCTTTCTTTCTGTATTATAGATATTTGTTTCTCATTGAAAGCCATTTGAAAATGAAAGGAAAGAAGACAATGTACACCTTTCTGTGATGGAAAACAAATAACTCTCTTTAGGTATTTTTTAAAAGATCAGAGTAAATATTCAGTTTAGCACATGTGTGTTCCTGAACACATCCAAGTGATTTCTTACAGTATGAAAAACACAGCAGAGAAACTGAAAAACATGCTATCCAAACAATAAGATTTGTACCACTGTACATTATACCATCAAAATAGATGTGCAGCTACTATTTTAGTCAGATGAACTCTTTGAAACATCAAGATGAAAAACTTCCTTAATTTTGTCATAAAGCACTAACACCAAGGCACCTCCTGTCCCACGAAGGATATTGGAGAAGGCTCCACGAAAGAAAGCATTAAGTCCCTCTAGTTTGTATATCTTGACAAAACAATCAATAGTTCCTTTATACTGACGTTCAGTCTCTCCACTCTGTATGCAAATATAAAAAAAATGTTAGTGCAGTACATTAAACAAAACTTGGACACTTAGTACAATGCAAATTTGTTTTTCTCTAATGATGAATATTTAAGGATGATTACTTGGAACACCTTTTTCTCATTTTACCTCCTGCAAATAACAGATCCCTAACTAGTCAATATTCCTGTGACTCAATGCTCTGATAGCTACTTCTCCATAGCTAAATTTAGAAAGACTGTGACCCATCCTGCGTTGCTTCTTTTAAGCTTTACTGAGCAAATTGAAAGCTCAGGAGTTGAATGAGGCCACTCCAGTCCTAAGGGTGCTTTGAACAACTCTGACATTATCAAAACTTGTGCAATACATCTTTTTCCTCCTTTAGTACTGCTGAATTGTCTTTATAGCAATAGACCTCAATGCAACAGTAATTAATTGAATTCAGCCATCAGATAGATAGCCACAAAAAATCATTTAAAAACTGGCAGGGTTCTCACTTGCAGAATAAAATCAAACCTCAAGGAAGATGATAAAAAGGACTAGAAACTCTATTCCGGTGGCTCAAAATATGTAGACTGAGCTAACACATCATATTCCTTATCCTCATGTGCTGCAGAGACCCCTCTACCCAAACTGGGGATGATCCAGCTTCTGTGAGTTTTGAGGGCTGAGGGCCCTGGTGTGTCATGAAATGGCTTACCTATAGCAGCCCCTGAACATGCAGAATGTGATATACAGTGTAAAAGGGTAGCATTCATAGAGTTTCTGTAACATATTCAAACAACGCAAAGGAGGACCCCATTCTTCCTGGAGTTTGGAACAAGTACTTGCAACTGAAGGAAGGGAAAAGGGAAGTGCAGTCTTTTCCAGATTTGATTATGTAAAATAGGTGGCAAACACTGATACTGTCTTCAATGCAATAAAAAAATAGCATTTATAATGAGAGAACTCAAAATAGCTCTCTTGATATAAAAGTCTACTAAAAACAAAGCCCTGTAGCTTTCCCTCATTGCTGAGATAAACCTTAATGTCAATTCTACCTATGCATTATCTCCAGTAGAATTTTACCTTGAGATAGCTTTCTCAAATTAGCTGTCTCCATATAATTACATGCGTGTTTCTTTCTGCAGTGAAGACACAACTAGTAATATTGTTGGTCGCACAGAATTTGATGATACTGATACTGATTGTTTCAGTAATGCCATCAATTATTATCCACAATGTCACACTCAAATTTTTCCCATTCCCAGTAATCCATAAGGAATGACAGACTCTCAAGGAGCAGTTATCCTAGGAAGTGACTGTATAAAAATGGCATCTCTCTACTCTGCAATATTTACTGAGTTTATTCAGTCACATCACCTAATCTTAAAACTCAAAGTGAGTTTTCTGGATCAACAATTTGGAGGGAGGTGGGAGGGGGAGGAGGGCACACAATGCCATATTTTCAGTAGCGAACTTGGTTGTTTTTCAGAACAGAATAGGGACACGATTCCTGTTGCCCTGTACTCAAGTATTATCCCAGTGCAAAGAATATAGAGCAGGGGTGGGCAATTCTTTGGGTCCAAGGGCCACGTAGGGAGTTTGGTTGAGCTGTCATAGGTTGGGTCACCAACGCCTGCCCCCACACAACACCGCACCAAAACTCCCTATGTGGGATGTGGCCACAGATGGGTGGTGAGCAGTGTTCAGGAGCAGGATGAGCAGGCAAGGCCAGGATTATCAGGTGGAGTTACCAGGCAGTAACAGTGTGGGGCTGGAGCCTGGAGCAGAGCCGCAGTACTCTGCCTGAATGTCCCTGCAATGGGCACAGGTTTGGCAGGCAGGGGCATGCAGAGAGTGGATCATAACTCTGCCCCAGCCCTATGCTGTCACCACCTCAAGATGTCAGCCCCTGGCCAGCTGTGCACCCTGTCTGTGTAGCTCCCAGCCCGCCTCCATGGAGACCCTGGGATAATGAGGCAATGACAATGTGGGCCAGGGTAAAGCCGCGATGCACATCTTTCATGTCCCTGCCTGCAGAACCAGGGCTCTGTCCCTGTGCTATCACCACCCCATGATGGGGGCTCCATGGAGGCTGGCTGGGAGCTGCTCAGGCAGGGTGTATAGCTGGGCAGATGGGATGTGGCCATGGGCAGGCAGAGAGCTGCATCTAAAGCCAGGGCCAAAATCCTGGGGCACTGCAGGGCCAGGGGTGAGGCCAGAGCAAGGCAGAGCCAAGATCTGCTCCCTGCACACCCCTTCCCACAGAACCCACACCCATTGCAGGGGCAGGCGTGCAGTGGATTATGGCTCTGCCCTGGCCCCAGCCCTACACTGTCACCACCCCAAAATCCTGAGGTGTCCTCAGCCCCACCCACCCATCTAACTCCAGGACACTGCTCTCCACTGGCCCACATCCCCCAGCCCAACCCAACCTTCCAGCTGCATGCTCCGTCCATGTGGCTCCCATCCCCAGTGGTGGGACGGATAAGCAAGAATGCTGGAGCAGAGGAGTTGGGTCCAGCAGCAGCAGCTGGAAGGAGCTGCCGCTGCCAGGGCTGCTGGGAAATGGAGTCTGGCCACCAGGCATGCCTGGGAACAGTGGGATAGGCCACACACACCATGGCCTGGGCTGACCCTATGCTTGGGCCAGGCAGCGCTGAGGGATCCACTGTTAGAGTTAGGGCTAACTGCTGTGAAATCAACATATAAGCCCCTGCTTTGTACTGGGTTACAAAATCTTGTGCATTGGCACTGACTAGAGAAGGCCCTGGACTTTAAGGGCATGACTGTACAAGATACCTGTCTCTGGTAGGCATGAAAGCAGCAGTGAGGGTGCTCTCAGTGCAGTTTCACTGCCTCACTTTTGCTGTGGCAGGTGCACATCTGGAGTGGGTGGGTGGGGTATACTTCTCTGTGGCAGATTTAGATGGCAGAAATATAACAATCATAGAGGAAGAAATCTCTCTTTAAGTTTACATTTTTGTGACACACAGGGCATGTGTACAAGAGCCATTAATGTGCAGCAATTACATTCAGAATTAATTGCTCTGCAGTTTATAGCTCCTAGAAAGGTCTGGGTCATGCAGTTTAAACATGCGTCCAGACCGCAGCACATTAAGCCAGGTTGCAGCATCCCTGGATGGCAGGTGGGTCTGTGGGGGTCAGTCTGCCAGCCCAGGGCTGCTCTGACTGGGCTCAGTGTGTTGCAGGGGGCTGGCTGGGGCATGAGGGTGCTTCAGTGCAGGACTAGCCGGCAGGTGGCCCTCACACTGAAGCACCCTCATGCCCCAGCCAGCTGGCTCAGCATCTACATGTGAGCTGCTGCGTACAAAAAAACTCCGCAGCACTTGTATTTACAAGTCCTACCCTGCCGTAGAGTTTATTAGTTTTGTGACTCCTAATAAGAGCTCATGTGTAAATGCTAAAAGACCTACTGCATAGTTAATTAGTCAAATTAGTCAACTGAGCAGTAAACGTCTCATGTAGATGTACCCACAGGTTGCAGCTACACACACACTTTACTGTGGAGTAGATTAATTAGCTCCACAGTAAATAGTTACAGCCTACATGTGTGCTGATCTTACAGTGCAGTAAACTACTTAACTCTGCCATGTGATAGTAGTCAGGGCCAGTAATATCCTATGGCGGAATACTTTCCTGCACTGAAATGCACATGTAGATGTTGACCGTGGGTACACATTGTGCCTGGTCAGCCCAGACAGCTGGAGGCCTGCTCTGCCCCAGCTCAAATTGCTGCTGTCCCGGGTGCATATGTAGACCCTGTGCCTGGGAGAAGCTGACTCTGGCTCAAACTGCTCTCAATTTTACTGCATCACATTAATTGCACATGTAGTTGCACCCACAGTATATCTTCTAAGATCAGTTTACCTGACTAGGAAAGCATACCATGCAGCACTATTGCTCCTTCTAACAGGAGTGTCAGTATAAGGTGGGAATTGTCACTATTGGAGGCTTCTTGAACATACAAAAATGCACCATCAGCATTTTGGTCTGAATCTATTGTAATCTCTTCAAAGGAATGAGGCAGAAGAGGCTGGAACTTAAGTGAGAAAGATTTCCCATTTTAGCACATACACTTTCACTAGAAACAATGCATATGGTGCCCATTTACTGCAGAAAGTTGCCCTGAGAGCCAAATTTATTTTTGGTAACAGAAAAGACAGCATCAGATGCATGGCTTCCTCCCTGATCAGCATGATTGTCACCATGAGAAATTGATTCTGTATGCATGCTGTTAATTTCACCTTCATAGAAATCATACATAGCAGCAACTCTACTTGTAGCCACAGCTGCGGAACCCCATTAACCTTAAAAAAAAAAAATACCCAGGACACTATAAATATCATATTTCAGAGTCCTATGACATATAGTACCAGGAGGTACACAGACCTTCTTAATCATCTCTTTACTTGTTCTGTTCTTATTTCACTTTCCTTGACAAAAATCACTGGATTGTTACTATAGCATTTAATATTTTTTCAATTAGCATTCCATATGATATTATTTTTCATCTCTCTCTCTCTCTCTCTCTCTCTCTCTTTTTTTGCATTAATGCTAGGGTCAGGTCCAGATTGGTAACCAGGAACCCAAATGGGATTTTGCAGAATTTAGGCACCCAGAATCACTCCAGAATGTTACAAAACTCCATCAGTTACAAAACTCATTAGTGCCTAAATTCATTAAGCGCTTATACATTTTGGATTTCAAAGATCTTTCACATATTCATGCAAGACCTCAATCTGAGCCAGCTGGCACCCACCAGAGCTCTGTTACAATCTTGATGTTAGGCAGCTATAAGGTAGAGCCTAAATTTTGCCAGAGTCCCAGGAGGGGCCCAAAACAGAAGGCATGCTCTGAGTATGACTATTACATACCAGCAAGACTGAATTCAGCACAAAAAGCAGTAGCCACAGTCGCTTTCACTCAAAAATACACAGTCACTTTCATTCCAAAATACTGGTAGTGGCAGTGGATGACCAAGAGGAAGGCTGACTGCAGTTCACTGGTTAGGGTATTCGTTATGGAGGGGAGCAACCTGGGTTCTGGTACTTCCACCCTGGACTGACTTCTTCATTTTATTTTAGACAGTTCTTGGGTGCTCATCCTCTTTCTCACCTGAGTGCCATAACCATTAGATTACAGAAGCGGGTCTATTGATCTTGTATTCTTGGCTGCAGTGGCTCAGCATTTGACAGGAAGTGTGGAGGGTGTCACCCGTCCCAGAGTCACTTATATGTAGATGGTCAACTGTTACACTTCCTATATAAAGGGTAGAGGACATGAAGCATCTTTTGCCACTACCATCAAAGCAAGCTTTAAAATGTGAGCTCGTCTGCCATTCTTAGAGGGGGACTCTATGCTCTGGATCCTGAATGGGCAGAAATTCCTGTGTACTCATTAGATGTCTAAATTCTGGAGAGCAGCAGAAGTACAAGCACTCCCTAAGTTTAAAGCACGTTTTAGTGCTAAAAGGGCACAGGGCACATTATGTGATATTTCAGACATTTTTTGATCCAACGTACGATTTTCAAATAAAAAGAATTGCAAAACATTGCACACCTGCATCATCATGCGTCTTCTGACAGTGTCAAAAGGATAAGATAGTATTCCAGAGAATGTAGTTACAAGCTGGGCAATGAGAAAGGACAAAACAAATGGGGTTTGTTTTGGATTTGGCAATAACCCCTGCAAAAGAAAAAACAGTACATGAGTATGCAATTTCTGATCATCTAACTTTAATGTCAAAACTTGTAGAGCAAAATGCTGGTTTGCTAGAACTATCTAACAAATTATCTAGTTGGAGTATCTTTTCTGTAATTAAAATAAGTTATGCTTCCTAAATATGGTATAAATATAGATAAATGAAAAAATTAAAATATAGCTAAATAATTAACGTGTTAATGAGCTCATGATGTAGATTTTAAATATGTGACAAGTTTGTGTTTTGCTCATAAATTACCTTAATGGTGTCGTAACATCCAAAATAGGAAGCTCGGTACACAATAATTCCCTGCACTGAAACACCAAACCCCTGGTACAGGCCAACAAGTCCATCAGACTTTGCAATTTTAACAATACAGTCACCAAGGCCCATGAACTGCCGTTCAGCCATACCTGTCATAAAAGAAGTTTTCAGTAAATTAATGTGCCTATTGGTGCTTTGAACAATTATTTTGCTAGATAGGAAAATCCCCCACATTTCTTTTGCCTGGAATAGAATGGAGCATTGACTGGAAAAGGAAAAAGGACTACTTTGCAGATATGTCTAGAGACTGGAACCAGAAAATCTTCAAATGTCCCAGACATTATTCCAGGTTAGTTGATGCTACTTTCACCACAAATTTGACATTTGACCAAAGCAGTTATGTGGGTAGTTTTTAACTATAATGGAATATGGAAGCTACCTCTTCCATCCATAAAACAGTCATTGACTTGTGCCCAGCATCATGCTTAATGACCTACATGCCAAATAACTAGTATTCAGGGTTGGCCCCATTTAGCATAACCCTTAAGGTTTTGTCTACCTCCAAATCATCTGACCTCTGTTTGAAAGGATGTGATGGGGTAAGTGAAGGGTAGCTCCATCTACGAAAGTTTAAGGCCACTTTTTCTCCCTGTAGTAGGGTCCATCAGTTATCTCATAGTAATCTTATCCAGATTTAACCTAAGAGCTGGTCCCTTCCTGTCTTTAACTTGCTCTGTATGATAACTGCAAGTTGCAACAAAATATCTTAACTCTACTTACTAAACTTACATTTGATTAATTCCTTTCTTTACTTCCTTCTAAACTAAAACTAGGCCTCCAGGATTCGGTGAAGAAGATGAAAAACTTGCTGGACACCTTACGAATCATTCTTTGATTTTTCCCAAATGGTCCATCTGGTCAGACCAAGGGCATATTGAAAACCAGGTTCAAACAACACCTCAAGTTTAGGCCAGGGAGGGTCCAGCAACACCAGGTAAGGGAGGACAAGATAGCTAGAAGGCTGCTGGTCACCTGGGCTAAATACAGACAGTCAAAAAGCCTGAGGCTCAATCGACTTAATTGTTGCAGGTTAGTCTAAGCTGCATAGATTGAACCAATACGCAAGTGAACAGACATTCACTTTTGATTCTGGAAATGCAGCCACATGCCTGCAGTGGCACAGGCCAGAAGGCAGGGGGTGCTATAGCATGCCTCCCTGCTCAGCTGGAACAGACACATTGGTCCAAGGCTAGCATGCCCAACCTGTGGGGAGGGAGTGGGGTTTGCAGGGGAGGTGCAAAGCATTCTGGGATGCTGATCTGGGACAGAAGTCCAATAAACCAGTCTAACTTAAATAAGTTAATTCTGATACTGTGTCCATCCAGGTTTATCTTAAACTGATTTTGGCCATTTTGAAAGCAGTTTAATGTCCACTGAACTTCTGTTGTGTTACAGATTTGAACCAGCTTCCAACCACTTACAACAGTTTAAAAGTAATTTCTGTCCCTAGTTCTGGAGAACCTTACATTCAGTCTTGGGAGGTGCACAGAAGACAAATGATTCCCTTGACTGCTCTACAGCTAATGGTTTTCAGGTGAGGACTATGAAGCATACAGGAAATTTGGGAAATCTTTCTGGGGTTAAGCCAGCCACTTCTTCACTAGGACCCCAAACATTGCCTATTCCATGATGGTATACTAGCACTGAACTACAAACTTACAGGTACTTTAATTTAACTTACAATACAATATAAAAAGATTTATTTAAAAAAATAGCTGTATTGTGTTTGCTTTTCAGTTTTCTTCTATCTGGATTCTGAATCCTTACACTACCAGAACTACTAATTTAGATATTAATTCTTAAATACTTGAAGCCATTTACCACATTAAATAAGAGTTCATTTTGCTTACTACCAAATTCTATAATTTCACATGTTGACAAGCCCACCAAAGTGAATGGAAAAACTGATTTACACAAGATGTTGCTCATTCTGTTACTAAGGAATTTTTCTTGGTTTTCTGTTGACAGTAAGTCATAATTTGGGACATGGGGATAAAAAGAACCCTGTGACAACTGTGCGATCTTCTTCTGAGAATAAAATCTAATGAGGTATATACATCAGACACAATTCGTTTCAACATTTTTATTTGATTACACATCTTTATTTTAATAATTTGAATCTGTAAGACCCATATCTAGTGGCATATTTTACCTTTAACCTTTGTACATAACTTGTTGGAAAAAAGGATGACTCGCAGGCCCTGATGTCTATGTGCATTCGAATCATGGTGTTACAAAGTGAAATCCTGCAACTTTTGGGATCTGCACCTGGCAAATCCAAGGCAGTTTATTTAAAACTTAAAAACTAAGCAAATATATAAGGCTATAAACCCTTTAAAACCAAGGATTAAATTGCACAGCTGTCTCCAAGGATTCTTTCTTTTCACTCACTCTTCATTTTTTAATAATCATACAACCTTTTAA
This sequence comes from Gavialis gangeticus, assembly GCF_001723915.1. Lineage (NCBI taxonomy): Eukaryota > Metazoa > Chordata > Crocodylia > Gavialidae > Gavialis > Gavialis gangeticus. Next base: position 31,164,483 of record NW_017729030.1, on the reverse strand, counting down.
AAATAAAATGTTATGACTTCTTAACTATTCAACAGACACTTTTTAAGTAACAGAAAGAATTCTAGTGCAAATAGATGAGTATTAATTTGGTTATAAGGATAAATATAAAAAATCTGAAAAACAGATGAGGCTGATACCGGAAAAACATTTAAAATAATTCACTACCTTTCCCAATGTCAGCAGCTAATCGTGTTCGTGCAAAGTCTAATGGATACACTACACACAAGGATGTAGCTCCAGCTGCTCCACCAGAAGCTAAGTTCATTAGAAACCATTTCCAGAACTGAAATACAAACATTAGTTTTTACTATTATGAAAATAGAATAACAATACTGACTTTTCTTATGGCTATAAGCAGAATTAATAAAATATATAAAACACATCAGAAAAGTTTACATATAATCAACATACAATGTTTACGTAGGGTTCAGAGACTAAGCAGCTATGTAATTCATATATACCAATCTGAAAAGATTTTCTTTCTGTCACCACATTCCATAAATGTGTAAGATCACAAATGCGACCGAAAATGTGGAAGAACTTCTCTAGCTCTATTTTTATGGTGCCCAACAGAAAATAAAAAAGACTTTATTGTGTATGAGAGCCTGGTCCTAGGCACTGCCCTCATTCTGATTGGTCCATTGGATCTTTTTAATGATATACCAACTATGCATCACCTTAGTGGTGCATAGCTGGTATACTGCAAGGAAACAGTGTCTCCTGGGTCAACTTAAAATCAACAGATGAACACCAATAATGGACTGGTGCTCAGTGGGTAGGAAGCAGCTAACAGGAAAGGAAGAAAGCAAAACAGGAGCAGGGAAGGGGAAGTTTGCCCCGCCATCCCCTCTGTCCTCCTCTGCCAGCACCCCGTGCTGCCGCCAGCTCCAAGGAGCAGGGCTGGGGGTGGTGAGGCCAGCAGCATGCCATCCCCGCCATCATGGCAGCGTTCCACTGCCGCCTCCTTTCTATCTCTGCGGAGCACTCTGATTGGTTGTTTACAGACAGACAGACGGACTAAACCCTTTATTATATTAGAATACCCAAGACAGCTTTTATTTAGCTCAGGTACCAGTGGCACCTTCAATAGCTCAGGGTAAAAACAGAAGTAGGATTTCTCCTGGGACAACGCCTTTTATTTTAGGGTCCTACAGACCTACAAGCCTATTGTAAACTTTAAGTACCTGTGAAGTATCCACTTTTCCCCAGGACAATGGGGGTGTAATTTGAGTTAACTGTCATTCAGGCTGTCCAGCACCTGTCTGAAAGCAACTCAAAGCCTCCAGGTGAATCAGCCTCCAGGTGAACCTAAAGTTTGTTTTTACCCTCAGAGCTCCCCATGGACTAACTGCTTCAGTGCTTTCCTTAGTTTTTCAGGTGGGTCTTCCAACCTACACTTGCCTCTGTGCTGCTGTAGCTACCCTGTAGCTGGTTTAAGTTATCTCAAATATATCCATATGAGCTGCAACCCTATCTTAGTTCATACCAGCTAAGTACCTGCTGTTTTAATGCCCATAGCCTCCTCTAACACTTTGAATTGATATGTAAACATTTTAAGCAGAATTTAGCACCAAGAAAACAAAAGTCATGTCTAACCATCAAAATGTAGTTTCCAGCAGCAGTGCTCTCAAATAAGCTGTGCTACTTCATGCATACTGCCCCGACTGGAAGTAGCGGAGCTGTGCGCTGGTTGAAATTACTGATGCTGTCATGAAACAGTGCTAATGAGAGTGCTCTCAGTAGCTACTCTGCTTCTGGATGAGGGCCTAGTGTGCATACAGTGCAGCAGCACAGTGAACTTTAGGGTGTTGCTGCTGGGGATGGTAAAATGTGAGTTGTAGACATGGCTTAGAGCTTGTAATCTTACTCCCCTCCAGGTTTTCCTGCAACCCAGTAATTGTTCAGAGAGCAACCCAAGAGGCTGAGCTTCAAAAACAAACACATGCTGGTTGTTAAAGTGTCCTAATTTGCACAGAACTGAAAACCAAGCACATTTTTATTTTCAGAATGTTTGTAAAGCAAGAGCAGTCAAATGTATGCCAGCTGGGAATGTCACTGTGTGAAGGAACAGAGATTTAAAGAACTGTAAACTCAGAATTATTTATACCAAGTATGCTCCATATTTTTCCATTGCTAAAAGAAAACCTGGAAACTGAGATTGCTTAAATATGTATTTCTTTAAACAGATGAGAACTGATTAAAAATTAACATACAATGTAAGGAGATGAATCAGAGATTAAGGACTCCTGGGTGTCATGCAGGTAAGTACCAACAGGAAAGCCTGGAGCAGGAATTGTTTCTGGCAATGCAGAAAAAGCTGGCAGGAAGAGAAGTGGGGAATTCCGTTTTTTTTTATATAATCAGCCTTGCTAAGAAACCCTAACACAGTAACGTAAAGCAGACATAAATCAATGGGATGTCTTAGCTATGTTTACGTGAAACAAGTTAGATATCTAATACTTGCTTTTTATATTGCTGAACTGGACATAATACATGGGTATGATATATTATGTACTTAGATAAACCTTTCACAACTCAGGCCCTAGTCTGTATCAGTTCCAGGTGGGGTGCCCTTAAAGGAGCTGTGTGTGAATACAGGGAGTCCTCCTGTGTGCAGTAATGGAGCTGTGTCATCTAGCAATGCAAAAGCCTTTTGAGCCCAGACCTAGATCTTAATTCTTTCTTTCTAGTGTGGTCCAGAAGTTGGACTTACAAAAGAAACTTTTGAAAACATTTGAACTAGTTTGTAAACATTTGTCTAGCTTTGGCAGGTAGCAAGAATAGTAGACTTAAAACTGAATTCTAAAAAACTATCTTAATCAAGTGCAATGACCTTTGCTATAATCATAAAAAGTTTTTCTAATAGTGTGTGTTAATGAGTATTCACAAATTCAACTTTACATATGCAAGTAGTTGCAGTGAGACTCTACTTGTGTGAAGTGACACATGAGCGTAAATGTTTTGAAGACTTGGGTTTAAGTTAATATTTTAAATGTGAAACACCATTGAGATTGTCAAACGAGCCTGAAGGAGAGAGGTGCCTGAATCAGAAAGAGTTTTAAAATCCCAGTCTTAACAGCTTGTATCGAGTAATTCTAAACAATAAGTGTGAGCAGATTTGGAGGATCATTTAACAATTAGGCACATGTTCTTCATTTACTATTCAAAGTGATGACGCTTGCTTTATACAGTTCCTTTCATCATGAAGAAATCCAAAGCAGACTGCTTAACAAATTATATATATACACATTGACAGTAAAGCTCCTACTATACGTTACGTATATTACTCAATTAACTGGTGAATTACACAATAAATGTAGGCTGACTACAACCTACAAAGTAATTCTCACACCATAAAATGACTATTGAGCCAACCAGCTACAAAGTTAGTGCTTAAAAATGTGTAACAACTCTACAGCTGGTTTATATACATCTTTGATTTGAACATGTAGCAGGGCCCTTAAAAGACAGACCCTTAGTGGAAGAGAGCAGCCAGAGAATGCCACACCATCACTGGCGTATTTATTAAACAGATGCTAGAGTGTACTTACCTGTTTTTCTTTATTCACTCCAGACATGAAAATCTGTTTGTATTTGTCCTTAAAAGCAAAATTTAGAGCCTGTGTTGGAAAATATCGGATAACATTTGCTAAATTGCCACGCCAGAAGCTGAGAAATCCTATAAATGGAAAAAATAGGTTATTGCATTGTGTTTACAAAGTTCAGATTATATTATACTGAATATCTTATACAACATCACTCTTGTTTCTTGTGTAAGATGAACTGTAACAAGGGCAAAAGTGTTCTTCTGTATTTTTTAATGATTTAGCATTTTAAATCTAGATCGATTCTTATACTTACTGACACATGTCTTCATAAATTGTCAGTGATGGGAAATCTCAACTATGGAAACCCATAAATGCAAGATAAATAATGCTTAGAAATGGCAAAGGTTCTTAACTTTCTTACCTCAAATAAGATTAGGGATATATACACATTATATGTATAAAAATCTCATCAACATACTTCACTGGGATATAAATACAGCAACTGTGCTTTTTACTTCATGTGTGTCCGTTTATGTATTGTAGTCACTGTAGGGGGGTGCTCAGGCTCCATATACAAATAGTAGTTTATGCAGCATATTGGAAACTCAGTATGCATAATGACATTTTATAATTAGGTTCCTTTTATACCTTAAAAAATATCCCTTTGGACAATATGTTAAATTTTATGGAGGGATGGGATGAGCCATCAATATATTTAAAGCCCCAAACATTAAAAAATACTTGGAGCTGGCACCCCCACCTACTTTCATGTGATTGTCTTAACAAACTTAATAGTAAAAGTTGGCTTTTTCATTTCAGCTTGATCATAAAAAAGTACCAAAGGTCAGGAGAGCTGGCATCACTGCCAGCTGGTTGGTCACAATATGGAGTTAAAGGGACTGCTTGTGAGACTTAAAAAGTGAAGCATATAGCGTCATGGAATCACATAAAAGTCAAGCCAGAAGGGACCACAGGAGGTCATCTAGTCCAACCCCTGGTTTAAGGCAGGATCATCCCCGTCTATCCTAGTCAGGAATATGCTTAAGTATTTTGCTGGATTTCAGCAAGTGTTTAGGGTATTTCAGATTTGAGCCCCCAAACTGTCTGCTCTATGGAAAGGGAGCTCAACAAACTTATTAAGAGATGCACAGGAAATATTGGGAGGTCATGGGTAGGTTATTTAAAGATCCAGAGATGACACCTCAACTGTTGCTATGGCTTTGTCAATAAAGGGCTGAGTGAAATGCATGAAATTTTAATCAGTCTCATGGATGTTCATTACTATTTAGTACTAGTTCAAACATGTCTCACTTAATGGTTGGCATGAGGTGGAGGTACAGGTCCATCCAGAAAGGAAAACCCTCAAATCTTTAGGCAAGGAATTCCTTTATTTCAAACATTCTTTCTATGGGTATTAAGATGACAAGGTCAAATAGCTGTATCTCTTGGAAAAGAAAGACGATGAAAAGGAAAAAAAAACAAACCCTGAAATGTCCTATGCAACCTGTAAGTCTTACTGTTACAGCACGTGGACAACATATCTATCTGTGGATTGCACAAATGTCCCTTCCGAGTTTTCTATTATTTGTTGGCTTCATAAAATATGATCAAGCATTTCCAGTGACCATTTCTGAGTGTGTATACATGATACCTCAGGACTTCTGGAAGCTACTTTAATGCAAGTACATTGATAACAAGAGCAAACACATTCTAGAGGAAAACAGACTGATAAAATACACCAATACGCTTTCCCCCAAGATGAAATCAGAGAGACTGCTTCAATAAGGACAGGGCTGAGGGTTCCTCTGTTTCAGGAAGGATAGCATTGAAGGCAAAATCCCAGGAGGGAATGGTGGGCCAGGGGAAGGAGTGCCTGTGGTATCGGTGTCTGCCTGAGGTGTGGGGTTCCTGCCAGGAAGCGGTGCACAGAGCAGGCCAAGAAGGTGTCTTTGCTGCTCTCTGCTCCACACACTTGCAGCTGCCAACTCCCAGGGAGAGGAGAAGGCAGCAGACATTGCAGCAGCCGCCCGGGGGCGCAGAAGGCTGGAGTGCAGGGGAAGCTGGGACACATGGCTGCAACTCTGCTGGACCCACTGGGGGAGGGACACAGGCAGGGCCCAGGCAACAGGGCAGCATGAGAGGCACGGGGCAGGGGAGGGTGCGTACCCTGCTCCTTGGGGATGCGGACGAAGCAGTCGACCATGCCCTTGTACTGCTGCTCAGGCCGGATCTGCTTGGACGAGGCCTGCACCTGCAGCAGCAGCTTCACCCGCTCGATGGGCGCCACAGTGGTCTTAGAGATGGCGGCCGCTATGCCCCCGGCCATCAGGTCCTTGCCGAAGGAGATGGGGTCAAAGAGCTGCCTCCCCTCTGAGACCTGCATGGTGCTGCAGGGACCAGGCGCCAACTGCCGCGGCCTCACCCCACCGGGTCACATGGCCTCCTGGGCTCTGCTAGCCACCAGCCAATCACAGCCATCCTCTCTGCCAGCCCCACCAGGAGCCCTGGGGCAGGGGGAGCGCAGGGGAGAGACCCAGGGGCTGGAGTCAAGCCGGGAGCCAGGGGCTGGGCTGGGAGCAGCTGAAGAAATCATGGGCATTTTGAGAAAACCCACCTGCATTACACCCTCGGGTGCACAGCAGGAGCTGGGACTCCCAGCCACTCAGGCCCGGCAGCACCCCAGTGACTAACTCTGCCCCTGAATGAACATTCCTGTTTTAGGGTGTACTTCCCCTGCACCCTTCTAGCTCAAGGCAGTTGCAACACTATACATGCACATATTTGACTCGAGGGGCATGCCATTTGCTCTGCAGCCTCGGTTCTGCATACTCCTGACCACTGATCTAGTCGTAATCAAATGGGCAGAATCGTCTGAGCTGCAGTTACATTTAGTCTTTGTAGGAGTTTTGCCTCCAGCACCCCAGGTGTCGCTGACAATAGTGTTTTCCAAAGGCCTCCTTTGGAGGTTGTGCTCAGGATTTAAATGTTACCTAAATGACCTTTCAAAATGCTACCTAAATGGCCTTTCAGACAACAAGTGGAATTTTGAAAGCAGCCGACTGTGTTTGCTCTTTCAAAAATATGTTTCCATTAGAGAATTGCAAGGGTAGCTGGGGTCTCACCTATGGGAGCTTTCAAGAAGTCGTTCATTTATGATCATGGGTGACTCATGCCTCCTGGCTCTGGGGGGGCACCAGCTGCCGATCACTGACCGTGGTGGGGAGGGTGTACCCCAGTCAGCCAATCGCTGACCCTGGAAGTGCCTCTGGCAAAACCACAAGTGCCACTGGCGCGTCTCAGGGGGTCACCGGCCAGCGGTCTCCACTCCCTGGCTAGCAAGGGCCAATTTTAGGGTGGAGGCACATGCCCCCCTCCCATGCCCTCCCTACGCGTCGCCTATGTGTATGATGCTATGTTGTGTAAGTGCTACTCATTTCCTAAAGAAACATCTTGCTCCTTAAAATCAATAGAAACATTACCATTGGTGTAAATGGTGTAAGATTACCCCTAGGTGTCAAAATGTCCTTGCCTCTCACTGAACTCCAGGGTTTCTGGAGGCACTGCACCAGTGCTTTTGGTGGACACCCTGCAGCCTGTCATGACAAGCACAATAACCTCAGAAGCACCTGAATTAATAAAGGAGTTTCAGAAATAGTGGAAGGAAGGGAAATAGGTTTTAAAAAATGCCAATAAAGCACTATGCTGAGATGTGGTAGAAATCAAACATGAAATAAATTAAAGAACACTGGCTAAATCTTGGAGTAGCACCAATAGCCATTAGGGTGCCTATTTAGGAGTTCAAATGGCATTTGGACAAAAGGGGAGTTTTCAAATCCAGCTTTTGGCTGCTTCCATGGCACTGAAGTACAAGGAACTGGTTGTTTTAAATGTGTCAGGCAAGATAAATACGGGATACTAGTTGGAGTTTCAAAATGGACTCGGTGGCTGTCTAAATTGGGGTGGGCAATTATTTTGGGCAGAGGGCTGCTTACTGAGTTTTGGCAAGCTATTGAGGGCTGCATGACAGGCAACCCAGGGCAGATAAATATTAATTTTCTAAATTTTTTAAGGGCCCTGTGGGCCGGACAGAATGGCCTGGCAGGCCAGATCTGGCCCCCGGGCCACATTTTTGCCCACCCCTGGTCTACATCTTTAGACAGACCTCTAAAAATCTGGCTCAGTGTTCTCAGTGGGATTTTTGGAAGAACCCAAGCATATTTTCTCCATGTTCAAGGTGGAGGAGCGACATCCATTAGGGTGCATATTAAAAAAGGTAAAATAACACTTTGCCTATACTAAGCAGATCTGAATTATTGCAGGGCAAAGTGTAAATACAGGCTATAATGTGAATAGTAAGCATTGCCCAGTACTGGAGTCAGTAAATCAGTTTGGTGCCTAATTCTTTAGTGATTCTTGTGTTTACTGCCATAAATCATTTTAGCTGTGATGTTTTTACTATGATCACATGAAATCATTTTACTGTTTTCACAGTCCCACAGTTTTGCTCAGATGAGAGCACTTGACTGAAAAGTATTTTCCTGGCTCAAGTGTCAAAGGATAATTGTGTTTTTGCATTTCCATCATGAGTCTGAATATATAATGACTAATTCTGCAGTTTTATATTGTTGATAAAAGTTTATGACCTATTTGTAGTTTTCCATCAGTTGATTTTAACTCTGAAGATTTTAGATCTATGTTTATCATTTATCCACCATAAGCTACAGAGGATAAGCAGAATTTTTCTGTGGTCTCACTAATACCTAGAAATTTGTCTTTAGGATAGTAGTTTTCAAACTTTTTTCATTTGCGGGCCCCCTAAACAATTTCAGATGGGGGTGCAGACCCCTTTGGAAATTTCAAATGGAAGTTCAGACCCCTTTGAATTGTAAGTATTTGTTGATGGTGAATGCAGCAGCAGCCCGGCCAGCCATACACAGAAAATCTTTGTGACCAAATTAAAATAACAGTGCACCTTGCACAAAAAAATGCAAAGTGGCATCTGGGACCATACAAAATAGAGCAACCTCAATTGGTTTTATTCACTGTGCTAGATTATGTCAAATCAAGAGAATGGTCAACAGAGAACTGATACGCTCATCACGTGTGTGTGTCTCGGAAGACAGTCAAGGCAAGAAAGCACCATATGCATTTCATATTGACCTAGCAGCTAAAGGAAGCAAAAGGCTAAATATGCATCTTAAGAGAAAATTGTAAAAGATACAGAAAAGATGTCATGTATGTGACAAACACTTCTCCCAACATATATCCTGGTATAGGGTGTTAAAAATGTTTGAACCATTCAATGTATGACTGGAGTTTGAAAAACATACCGTCCCCTGTACAAGCTACTGCAAATGTGCCTGATTGATATACAAATACCCCAAAACAGGTTTGGTGGCACCTCTAAGTATCCTGTCTGACTGCTCAGGCCCATCACCTGTAAATTGACCTACAATTATAGAGTCTTCAGAGATGCACAAGTTTTACACCTAGACAATGCAGAACAGGAGTCAGGCAATTAATAGTTATGATATGATGATCAACACCTTTACCTCCCTGTTTGAACTCTAATCAGCCAACTGTCAAGGAAAAATTCTTTGAAGTTATACAATTAAACAGTATAAGAACTAACAGAATTTGCCATCAAAGTGCGCACTCCAGGAGAAGCAGAGAGACATCACTGCTACATCGCACCCAGTTTAACCAGCAATGGATCCTGCTTGGTGAAAGCTGCAAGACTGGACCAGCTGCCTTCACCGGCATTGGTGAGAGTACACTATTGCTGCTAAATATGTACTAGGACTTTGTGGAGTAGCTCATTTTATTTTGGGAAGGAGTCTTTTTCTGTCATTTGGTTTTATAAGCTTGCTTGTGGTATTGTTATTAAGGCCTTTCTGCTATTGATCAACCAGGTGTTGTGTCAATTCTTGGAGCACTAAGTTTAAAAACCCGCTTTCTAAATACAACAGTATTCACATACTGTTTTTGGCTGATCATAGTCATCTTTCACGGACTCCCAGGAGTCTGCAGACCACAGGTTGAAAACCACTGCTTTAGGATATCTAGGAGCTCTGCTGCTTATAGTTTGATCAGGGAAACAATCCCTAGTTCACTGCATAAAATTTACTTTAACAATACCCACCCATGTTGAAATGCTACAGGGCTTAATACATGTGAGTCAGCTGTTTTAATTAGAGCAGCTGCCTGGGAACCACTTTAATTAAACTCCCTCCCCTCCCCCCATACACATGCCCTGACCACCTATATAAGCAGCCAGATGCTTGATTTCGTCTGGGACAAAGCCTTCTATTCTGGAGTCCTATAGCTCTACAAGCCCATTGTCTCTGTTCAAAGACAGGTGGACTGCCAACTGCAGGCTGGGGCTCTGCGCCCTACTGCCTTTGACCCAGGAACCGTGTGATACCACGTTGTGCCTCCTGATGCTGGGTGGGCAGGGGTGGGGCTGCATAGGCCGGGGCATCTGGCTGGGGTCATCTGAACCCAGCACTCTTTCCTGCCTATGCAAGGGGTCAGACTGGATGATCTATTGAGGTCCCTTCCGATCCTAACATCTATGAATCTGTGTACTGCTCCTCCTTACTCAAACCAATGCAGGGCAATGGGGCTGCTCTGGGATACCACCAGGACTCTACAGCCCAAAGATCTACTGACTACAAGCTTATTTAAGATGAGCGGGAAATCCAGGTCGTGGGAAAGGAGGTGGTGCTTTGTAGCACCCTGCTTGTGGTGGGTGAATGGTTGAGCCTGTAGCAGTAAACCCCTATCAATAACTAAGTGGTGGTGGTGGTGGTAGTAGTAGGGGAAAAAGCCATTGCAAAATGGGCACTTAATAGAAGGCCTGTCAATTCCATGCTCAGGGGGAAGTGAATTAACCCTTTGACTGTTATTTTTTTTTTTTTTTTTTTTTTTTTTA
>NW_017729030.1:31096337-31153860 GCF_001723915.1 Gavialis gangeticus | reverse complement strand
TTTTTTTTTTTTTTTTTTTTTTTTTCAACCTCGTGTGCTGCACTCTTGCAGCCAGTCCTGCTCTGCAGGTTTCACCCTGCACACACATCTCTATGCAATTGCTGGCAATGCAAGGCACAGTACTTGAGTGGCTAGGAGTTCTTGTTGAGGGAAGGGGAACTGAGGACACAGCTACCTGGGAACCACAAGTAGGGGTCCACACAGTCTCCCAACAGCTGGCCACCTCTCCACTCCAACCCCTTTCCCCAGTTCTGGTCTTCCTTCCCCTCTGGAGAAATCTTTGGGAACCTGTGTACTGACCCCTGATAATCTTTGAACTCTACGCCCCCCAGTTGGTGTATTGACAGCAGTACAATCCCTAAAAGAAGTGGGGTTTACTTAGGACCCTCAGTAGTGTGGACACTTCTGTCCAGGGACAACTGCAAAGCAGGTCCCAAGTAGTGACATTCTTGGAATGGTTCAAGTGTCATATCTGTCCTCACCCTTAGATAAAGTCATTTAAAATGTCAGTATTCCTCGTTTGAAGGGACTCATGTTTGGCAAGAGGACAGGAGTGGGGGACAGTAGATAATAGATCAGCAGTTGAAACTGAGCAACACAGTAGACAGTGGAACCTAGTTATGTGGTGCAGAGGATCAGTGAGGACATGGCTATCTCCCTTTGTTTTTCTCCATGCTAAGGTAGAAGACAAAGGGTAAAGACAGGGGCTGCCTATAGAAGTGCTCATTCCTGTCCTAATTCAAATGCATCAGAGCAGACTCGATTAATGGATTCTGCTCCATGTTCTAATTAGACCTCTCCAGCATCGCCTCACCATCTTGTGTATTAAGCCCCAGTGCGTTTCAAAGTGGCCGCATTGGGTAAACTCATTGAAAGAGCTGTAGATAAAGAATCCTGCAGCCATTTTAAAATGCTATGGGGCTTAATACATGCAAGTCAGATGTTTTAATTAGAGCGACTGCCTGGGATCCACTTTAATTAAACTCTCCTCCCCTCCCCCCATACACACACCCTGACCACCTATATAAGCAGCCAGATGCTTGATTTCTTCTGGGACAAAGCCTTCTATTCTGGGGTCCTACAGCTCTACAAGCCCATTGTCTGTTCAAAGATAGGGATGGGTGCAGGATTTCTGAAAGGGGTGCGTGTACCTTCTGGTCTCAGCTTCCTCTGCCCTCACTAGTGTAGGTAGACTCTACCATGTGAGTCTCTGGGGACTTTTTTAACCACATCACTGCACCCTCTCTGGATCTGCCCCTGATTAGATGTAATACTTATTTACCCAGGATGATCAAGGCTAATTTGAGCTAATTTCTATTCAAACTGTGTATAAAGACTGTCCCAGCTTTTTTTGATGATGAGTCAAAACCCAGGACAATCAGACTTGGGATAAACTCGATGTTTGTTTTTACCCTAAGAAAACAGGCTGTGCCTCCCCATTCCTCTCATCTACATAGCTCTTCAAAGAGCAATGGTTTCAAGTTGCAGCAAGGGAAGTTTAGGTTGGATATTAGGAAAAACTTTGCTAGGTGGGTGCTGAAACACTGAAACAGGTGGTGGAATCCCCATCCTTGGAGGTTTTTAAGGTCTGGCTTGACAAAGCCCTTGGAGCCCTTGAAGAGCAGGTGAAGAAGCAGGGGGTTGATCCACTGCATAGAGATAGGAAAGTTAGTTCTATTTCCTCTCTCTTCTGCATTTAGCATGAAAATGTTGGCACGTAGGCAGGCTTGCCAGCCGTGTGACAGGGAACAAGAAGATCAGTACTTAGCAACCCACTGACCTCCCCAGCAGAACTCTGCCCTACATAGCATGCAAAGGAGACAGACTGCACTTGAGAATCAAAAGATAAAATGGAACAGGGAACAATGTGATGCTATAAATAACACGATAAATAACACTGTGCTGAAGGAAGTGGAAGAAAGGCTGTTAAATCTGTTTCTCTATTCCCATCCAGCCTATATTGCTTAAATTTAGCCAGTGAGCAGAATTTCCAGAAGTCTTCTGTAGGCTGTACAAGACTGCCTGCCTCTTGGTACCAGAAACCAGGGAGTAACAAAACCAGAAAACAAATATTTCAGTTGAAGCTATTTCTATTGTTCCTTCCCAACCAGGTGCTCATATAAACACTGCTTCTCTTATATCCATTTCACTTGCAGGACAGGAATATCTATGCCTTTTTACTTTACTTCTAGGAAACCAGGTATTTTAAAATATTTTTACTGCCTTTTCTGTATCTCCTGACACTGCTATGACTGATGAATGTATGAAACAAAGGGAACCACCATATTGTAAAGTACTTTGCTTATTTATGCCTTTATAGGCTGACTGTTTCTTTCTAGTTCCAAAATTCCCTAGAAATCTAATAATTTTAGCCCTGACTCTTCCCTAAATTATCACATGACTATTCCCCCACTAGATTTTTATGAAAGCAGAGAGAAAGAGAGATCACATTTCTATTGTGTCATGACACTTGAGCCCTGACTCACCTAGTAGCTGCTTTCCATTTATTTTCCTTTTATCGTCAATTCCATGTTGCATGATTCATTGCTGTACCACTCCCAAAAGTTACAAAACTGAGATTTACATTGAAGATATCTGCTAAGCTAAGTGCAGACAGTCAAAAAGCCTGAGGCTAAATCAGTTCAGTCTTTGCAGGTTAGTCTAAACTGCAGAGATTAAACTGAGAAGAAGGTGAACAGACATTCACTTTTGATTCCAGAAATGCAGCCACATGCCTGCAGTGGCTCAGGCCAGAAGCCAGGGGGCACTAAAGCATGCTTCTCAGCCTGCCAGCCACTGCCAAAGGGCCACTGCCACTGAAGCTCCAAGGCTTCCCCCCACTCCCTGCTGGAGTAGGGCTAGCATGCTGGAGGATGGGGGTTTAAATCCCACCCCTGGCTCACATGTGACCCCAGCCCAGGTTTGCCTGGGTGGGAGGGCAGTGCTGCCAGGCTTCTGCCACCCCACCCTGATCCCCACTCAAGAGTGGGGGGCAGCCCCTACCAGGCTAAGGAGGGAGTGGGTAGGGAAAAAGGTAGTACCATTAAATTCATAAAATGTTGAACAAAAACAGCCCTTTCTCTGAAGCAAGCATGTAGTGAACATGGCAATTTGCAACTCAAGCACACAAAAAGAACAACCAAAAATCTTCACCTAAGCTAAGATACAGCCCAGTAAAACATAGGGAGAGCACACAAAACTTAGCCTAACTTGAAATGAAATGTAATAAACCAAAAAGACAAGAGAAAGCCTTGCATAGGTGTGTCATAACCATGAGGGCAGAGTGCCTCCTTACAGCCAGGTATTCAGGAACTCCTTCTTGGGGAATCAGCAGGTGGTCTTAGGTGTTGGAGTGGAGATCCCACAGGCTTCATCTATACTTGGATTTTTACAGACACACTTGCACCCCCTTCTCCCCCTTGGGTGCCTTGACATTACTATGCTTGTCACCTATAGCACCTTTGGCAGGTGTTCATTCAGTGTCTTTTGTCTCTGCTTAGGTATTCCAGTCTCCCACCTTTTACAGGTTCTGCTTTATAATGTAAATGTAAGTCTCTCCTTTCTTTGGTCACACCAGCCCAAGACCCTCTCCTTTTCCCTTAGCTCCATCTCCAGTATATGCATGTGATGACTGTGCCAGGTCTTTGCCAACAACTCCCACCTCTCAGTCTGGTCCTGCAGGACTTAGCCCTGTGCTCACAGGTGCTGGGGATCACAGATGGCAGGGGACCAGTTCCTCCAGCCCCAGTTCCCCAGCCTCTTCCTCCTTCCCCATGGCCTGGGGGAGCTGAGGTGATTTACACCCCCTCTCTCTCCCCTCATTAACTGCTTGCCTCAGTCTCTGCCAGAGATGGGAAGAGGTGGGGTCTACTGGTCTGCTGCTGGATCCCTGCTAAGCAGACCCTGGCTGGGGTCCCATGTGGGTAGCAGAGGGGGTTTAAATCTCCTTCCCTCCCCTCTGCCTGAGCCTGCTTGCCTATTCTCTCTGCCCCTCCACTCCAGCAGGGAAAACTCTGGCAGAGGCTGCCCCCACAACCAGGCCTGGCTGCAGTCCCCAGCTGGGTTTCCCACCCCCACCACATTGTCAGCCAGTCCTCACTGCTCCAGCTACGAGCAGAGGGGTGGTGCCAGCCCTGCTCTCTAGATCAGGCAGCACAGCTTAGCCTAGGTCTGTAAAGCATCCTGGGATGCTGGGGGACTGTGATTTAACGTGAACCAGGAAGGGGTGTGGGACAGAACTGTCATAAACCAGTTTGACCTAAATCAGTTAAGTCTGATACTACATTCAACCAAGTTTATCTTAAACCATTTTCAGCCATTTTGAAACTGGTTTATGTACACTGAACTTCTGTCCTGTTACCAATTTAAACCAGTTTCTGATCACTTAAACTGGTTTATGTGTAACTTCTGTCCCTAGCCATAGAGACCTTCTCTGCTGCTTTTTGTAGGAAGGCAACAAAATAATGAATCAAAATCTTCTAAAAAACATGGCCTTAACAAAATTCAAGCTAACTTTATTGTGCAGTCACTCACTTGTTCTTGAATGCCATATTTTTGTTTGTATCTTCAGAGAAGATACCTTTTAGCATCTTGAAAAGAACCTAACTTGCCTTTTTGCTCTCAGAATACATTGTATGTTCCATCCTTTAAAACTGTAGAAGTAAGAGGCAGATATCACAAAAATCCCCTTATCTCTGGTTTAACTTGCCTTTTTGAACTTCTTGAGTGTGTTCAGATATTTGTAAATTTTAGCCTATGACTGTCTACAGGATGCGTCTCTTATAGTTTGTCAGTTTTTTCCAGTAGTTCTGATATAGGCATATGGATATCTTGTATGATGTGCTACCATGGTAATCGGTGCTATTACACCTGCTTTCTTTGTGTAAAGGTGAACCCAAGTATTATCTATTGTAGCTCAGGTGATGCATCTATTATTTAACTAGCTAGGATTTTTCCATACTATTATTTCTTTTTGTATTTGTATAAAGGGGTTTTGTAGGAATTGCCTATGAGTGACCTGCACTTTCAACAGGAAAGATTTTGCAGCAGCACTTTACTCCAATAGCTCCAGAGTATTACAGTACAGTTAATTAATTAAACAGTTGTTGATAGCATACTCCAGTGCTCCAGAAGGGTTTCACTTCCATTTCCAACAGGTATCCAAAGGACATTCAGACCCCAATTTCAAATTTGTACACTAACAATGCAGCACCTACCTATTTAACCCTATTCAGTCATCTGCGTAGGGTTAAATAAAGCAAAATAACTTTGTCTGAAACTCTGTGTATAGTTCTGGTTACCAGTGCTTAGGAAAGATGGATTCAAATTGGAACAGGAGTGAAAAAAGGCTTCTAAGGTGATCAGCACAATGGTCAGTTTCTCTCATGAGAAAACACTAGGGCATAATTATCTATACTGCTAACTTACCATATCAGGTGTTGTGCTAGGACAAGCTACATTGCTCTGAACAATAAGTTAAGTGTACAGTTGCTAGTGTCCCGTCAAATTTTGAGTTTTTGTTTCTAGGCCCATCTTCTGAAGGCTAAAGGCATGGGCAACTGGTGCCACCTTAGTCGGGAAGGCACATGCCCTGCCAGTGACCAGTCAGCAACCGGGGCGGGGGGAGTCCCCTGCGGCCAGTCGTGTTGACTGGGAAGTGGCCATAGCACTCCCACTCCCCTGCCATCGCTTGCAGGAGGGGGACCAGCACTCATGCCTGCCCATCGCCTAAATGGGAAGCACAGCCTGTCAGGGGGTGCACCAGCACTCTCAGGGGGTGCAAATGCAGCCCCTACGCATTGTCACTGGTTGAAGGTACTATATACGTTGCCTTGAAGGACAAAGACTATGGAGTCAGAGGCTGAATGGCTGTACTGTGAAAAGTGAGCTCCTACTGGTGATATAGTATCTCTCTCCATTATAATTTTTCTGTGACAATTCATTCTGGAGCATAGTAATTGTTTGCTTTCACCCACATAGTTTTATAAGGGCATCTGGTGTATTGGGCGAGGTATACATCATGTTGTAATAGACATATGTATAGAATCCTTGGAGTGTGATGCTTTGTTGTGGGAGCTGTTGTGAAGATATGTTGGGAGGGTTTTGTCAAGGTCTGATTCCTTTTGGTGTTTGTTGGTCAGCCAAAAGTTTGGATCTGATGGTAAGGCTGGCAAGCTTCAGGATTTGTCTGAAGTCTGGAAAGGATAGGGACGAGTTAGAAATACTTCTTTCAAGGTTTAATCTTTGAGTCTAAATTGTAATTATTTGATAGTCTTTCTTAAAGTTTCCACTGTAGTATGAGGCCTGCTCTCCTACAGAAGGTAGGCCTTGAAATAGAAATTCATACCTTTATTGCATGGCAAACAGTTAATAGAAATACCAGTTGTATGACTTATTATAACTTACACCTCTCCCTTTATTAACTCATCTTTATGCCACAGACAATAATTGCCCACTCCTTTTTTAAATGAATCATTAACAAAACTAGGATAAACTAAAGCAATTACTCTAACCTGTGCTTAGTTTGAGCTGTGACTGCTTTTTTCAAAGCCCCGAGTCTATGTTTGAAGCCTGATAGCTTGCTTCCTTCTCTCCCAACTGTACAAGTTAGATGAATTAAAAAAAAGTTGCACGAATCTTGTTTCTTTCCCTAGACCATCACAGTTCCAGTAATACAACTAGGAAAATGAAGGCTAAGCAAGGGGAGGAGGTTGGGGGGATATGGTTGTTCTCCCTGAATATGTTAAGTTGCAAACACCAAGATAAGCAAAGTGGTATTTAGTTTAAAGTACTAGCAAAAGTACCACCAAAGGCTGTCAGTCAGGAATGGATAAATTTAGGCTGGAGATGAGAAAGAGGTTTCTAATAATCTAAGCAGGGATGTTCCTAAACCACCTTCCAGTTGGGAAGTCATGGGGGCAAAATCTTAACTGGTTTGAAAATGGAGCACAGGGAAAAGGATTATATGAGGTGGTTGGCAAGTGCAGCAGGAGACAACTGGATGAGCTAGGAGGCCTCTTCTAGTCCTATATAGCCTCCAAGGTTGTGTAATGTATGACAGTACATGTGCAGTACATTTAATTGATATAGCAGCATATGATGCCATTGCCTAGGTTTTGCATTAGTGGGCATGTTTGATGAAGCTGGGGCATACTGAAAATAAAAATAGCTTTATGGAGTGCTGAAGTGGGATACTGATAGCACTGTAGGCAATATGAGGGTGGCAAGTCATGTAGTAGTCATTCTCCTGAACTTTTTATTTCTATGCTTTTGACTGTTTGGATTAATAATAATAATAATTGATACAACCTTAAAAGTAGTTTTTGTTCTCAGAAAACACACTGTGAATGTGAACATCATAAAGTGATTACCTTGGTCAACCACCTAGGGGCAGCATTGCTAAAGGGAAAGCAGATTCTGTTACAAGTTTGTTTCTTTCTGTGCCTGGGTTACCACAGGTTTGGAAGCAGCAGGCTTATCTCCCAAGGCAGGGCACATTCAGTGAATAACTTGTTCCATTTGTACAAATCTTATTGGGTGTGTCTACATGAGATGCTTTACTGCACAATAGACTCTCCATGCAGCCTGGAGCTGGCTGGGACCTGCCCCAGACTGGGACAGGTCCCAGCCAGCCCAGGGCTGTGTGGGGAAGCCTTGCTGGGTATAGGGCTTGTCCCCATGTGCAAGCACAGGGCAGGAGAGCAGCAGCAGCTCTCTCCAAGCCCCATGCAATGCTCCCTGCCAGCCCCCAGCTTAGCACCCAAGGGAAGCCTGGAGCTCCCCCTGGCTGTTACAGGGGGCCACAGCAGGGCAGAAGCAGCCCGGTACCAGGCTGCTCCCACTGGGAACAAATCTGCTCCCAAGAGGGAGCACGTGTAGACGTGCTCCTGGGTGGGCTTATTGCACAGTATTTTTACTGCACAGTAAGCCTACTTTGAATTAATAGCACAAGTAGACACACACCTTATTGTCTAAATGATGGTTTAAGGGATTTATGTTTACCCAATGGCTGGATTGGGGGCAGGGTACTAACTGTCAGTTAAAGAAAACAAAAACAAAAAAAACAGGCTAAAAATGGATCTCAATAAAGTCAATAAAAAAACTTGAGCTGTCAGCAAAATCATTAGGCATCTGCAGTTTGACTGAAACTCTGACAGAGCACAATAATGCCACTTGGTGTCTGGGTGGAAGTGTAGCACCCTGAAAGGAGTGTTTTCTCAGCCACATGCTGCTGTGCCCCAGGCTGCCCATAATATTGTTGCATTGCGTTCTTTGGGGGTCTGCAGCATGGTGCAGTTGGGGGCATCAGGATGAGTAGGGGGCCCCTGGGAGAGGGGGCACCACAGTGTAAGACCATTGCTGCAGTCAAGCAGGATTGCTAACTCAAAAACTTTTTTTTACTACAAATTTTTTACTAACAACCAAACTCTTTTACTTATTCTTACTATGGTTGATGTTAAGCCCCTGAATTTGAACGTAGCCATTCTAACAAGGGCCTTGCATTAGGCCAGGTTCTGGCAAAAATGTTACATTTACATTATTTAAAACATATCAGTAAATCACGTGCTAGTAAAAAAAATATGGCTGTCAGTAAAATAAGGTTGCATTGTCAGTAAGAAAAATTTTTTGGGGTTGGCAACCCTGACTGGGGGAAACTCCATGACATGGGTGAGGTTGGGTGGAAAGGAAAACTGGCTCTTCATGAAGAACTTTTCACATGGTAACTCAAAGGATAAAGCAAAAAGAACATTGAGCTTCCAGTTATAAGGGTGCCTTTCCCATCTAAACATGTTTTTTAGGAACACACAATTTGCACTAACCACCTAGATACTGGATCAATAGGAATTTACACAGCTATCCAAAACAGTAAGACACATAATAGGACTCACATTTTCAGCCTGTTCAAACAAGTAAATTGACAAATATTTATTTTATATATAAGACATATCTTGTTGTAACAGGGAAACTAAACCCTGTTACTTGGGCACAATGGTGGGAGAGGAGAGGGGGCTATAAGGGAGCCAGGGGGCTCCTATCATCTTAAGAGAAGGCAGCAGGCTAAGCCAGCTGTGTGGGGCCACAGTGGCAGGAGTGCAGGCTGTCCCTTAATTAAGAGGGTAAACCTGCTGTGTGTGGCTGGGGAAGGCCACATGACAGAAAGGGTGCAGGGCTTAAAGCCATAGAAGCCCAGGGCCTGAGCCAGAGTAGGCAGTCAGGGCCTGCATGCTGCAGTGCAGTGGCAATGCATAGGGGGTTCATGGGGGTGCACATGTGTGCCCTGACAGCACTGGTGCACCCCCTGACTGGCTGTACGCCCCACTTAGGCGATGGGATGGGGGGGCCAATGGGGGCACCAGTGTCCCCCCTGCAAGTGCCACTTCTGGAAGCGGCCACAGCGATCGGCCACCTCGCAATCAGCTGCAGGGGGATTCCCACCCACCCATCAATGAGATTGGCCGTGGGGGGACTGCCCCTCCACAGTCAGTGAGATTGGCCGCAAGGGACCCCTGCACCCAGCACATGGCCCCCCTGACTAAGGCAGCACCAGTCACCCATGCTGCAGGAAAAGAAGGTCCCCAGGGAAGCTGACTGCAGGAAGCAGTGCACAGCTACTCACAAGGGTGAGGATAACTTAGCACTGGGAATCAAAGCTTGTGGGAAGGGTATTCAGTGACAACGGGGAAGAACTTTGTAAAAGCAGTTTGCTTATTTCTCTTGTACTGATGTTTTTGTTCATTGAAAACTGGGGGCCTGAGAGTGGCTGTAGGGGTCAAGGAGGCTACAAGTGATGTACCTGGCAGGCTGTTGCAAGGCTGAGGCCCAGAGAAGCAGAGCCTTAGTCAGTGGACCTGGGATGAGGGGCCTCAGCTAAAGGAAAAAGGACTGAGTTCAAACAGGTTGAAGCCAGGATCCTTTTCCAGTAGAAGTCAATGGTGAAAGCCCATTGACTACTATAATGCAGAAATGGGCTTTGAATTAGGCTGAACAAATAACTGCAAGTTTCCTGCATTTCCAAAGACACTTTCTCCCTAAAGGACCAGAGCTTGTTAAGTCATCTACTCTTTAGAAGGACAGGATCTTGCACCCATTTATTAAAACTTGCTGAAATTTGCTGAGGGGCCCACTGTTAGTCTGGGGCAGAAAAAGAGAGAGAGAGGACTTTGGGTGCTGGGGTCTGAGCCCCAAGTCAAACGGGCTAAGTCAGGCCCACAGAGCAGCAAAGAAAGGACTAGAAAGAGCACTTAAGGCTTGCTAGCTTCTAAAGAGTAGTCTCCTCTCTTTATTAACAACATCAAAATGGTAGGTAAGACATCAGGGGAAAACCCTGAGAGGAAGGAGTGAAGCCTGGACAGGACTAAAGCAGTCATCAAGGGGGTGCTATAGCAACCCCAGGGTGAGCTCCCTGTGGAGTTTCAGCATGTCATGCCATGCCAAGCCCTAGATTATAGCCTATGCTTTGGTTGGAGCCCTGGCAATATCTCTGAGAACAGGCAAGTTGCTCTGGCCAAAATCCAATGTTTTTTCTTCTTTTAATTTTGGGGCAGCCGAGACCATTCAGGACCTAGCAGAAAGGTAGTCGGCAGGCCTGCAGGTTTGCATAGTATCTCTGAGGCTGAGCATTATGCTGTCAGGTAAAAGGTGGACTTTTTTGGCTGCTTGTGGCCCTTATTTTGCTGGACACAGGACCCTCTCACAGGTTCTGAATTATCTTTTTTTGTGGTGTGGTGTGTTGAGGTAGCTTGTCATATTTAGCTTTAGTCACACCTGCTTCAGTGGTGAATTATAGTATTATTTTAATTTTTCTTTTATATATGAATGATGCATGCCCCCAGCGGCACGGTGGCACTAGCAGTGGCGTTGGGAGTGTGGCGGCAGTAAGCAGGGAGCTCCTGCAGATGCCACTGGCGCTGGCGACAGCAGCAGAGGGTTGGTGAGTACTGACCAGGGGTGCATGTGCACCCATGTGCACCCCCTACACATCGCCAATGCTTTTATATTCAGCCTTATTTAACCATTGCTTAAGTTTCTGTATAGCTTCATTATTATTTGAACTTTTCTTCTGCATTCTGTATTTGCATTGTTAGCTATAGCCTTGGGCTCACTTCCACCTTATGTTCTCAAGCTATCAATGTGAGAAGGTAGCTTATATTTTAGCATTATCAACATAGGCATGTAGAATGTGGGGCTTGTTAGTAGCTCAAATTAACTGAATTTGGCACTAATTAACTGAATCAGAGGAATGAAATGATTGGACATGTGAATGAAGGGTCATAAGAGGGGACTAATTAGATAGTGCCCAACTGCAGAGCTCTTGGGATTTCTGATGTTGGTGAACAGACCAAATTAGGAGGCTGGGGGCCTACCCAAAATAAGACACTGGTAAAAGACCAAATTTAGATGTGTGCATGTGATGGGTTTATTGGAACAAAGGAACATGCTGATAGGATAAAACATGAACAGTATGATGACCACAGGGAAGCCAATCAGTGGTACCCAAAAATAAGTCATCAGAGGAGTGTAGTTAAAGAAAAAGCATAAAAAGAGGCAACAAGTAAGTTAAATGTGTGTCATCATCTATCCAACAACATCTGGACTGTGCCAGCCAAAAGACCACCAAAGGACGAATATCCTTCACTTCCAGGAATCAATTGGCCATCCTTTTCTGTAGTGGAGTAACATCTTGAATTGTGTGAAACCACTGATCTCTCTCTCTCTTGTATTTGTATATACTTATACATATATACAAAAATACCAAGGTAGTACTTCATGTATTAATAAAAGTTAGATTTAGTTAAGTTACATTGCTGTGCTGTGTATTTCGGGTTCGCTCTGGGCTGATTGTGCTTTAGCAATCCTTTAGTGCCATCTGGTGGCCAGATCAGTGTGGTAACTGTGTGTGTGTGTGGTGGGGGGTGTATGTCTCTATGGGGGTTGTTTAGCCTCTCAAGCTCTATGCAGAAGAGCTTGCTGTTCTGTCCAGTCGCTCCGGGCTATGAGGTCTGAGCTTCCAAACAAAATGTTGCAATTTCAAGGTTGGATGGGATCTCTGAAGTTCAGTCTGAAACAACAGTGCTTGAGAGTTCCAGATGCTTTGCCCCCCCGCTGCCAACACATGCCAAGATGGGATGGCCCCAGAGCCCATGATGTTGATTTTACCATTAAGAACCAGATTGTCAGCAAAATGACTGAATTCCCTGTTGGCATTAATGAGTGCTTCATGACTCTCCTCCTCCAACTGACCAACAATTCATTTGCTACCATCATGAGTCTACACACCCCAACACTCATGCCGAGCAAGAACAGAAAGAACAGTTGTATGCTGACCTCGATGAAATCGTGACTAGCATCCCAAAAGAGGAGAAGATCCTTGGAGGCTTCAGTGCAAGAGTTGGCTGGGACTTTAACATGTGGAGAGGCACTATTAGGAAGGAAATGTGCAGAGCATGACCTTGTCATTAGTAACACTATCTTTAGACAATATTACAGATACAAAACAACATGGCAGCATCCCTGCTCAAAACAATGGCACCTTCTTGACCACACCCTCATAAGAGTGCATGATCTAAAAGGTGTCGATATTATGCATGTCATGAGAGGAGCTGATGACTGCTGGACCAATCATGGTTTAGTGAGATCAATCATGTCCATGAGGGCTGAATTGAAAAATCAAAAACAACCCAAATCAGTCCAAAGACGGTACAACATCAAATGCCTTCAGACCCCTAGATACTATGAAGCCCTCCAAACACATCTCAATAAGAAACTTGCCAATTTTAGGATGGAAAATGATAACACTCATCTTGAGGAAGACTGGCAAGTTCTAAAAGAGGCCATCCATGAGGTTTGCAAGGAATCAATTGGCTTTATCACCTAATGCCATCAGGACTGGTTTGAAAAGAACACTGAGATCAAAGCCCTTCTCAGTTGGAAGAGAAAAGCTTTCTGTGGCTGGCAAAACCATCCTACATCTACTCAGAAGCAGGGAACTTTTTGACTGTTTAAACCTGAAACACAGAGGAAGATTGGAGAAATCAAGAAAAAATGGTAGAAGGAAAAGATGAAAGAAACCCAACAATTTGTTGACAATCATGACATGTGGAGCTTCTTCAGTGCAGTCAAGACAGTGTGTAAGTCAAATACTTGCAGACTCACTCACTGGCGATGCACCTGGGGTGCACACAGGTGCATGTGCACCTCCTGAGATTGCTGTCGCCACTGCTGCCAGTGGCGCCTGTGGGCAGTTGCCAATCATCACTCAGTGCTTGCCCGTCCCCCCACACTCCTCTGACACCACTGCGGATGCCTGTGGGCAGTCCCCACTTGGCTTGCCCTGCTGTCGACATCACCGCAGCCACCTGCAGGCAGTCCCCGCTTGCCGCCATTACACCCCCATTGCTGCCACCACCACTGCTGCCTGTGGATGGTCGCTGTGCCCCCCCCAACCTCGGGAGGCACAAGGTGTTCATGGACTCATCCTGCTTTGATTTGAAAACGGCAGTACACTCCTCAAAGAAAACAAATGGAGGAAAAGGAAACAAGACCAAAAAATCCACAGTTCAACCCTCCCTTTAACCACCACCTGTGGCATCAGCCAGAGAGTCTGTGGCTCTAGGATTGGCCTTCTTAGCCATCAATAGACTCATCTACAACCCTTTACTTGACCCATGGGAAAGATCATCCTTAACTGCAAGGGATCGCTGCCGCCGCTGACAATTCAAGTGATATCCTGAATTAACTTCGTATGTTATCAGAGGGAAGAGATAATGGGGATGGACATCCCCTCCAAACAATGAACTCTTTCCTTGTCCTTTAATATTTTTCTCTCACGTTTAGTCCAGCTGCAGAATTGCCAAGATGGATGTATTTTTAAGGCCTGGCTACAAGCATTTCCAGCTGAAGAAGCTTAGTGTCACAACAGCTTGTAGTTCCCATTCACATGACATTTCTAGTTACAGCACAACCTCATTATACTGAATCTCCTGAGACAAAGAGAAATGTTCATTATAAGGTGCTCACTGTAACAGGCTTAGCCTATTTGCTGCATAATAACCATGACAAAAATTGTGCCCGGAGTTGGTATTGTTAAAAGCTGTTATAATGGGGTTGTATTACACTTTCTTTGGGGTCAATTCACTTAATCTTGTACCTCAGTCTGAAGAAGTGGCTCAAAAAAAATGAGGAGGAAAGGATTTGAACTAAAGACTAATGTCGTTCCTTCATTATTTCCTATTCATATTGTGTGGTTGCTAGGTTGTTTTTAATTAAAACAATTTTCTTTCTTGATTGGAGTGTTTCTTGTTTTATTTTTCACCAGAAATAAACTATTATTCACTACTTTTTCTTGCACCCAATGAAACTTTTGTATACTATACTTTAGCATCAAGTTTTCTATTACCAAACATTTTAAAATGAACTTAGTGCTTTTGTTCTCACTCTCCTCATTAAAGCGGCTATTTCCAACTTTAATTTTAATTTGTTTTTCTGTATAGCTTTCCTATATTTTTAGTTAGTATTTTTTCCTTTCTGTCTCCTCTCCTTTCTTCCTCCCTGTCTCTCTTTCTCATTCTGGCTTTCATCTTTCTTTCTCTTTTTGCTCTTACTATTTTTCTGTACATTCTCCACTCTCATTTTTCTTTCCTTCTCAGATAATAACTGTGGGTAGATCCAGGATTTCTTAAAGGGGGATGTAACACACCACCACTCAAACAGCAGAGGGATGGGGGCAAGATGTGGCTGGAGCCCTGAGACCAGCAGGGGGTGCCGGGGAGCTAGGCAGAGAGCAGGCACATTAAGGCAAGGGAGGCTCTTTCCCCAGCTATCCCTGTTGATGCTGTTCCCTGCTGACTTGGGGGGTGTCACTTCTCCGACCCTGTGTTGCAGGGGGCAGATGTGTGGGGAGCCAGGTTTAACTGGGAACAGAGGCAGCAGCGACACACAGGTACCTGCTGCCTCCTCCCCCCAGGCATCCCCTGCTGGTCAGGAGCAGGGGCTGGAAAGAGAAACCTGCACATCTGGCTCCCTACACAGCTGTTCCTTGCATTATAGGGCAGAAGCAGGGCAGAAACAGCTCTGGGGCTCCTGTGGCCCCCAGGCCAGCAGAAGTGGTAGTGGGGGTGGCACACAGGTTCCCCCTTCCAGGTCCTGCTTCCAGGCAGCGGGGAACCCTTGAGGAGGAGGGCCAGGCAGGGAGCAGGTGCTGGAAGGAGTAACCTGTATGTCACTGCTGATGTCCCCTGTGGAGCTAAGCACTCTGCACAGCTCTAGTCCACACCTGGAGAAGGGCAGGAGTGGTTCTGGGGCTCTCCCTGAGCCCAGATCAACTGAGGACAGCAGCAGTAGCAGCAGAAGGCTAGGGGTACATCCATACTGCTGCATCCACCCTGATGATCTCCATTTTCCTTTATCACTTTCCCTCTGTGCTATCTCATAGCTCAGGAAAAAATGAAGGCCAGGGCTAGTGGGGTTTAGCCCCCCCAAATGCAGGGCAGAGGTGGCAGTGGGTAGGGCTGCAGGGCAGCCCAGGTGCAGGCTTTGGGTGGCTGCATCAGGGGGGACACAGACATGCAGCTGGAGCCTGCAGCAGCTTGGTGGTGTGTGGCACACGGCCCAGCACAGCTGGTTAAGTCTGTCATGGGAAAGTGGCATAGAGGGGCAGTTTGAGGCCCCGGCAGTGAGGAAGGGAGTGGGGCAGAGGCAGGGGCTGGGATGAATGGGGCCCTGTGGTCAGGATGAGTTAAGGGATTCTTGGAGCCCAGGCAGCTCATCCGGGTGTGTGTGTGTGTGTGTGACATGTGCCATGATCTGTGCACAAGGCAGAGGCGGCTGCCACTGTAGGCTGGACTCTGTGCCTTGCTGCTGGTGCCCCAGTGCAATGCAACAGCATGTACATGTGGGGCACAGAATCCAGCCCGCAGCAGCAGCCACCTCCAACTCACGCACAGGTTCAGGGGGCACATGGCCTCTGGGCCTCCCCTGGGGTGTGCACAGTGGCAGGAGCCCTGCCACACCTCTGGATGAGCCATGCGGGCTCCCAAGAGTCCCATGACCCATCCCAGCCCCTGGGGCCATTCACCCTAACCCCTGCCCCACTCCCTCCCTCACCATGGGGGCCTTGATCAGCTCTCCCATGCCACTTCCCCATGACAGACTTACCTGCTGTGGGGGGAGAGAGGTGTGTATGCGCATGCGCAAGCATGCATGCACTTAGCCCCCCAAATAATATTGTCTCCCTCCACCTATGCACTAGGCAGAGGATTTCTCATGTTGTCTATATGCCAGAGAAAAGTGTTTTTGGGGGGTTTTTTGGTTTTGGTTTTTTTAAAGCAAGGCAACTAAGTGCATGTTATTTTTAAAATCTTCAGGGACTGCACTAATTAGATTTCAGTAAAGTTAGTAAATAGGGATTCTCAATCCAAGCAACTGTCCAAAATAAACAGGAAGATTTTCACATATTATTATTATTAATAAAGCACCTACTATTTGACCGGCCTTTTACAAATCAGTACCAATTTCCCTGCACCAAAGAGCAATCTGAAGTCCCGATTACACTGAGACTTACGTGCATGAGAAACTTTAAGATTGATGAGCAGTCCCTGTGACATCAGTGGAAGAACTCACGTGGGTAGAGCTATCAATGTGTGTAAAGCTTTGCAGGGACAGGCACTGGATAAAACAGAGGCTCAAAAAGCTTACTGGATAGAAAGGAGTAAAAGACAACAGCAAACAATATGGAGGAAAATGGTGTTTCTATGGACAACAGGATGTATCCAGTTTTGTTTTCACAAAAATGCTGTATACTTTTTGAAAGCACGTTATTAACACAGGTTTAATTCTTTGTCTGGCTCCCAGCTACAGTAAAGTCCCATCTGTCACTACTGTTTCCATTTAAATTGTTTTTCATTTTCAGGAGTAATGAATGACCCCCTCCCTCCCCTCAACTGATCTTTGGGTCTTGCTGTGCTGGATACTGTACAAACAGGGTGGAAATCCCTATAATCAAAGTGGAGGGAAACAGGGCAATAAGGACTTGCCCTAGGTCCCACAGCTAATTAGTGGCACTGCTGACAAAAGAATCCAGGTATCCTAACTTTTAGCCTAGTGGCATGTGCAGTGGGCCACTCTGCTGGCCAGCTGTAGCTAACAGCCACACCAGGTAACCAATGCCCTGGTTTGACAGCACATGTGCAAGTTGAAGTTGCCCAATGGTTCTACACTTGCTTTGTATATACTAGGTTCACCAGACAGTTAGCAGTGGCCTGTATATTGGTGCAAGTATCCAACATACAGCTTCCTGGCACAGCTGCAATAAACAGGGTGTGTGTTACAAGGGGATCAGGTAATAAAAGATACCGGATTTACCCATAGAACCTTGTCTGTCAAGGACTTCAGAGTTCTTCAGCAACCAAGTCCTCTCCTGTAGATTTTGATGAAGGGGCTCAGTGCAGGTGTTGGCTTAGAAACAGTATTTAAAGGCCTGTGTTTTGGGAACTGGCTTATAGGTATAGATATATGCATTATAAGGGGTCAAGATGGGCAGCAGGTGTTAAATGGATTTCTAAAGAGCTTGGGAGACAGACACATGCAGCTTCTGATGGTCCTGAAAACAGACAGGCTGTCTAGCACAACAAGGCTGATGGATGGACGCAGCCCGAGAATTGCACGGGGCATGCCATAACATGAGACCACAGCCTTCAAGGCAGACAGGTTGTTTAGTCTAGAAAAAGGAAGACAAAGAAGGGGCATGATAATTGTCATCATACATGTAAAAGGTCGTTATGAAGAAGATGCTGATCAATTGCTCTCCATGTCTGCTGAGGAAGGAACAAAGAAATAAGATTGTTTTGCAGCTAGACAGAGTTAGGCTAGCTATCAAGAAAAACTTGCTAACTATAGGGACAGGCAGCCACAGGAGGCTTTAGAGTCTCATAGGAAGTTTTTAGAAATAGGTTAGGCGAACGTCTGTCAGGAATATTCACCCTTGCCTCTGATCTCCTGAAGTCTCTTCTAGCCCAACATTTCTATTATTCCATGAGTGTAAACCAGAACCAGTCCCTTGGTCTGCCTTTTTATGAAGCTGGAAAAGGAGACATTTTAAGTAATTAACTGAATTCACTGAGTTACTGCACATTAATGGAAAGTGTTTATTTAATTTTTTTTTTAAATCACTAACGGAAAAACTCTTGAGATAAGTTATGATGTTCGGGTTGACTGGAAATGAGAAACCTGCATCTTTTTCTGTTTCATTATTACAACAAACAAGAAAAAATGTAATATATGACTTGTTTACATGAGGGTTATTCAAGCAAGTTAGCCCAAATTAACTTGAATTTTAAAGTCAATTTGTTAAACTGGCTTAAGCCTCTATGTGGATGCTCTTATTCAGAATTAAAGTGGCCTTAATACAGTTTAGCTTAATTGACCTTGGAAGTTGTATCTTACTTTAGAATAACTTTCATTAGTGGCCCTGTGTAGACAAGCCTATCATGGTAATCACATGCGATTTCCAGCTCACTAAATACCACACAATGTAAATCCTTCAGTGCAATACCTGAGGGTACTGTTGGCTAAGAGTCTCTGCTTATTGCAACTCAGCGACTGTACCAGACTTCAAACTATTCAAATTAGTCTTCACTTAATTAATTAGTCACAACTTAATTTAAGATGGGCAGTATACATAGCTCTCTTCATCTTTCAAAGGTTCCAAAAAGTAACGTATCCATTCTCAAACTATTCCTTTTGATACATGTAAATAAAATACCATTTATTCTCATTCTATTGCTGGAGAAAAGAAAAGTAAAGATAATAAAGTAAAACTAAAGTAAACCAGCAGCAGAACAAGGACTTAGACTTAACTGATTATTAGTCCCATTTTCGTCTCACAATCTTCTTCATTGAGATGATTTGAGAGCACATACAGTAATAGAACAGGAGTTTTTCTTCATATATTTTTATTTTATATGTGGAAAAAGGCAGATTGACCAAAATAAGTTACAGTAATAGTTATTGTCTGAAAGAGCTCTGTGGTTGAAACCTCCCTAAAGTATCTCAGGAAATATAAATCATTTAAAGGTGAATCTGAAATGCAATTAAATAAACAATATGAGCAAAAACCTCAAGGGATCTTTTTCTAAGCATAAGTATGCAGACATTTAATTAAAACTCTCTAAATGAATATTTGTCACAAGTGTTTCAAGATTAATTATTTTAAGCAAAGTTATTGGTCCAACCATGTGTCTAACTAATTAAGAATTACCAAATTCCTCAAAATGAAATATGTCAGTCAAAAATATTGTGATGCAGACACACAGATTATATTACATAAAACATTAATTATATAATACATTAATATATATGGCCATTATTACTTTTATCAGTCAAACTTGTTATCTCATCAAGTGGTTAATTCATCACTGCAAGTCATTGATTATCCATGAGTGACTAATTAGCAGCAATTAGATATTTTCATCTTTTCATGAGATACATTTTGCATGCCATAGTGAGACACAGTAAATACCAGTAATGTTTTATTGACATTTATAATGAGGGGAAAATATATTACAAAAATGTTAAACACAAATTATATGTAGTCTGGCTCAATATACGATTATATCATTAAATGCTTACTGTACAATGTGTTACTACAAAAAAAATCAGATTGCTTACTATATAAGAATTACATTATTATGATGGAGTTAAAAAGTGAAAGATACTTGCTTTTCATTCTTACATCCATCCAAAAAGGAAGATAATTCTGCAAAACAGACTGGCTAAATAGCCATGTCTTGCGGGGTCAAGAAAAGGTGAAAGGAATTCATTACTTTCCGATTATCACAGATCCTGTTTTTCTCTGATTAAAAAAACCCCCCAATTTTTCTGATTTAAAAAAGTAACCCAAAATCCACGTTTTTCCATGCTTAAGATGAAATGCCACTAATATCCACAGAAACATGGATTTTGGGTTACTTTTTTTAATCAGAAAATTTGGGATTTTTTTTAAATCAGAGAAAATCAGGATCCCTGGGGATTATCAACTTGCCTGACATTTGCTACAAAGGGCATAAACTAGTACTTTTTAAGACGACTAACTGTCATTGTGATGTACATGTGAGAAAATATCATTGTGATTCAGTACACATGTACATTTAGAAATGATTAACTGTTTTAAAAGATGATAAACTGGCCAAAGTTTTGTGAGTGAAGCCAATAAGGCTCTGGTGAGGTTTCAATACACCAAAGGATAAGACTGTAATGACAAGTTATCTTAGATTAATCAGATTTCAGTGTATATTTATTAAACCCACACTAATGGCTATTGGTTGTACACCCTCTTTTTAGTTCTTTATAAATCAAGTTCTATACCAGCCATTCCATTATTTTGTTCAGGACTGATTTCAGATCAATAGGCCTATAATTTTCTAAGATATTCCTTATACCCTTTTAAATACTGGTACAGTTTTTGCTTTCTTCCAGTCCTTTGAAACTCCCCCAGTCTTCTAAGGCTTACCAAAAATCAATATTAATCCTACAGAGCGTTCACTCTGCAGGCAGATCTCAAGTTCAAGTTATCCTGATACTTTAAAGATGTCTAACCTTAGTAGCTACTGTTTAACATCCTCCTGAATTACTCGAGTCTGCTCCAACAGTTTGTAATTACAACGCATCAGAGCAGCCTCTGTGCACATGTATAGGCACCTTTAAGTTCCCAACTTGAGACACTTTAAAAGGGCCTAATAATTATCAGGAAATACTAAGTAAGCACCCTTAAAAAGCAGACTCCTTTAGGTGTATCAGTTTGGGCACCCAAAGCTAAGGCACCCAAAAGTGCTGCTTAGTTTCTGAAATTCTGGCTGAGATTTAGATCTACAAAATCTTTTAGGTTATTTCATTAACCAAATCTTTTAAAAGATCAATGAGCATCAGTCCACAATCAGCATCAGTCTCACTTCATATTAAATCTCTTGACCAGTGAAGAGTGACAAGCATTATAATACTTTGATTTTTTGAAGGGAATGCCATTTTCTGATATTTTCATGGTTAGTTTTATTTTAAGAATTTCTTGTATGTCAATGACCTCTTTTCATGACATGTCTCCAGGCAAGGCCCTAACAGTATGGACTGTTTTGTTGTGTTTATTAATCACTTCCCTGGGGTACTTTTTGACTGTCCATTGAGGAAACCCATAAAATACAATTTGAATTGAATACTTTGGTTTTGACAAATACAGTACAATATATAGATCAAATCCTAGAAAGATTACACTATGGATATCACAGTAAAACAACTAAAAAGAAACATAAGCTAGAAGTGTGACTAAATAGGTAAGCCTTAATGCATAAAAAATACTCAGTCTGGGTCAGTAAAACCACTTATGAGAGTCTAATGAAGGAGAAGGAGGAGGAGAATCTTAGGAGGTGGGAGTCTTTTCTTGGAAGACAGCCACAGCAGATTAGTTTTGTTACCCATGCATGGAGCTGCCAGGGATAAGCTGTCTGTAGTCTGTCCCTACTATCTTGAGGAAGTAACAGACATTGAAAACAAAGCACATTCTTCAAAATGATGCTTATGATGTTAATGGAAGGACACAATTTGATAAACTAAGTCTAGACATCATAGAATCATAGAAGTAGGGTTGGAAGGGACCTTGTAGATCTTTAAGTCCGAACCCCTGCCTGGGCAGGAGAAAAAGCTGGGCTCAAATGAGCCCAGCGAGGTAGGAATCTAGCCTCCTCTTAAAGACTCCCAGGGTAGGAGCCAGCACCACTTCCCTTGGAAGTTGGTTCCAGATCCTAGCCGCCCTGACTGTGAAGTAGTTCTTATGGATGTGAAGTAGTTCTCATAAATTGTCATTACAACAGATGTACAGGTGCTATCACTTAAACTTCATGGCTAGGGACAAAAATTACACATGAAACCAAATCAAATTTGAAACACAACCAAAGTTCAGTGCACATAAACTGGTTTCAGAATGGCCAAAACCAGTTTAAGATAAATCTGGAAGAATGTAGCATCAGATTTAACTTGAGTTGGGAGGGGATCTGGGACAGAAGTAAGATAGACTGGTTTAACTTAAATGAGTTTCATAGATTTCATAGACATTTGGGCTGGAAGGGACCCCGGAGGATCATCGAGTCCAGCCCCTTGCCCCAGGGGCAGGAAGTCAGCAGGGATCATAGGATCCCAGCAAGATAAGCATCCAAATGTTTCTTGAAGGCATTCAAAGTGGGTGCTTGAACCACCTCCAGCGGCAGTCTATTCCAAAACTTGGGGGCTCGGACAGTGAAAAAGTTCTTTCTTATGTCCAGCCTGAATCGGTCATGGCGGAGTTTGTGACCATTTGATCTTGTCATCCCTAGGGGCACTCTGGTGAACAGACATTCCCCCAGATCCTGATGAGCACCCTTGACAAATTTATAGGTGGCCACCAGATCAAACCCTGATCCTGTGCTTTTCCAGGCTGAAGAGCCCCATGGCTCTCAGCCTCTCATCATAAGGTCTGTTTTCCTGACCTCTGATCATGCACATAGCTCTCCTCTGCACCCTCTCAAGCTTCTCCACATCCTTTTTGAATTGTGGAGCCCAAAACTGGACGCAGTACTCCAGCTGTGGCCTCACCAAGGCCAAGTACAACAGGAGAATGGCGTCCCGGGATTTGCTTGAGAAGCATCTATGGATGCAAGCCAGCGTTTTGCTCGCTTTACTAGCCACAGCATCACACTGAAGGCTCATGTTCATCTTGTGGTCAACCATGACCCCCAAGTCCCTTTCATCTGTAGTGCTAGCCAGCATAGCACTGCCGAGCCTATAAGGATGCTGCAGGTTTTTCCACCCAAGGTGAAGAACCTTGCATTTTTTGGTGTTGAACACCATCAGGTTCTCATCCACCCATTTCATGAGCCTGTTGAGATCCACCTGGATGACCCTCCTGTCCTCAGGTGTGGATGCTTTACCCCAGAGTTTGGTGTCATCAGCTAACTTGGCCAGTCCACTTCTGGCTCCAATATCCACATCATAGTCCTCCAGCATCCCTGGGTGCTTTGCACCTCCCCCACAATTCCCCGCCCCCCGGGCTGGTGGGCTGACCTTGGCTGCTGTCTGCTGCAGCCCAGCAGGGCCGGTCCTGCCCCCAGGCTGTCAGAGTTGAGGCAGCAAAGCAAAGCCTCTGCTCCCTAGTTTGCATGTACTTTCAGCCTGGTGGGGATGCTGGGGCAATGGACGGGGAGGCAGGGGAACAGAGCCTGGAGCCCCAATGGTCTGTGAGGATTGCCCCCTCCTGTGGCTGGGCCAGGGTCTGCCCACATGGGTGGAGCTGCACATCTGGGGGTGGGTGGGGGTTTCCCCACCCCAGCCCAGGTCTCCTTGTCCCATGCTTCCCCCCTTCCCCGATGTGGGTCTTAAGCATTCTAAGCAACACTTCCCCACTGTACTGCTACACTTGTTGTTTGCCACTCTCTATTTAAATAAGACGTATCACTAATGTGGAAGGGCATCAAGGCCAAGAAGGATAACAGAAAAATTACCCATGTTACTGCTGTCACATGTATAGCTTTTGCTGTGTATATGTCTAGTAATAACCAGGAAGGGTAGGACAGACAAATGGGTCATCAGCAAGGCACTCTGTAAAGTATTATACAGGAGGGGGCAATCCTCACAGACCACTGGGGCTCCAGGCTCTGGAGTATATTCAGGTCACAAAAGCATTGGATGCAGGTGTTGCCGTGGATGTTGTCTTTCTGGACTTCAGCAAGGCCTTTGACACCATCTCCCACCCCATCCTCATTAAAAAAATTGGG
Source organism: Gavialis gangeticus (assembly GCF_001723915.1). Taxonomy (NCBI): domain Eukaryota; kingdom Metazoa; phylum Chordata; order Crocodylia; family Gavialidae; genus Gavialis; species Gavialis gangeticus. Next base: position 31,130,071 of record NW_017729030.1, on the reverse strand, counting down.
CGACTGTGGCATTGATGCCTACACAGTCAGATGGATTGCAGATTGGCTGAAGGGTTGCACTCAGAGGGTGGTGGTGGATGGGTCATATTCGACCTGGGGAGAAGTGGGCAGCGGAGTCCCCCAGGGCTCGGTCCTTGGGCCTGCGCTGTTCAATTTCTTTATCAGCAATTTGGACGACGGGGTGAAAAGCACCCTGTTTAAATTTGCTGATGATACCAAAATTTGGGGTGAGGTGAGCACGCTAGTAGGGAGGGAAAGACTGCAGCAAGATTTGGATAGGTTACAGGGGTGGGCTAGCAAAAACAGGATGCGCTTCAATACTGACAAGTGCAGGGTGTTGCACTTGGGCAGTAGTAACCAGCAGCACACTTATAAGATGGGAAACTCCCTTCTTGAGAGCACGGAGGCAGAAAGGGATCTTGGAGTCATTATTGACTCCAAGATGAACATGGGCCGACAATGCGAGGTCACGGTTGGCAGGGCTAACCGGACCTTGTCGTGCATCCACAGGTGCATCTCTAGCAGGGCCAAGGAGGTGATCCTCCCCCTCTATGCAACACTGGTCAGGCCACAGCTGGAGTACTGTGTCCAGTTCTGTGCGCCCCACTTCAGGAGGGATGTGGACAACATTGAGAGGGTCCAGAGGAGGGCCACCCACATGATCCAGGGACAACAGGGCAGACCCTACAATGAGAGACTGCGGGACCTGAACCTGTTCAGCCTTCACAAGAGAAGGCTGAGGGGGCACCTGGTGACAGTCTATAAACTCACTAGGGGGGACCAGAAGGGTTTGGGAGAGACCTTGTTTCCCCTAGCGCCCCCTGGCATAACAAGGAATAACGGCCACAAGTTGTTGGAGAGTAGGTTTAAATTAGACATCTGTAAGAACTACTTCACAGTCAGGGCGGCTAGGATCTGGAACCAACTTCCAAGGGAAGTGGTGCTGGCTCCTACCCTGGGGATCTTTAAGAGGAGGCTTGATGCCTACCTGGCTGGGATCATTTGAGCCCAGTTTTCTCTCCTGCCCAGGCAGGGGTTCGGACTTGAAGCTCTACAAGGTCCCTTCCAACCCTACTTCTATGATTCTATGATTCTTTTAGATAATAGATAGCACTTTTCAGCACTTTACGTAATAATGTAATAAACTGCAAGTGGGTCAGCAGCTGAATACACACCAGAACCTGGCTCATTTGTATTTGGGCAGTTTGCAACCTACTTTCATAGCAGATTCCTGAATTAAAGATGAGCTGCTCAGATATTTGCTATGGCTCTTACTTCAAAGGTCCCTCCTTCCCCATTCAGTTATGGATCACCAGCAGTTCTACACAGCTAATCAGAGAAATGAGGTCCTATGAAATGAAGGCTGAAGTGAACAGCTGGAGCACCTCAGCAGTTCTGCACTGTTGTTAGATACAGCTGTATACACTCCTCACCAGTTTGCAAAGCCTCATCTGCATAGAGATAGGAAGAGTCTAATCCTGCAAAGTATCCAGGTTTTACTGTGTAAGCTTGAAAGGCTATTAGCATGACATCTGGGCTTTAATTTAATTGCAATTCTGCATCCTGCAATTTCCATCAGGCAAGTCCTCCACCAAGGAAATACCTATTGCCTGAAACATACTACTTACTTAGCAACACCAAAAGTGTCACCCTCACAAAATGCAAAGGATTTTCATGATAGATTTGTCTCTAGAACTTAAGCACATCATCCTGGCAGTTTACATGGCATCTCAGGAAGTTCTCCATTACAGAACACCAGTCCAACTGAGAGTCTTTACAGGACAAATTACCGTATCATCTCACATGTACCATGCTCCTGAATATTACACACACCCTGACTTTTACAGACAGCTTCAAGGAATATAATTCTTATCATACAGGACAGGTAACTGAGTCTGGGGCTGTATACTGGGTCCAATCCTGAATGCTGGCTCCAGAGCCACATGCCTGACTGGACTCAACATGTCAGCTCCAGGACACATACTGGATTCAGAGGCACGTGTCAGGTTGGACCCAGAGTGTCTAGTCTGGGACAACATGCTGGGTCTCGGGCTGCCTGCCAGTTCCAGGACTACATGCTGAATTTGGAGCTGTGTGCCCGGTCTCTTCCCATGTGTTGGCTCCAGGATTATGTACCTGATCTGATTCCTCAAGCTGAATCTGGGACTACCCAGTGGCTCTGAATCCTTGTGCCAGGTCTGACAATATACACTCGCTCCAGGGCACACGCCAAGTCCAGGACTGAGTGTGTGTTGGACTCTGTGTCGGGTCTGATCTGGTATGTGGCTCCAAAGCCATGTGCAGGGTTGGACCTGGCCCACCAAATCCAAGGCCATTTGCCAGGTCTGAGTGGGGACACTGGGGCCAGCCAGCCATGGACTGACCCCACATACCAGCCTGATCTGGTGTGTAGATATGCAGAGGTGTTCCCCACAGGTCCAGAAATTTGGGGGCAGGAGGAGGAATGGTAGCAGTGTTAACTGCTGTGGCTTTCAGAGCTGCAACAATTAACATTGCCACCTCTACCTTCCCCATGGGGATCCCTTTTCTTCACATATAAAACACACACCAGGTTTCTCCAGCTGGTTTTGGTCAGGTGGGGTGGGCAGGGTGCGAGTATATGTGATAAAATGTGGTATAGTAAAACCAGTGCCACCACTACATTTAAAATTGCCGGGGCATTTCCCTCTAACACCATTCTGAGTTCTTCATAACTTTCCCATAATAGTCCACGCCTTACCTTACTATTTTTAGGTTAAGCAAAATCATTTAATAGATGGAGAACAACCCAGTAAAACCCACCCTCTTTCCCCACTGCAAAGTGTCCATGTGATGTTTTGTAAAAACAGACAGCACTCAAGTGGCTGAGAAGGAATTTGCAGTTTGAGAACAATCCTCATTAACAAATGCACTGAACAATGATGTTCAACCTCCAGCCTGCAGAGCAGTCATCCAGCCCACAGGACTCCCCACAGGCCCAGGAATTTGGCAGCAGTAGCAACTCACACTGCCACTGCTCCATCGCCACCAAATTTCCAAGTCCCATGGGCCAGATGACATGGCCCCATGTGGCAGATCAGGCCAGCATGCAGGGCCAGAGCAAGAGGCCTGATCTAGGGCATAGAGTCATGGCTGAGGCCAGGAGGGTAGGTCTGATCCAGCATATGGAGGGCTAGTGCAACAGGCCCAATCCAGAGTGTGGAACCAGTGCCAGGACCAGCATGCACAATCGCTGTCAGGGCAGCGAGCCCAATCCAGCATGCACAAGGCTAGGGCCATGTGCCAGGCTGAGGCTGCACCCTGACCCCACATTGTATTAGGCCCATAGACCAACCCCAGAATATTCATCCAGCCCATAGTCCGAAAAGTTTGAGCACCAGTGGCCTCAGCGTTCTAATGTAAAATACCATATTTTCCCACATACATCTTGTCCCCACATGTAATACATGCCTTGTTTTTGAAAGGTGACATGAAGAAAAAATTCCCCCCTGCCCCAGGGTTTTGGCTGCATAGAGAAAAGACAGAGCCTGATCTTCAGCTGACTGACCTCAGCTTAACTAAAGATGAATCCCTAGTTGCTACTGAAAACTGGTCTCCATGGGTGGATCTATACCTCTGAGGCCTCTGCTACACATTACATAATATTATTCAATTAACCAATTAATTGTGCAATAAATTTAGACTGGCCACACATGCAAAGTAAGACTGACCGTAATTGCATGATAAATACTTTGCACTTAGCTGGTTAATTGTGCAATAAATTTAAACCAGCAACATGGGTAATTATCACATGATAAAAATGACCATCCTCCTATAAAGAGAGCCAACCAGTTATGAAGTTAGCACTTGAAAATGTGTAACAACTCTGTAGCTGGTTTCTATCCAGTTTCAATTTGTATGTGTAGCCAGAAGAGAGGGATAAAGAGGCTGTGAAATAGACTAAGAAAAGCTAGCAAACAGCACAATTGCCCCAAGAAAATGTGGTGAGTGAAAACAATGAGCCAGTAAGTCAACTGACTCCCTCAGCTGCTTGCTGAGGATAAAAACAGGGTGCTTCTTTCCTGTGCAGAAAATCAGCTTCCCCACTTAATAAATGCACCCCAATTTTGTGGGGCTGATTTTTAGGGAAAAAGATGCATGTTGTATGCAAGAAGCTACAGTACGGACAACAGCCTTTTGTTAAAGGAAAAGAGCATTGAACTCAGTAAAGAAATCAATGGTTCTTTAAGATCTGTGAGGCACTCAGGTACCATATTGCAGCAGTCCAAACAAGTAGCTACCTAGGGAATACAAACAAAACTTCTCTCATGCAACATGCAATAAGTATCTGTTAACAAGTCAAGATTTTTCTTGAAAAATTAAAATATTTTCTTAAATTTGGGTAAGGAGGCAAGCTAACAGTAAAGGGAGAAAGCCACTAAAGAGAGATAGAACCTCAAAAAAGCTTTTTAGGAGGATTCAATTTAATATATTTATGGGTAAAAATAATGGTCACATTTTATATGGAAAACCAGGTACTTATCAGCAAAAATAGCATGCAATAGGCAAGGCTTTCTTAGGGTGTTATTGTTTATTAGATCTAAGAATAACTAAGAAACCCTTGCCCTTCATAATTCTTGGACTATCATGGCTACAACAACACTCTAACACTACCAAAAAAGTATGGCATGGTAATCATTTCAACCCATCTTTGAAAAGTTATATTTTAATATTAAATGGATTTGCTGCAAGTCAATCTCAACAGTAATTTTGGAAAACCTGCACTTTCCACAGTTGGTGTTTGTAACTGATGAGCTCAGTTTTGAACAGCGGTGTTGGATACCTGAAACAAAACCTATTTATCTGCTCTAATTGTTTATTTTCTCTCTCTCTCTCTCCTACACACAAACAGAGATTTGATTTGCAGTGTTGCTCAGGAATATTAACTTATAGCACTGAATTTAAAGCAAATCATGAGAGGATTTTGAAAACTCCCACCTCTTGAAAATCAAAAAGACTACCATAGAAAATAGAAGGAAAAGGAAAGACCTGGAACTCTATCATGTCAATTCGTGGAACACATTTGGAAATATACATACAGTTCTCTGCACTTTATTTAGTGCACTCACTTCAGCCAATATTAACTCCAGCCACAAAACCACACACACAATTTAGCAAAATATAAGAGGTTGTCCAGAGCTCCTTGCTAATATTAGGTCCCTGACAGATGTTCAGTTAAAGTCATGATGGGATCTGATCTGTGATCCCAATAGTTGTGCCTCCTGACACGCTACATGTGCACAGCAGGAGGCAGAACTGTGGGATCAGGGATCAGATCCAAATTGCACCCTACTGCCCATGCAGGGGAAAACTGAGATCAATTAGCAAACTGGGTGCCCCCTGGCTTGGAGCACCAGCCAACTCATGAGACCTCCTAGCCTCAGGAGTGCCAGTCAGCTGATTGGTGATGGCCACAAATTCAATTTAAGGCATGATGCAAACCAGGCACAAAGTTAGTATAAGCACTTTGTGTAATAACCTTGTGGCTTATTCCTCCCCATTTTATCATGCCATTAATTATATGTTAATCACATCTTAAGTATAGTATCTGCCAGGGGCCTTACTACTTAAAACCCTGTAGACACTGGGAAAATATTTAATGATATATCAAAAGGAACAATTCCACTCTGTTGGGGAAAAAAAGAACCCTTCAATGTTCATCAAAACGCACGTGTGTTGAGAAGGGCAAAAAGTTTATTGGTCCATTATGTCTCCAATGGCAGCTCACAATGTTAGTTAGCAATGTTACTTTAATAGCACCAGATAGGATATATAAAGAATAATTTTCCTTCATTCACAATTTTAAAGCTTGCCTAATATTTTAATGGAAATGCAGTGAGTGGAGCAAGTGAAGTAAAAAAAAATGAGGTTCAATTCTATTTCAATTCTTCTTGGAATGTGTTGGGGTTTTTTCCCCCCCGAAGTCAGCAAAACATCTTGAAAGAACCAGATTCTTGGTTTAGTGCCCACCTTCCATGAAAAGGAGAACACTCGCATATTCATAAAAGGCACTTAAAAAATTCCCAGGGGTTGGGGGACACAGACTTCTACTTGGATGGCAGTAGGAAGAGAGACTGTATAGCACTCGCATAACAAGATGCCCATTTTTGACAATCATGATAATGGTGTAAATATAAGCAGCCATAAAGCATTATCACATACAAAAACAGAGCAAGACAGGGTAACTGTAGGGCTGCAAGGCGAGAGCAGGATGAATTCTTCACGTCACTGATGGCATCAGTCATCCTCTCCACCACAGAGGAGCAAGAGTGCTTTCCTGTAGTCCCCAGATGTATCTTTCTGCAAATGGGATGATTAGTCAGATGGTGAGTCACAAATATACTTAAGGGGGAAAAAATGAGTCCTATGAAGCACTCCAAGAAATGACTGAGTTTTCCCACCCACAGGAAATTCGTCCGTCTGACTATCAGTTTAGGAATGACACAAGGAGTTTATCTGCCCAATACTGGGTTTTTAAACATACTGGCTTCTCATTCAAAAGTTTCTGAAAGATTTATAGTTGCAGTACTGGAACTGGGCCTCCTACTGCAAGTAACTATGTCAGCTCTTCCACTTGCAAACCAACCAACCAACCAAATCCACTTTACCCCTAAACCTCTGAGATCTTTCCTGGATGTATTAAAGATAAGTCATCAAGGACCTGATCCCGCTTCCACGGAAATTAACGAGAAGTTTGACCACTGACTCAAGTGGAAAGGAGCCTGGTTTCTTGTAGCAAAATCAAAAGCAGCTAAACCCTACAGACCAAGGACTGTGCAATGAATCTGAAAATCTGACACAGGAAGGAAAATGGGGAGGATCATCTATGTGAAAAATATTCCTGCAAATGTTGCAGCACAGAAATGAGGTTATGACTTATATTTCACAACTCTGACTTGAAAAATAAATACATGGTAATGCTGATATAACTCATCCTCTGGAAGTCCTACTATCTCCCTTTCTAATACATGAACTCCAGTTATGATTTTGCTTTCATAACTGCCATGGAACTTTCCCCTTGGGAAGAGCATAAAGAGAAACTATTCAACAATTCAACATTTTTCTTATATTGTAACTACACTCTCTCACTACTTCTTTACCAGTGAAATTAAATTGAAGTTTTTTTACCTGAATCATCTGGTACAAGGATTTTGCAAAGTTCTTTCTTAGTTCACGTCTAATGTCCAGCATATCAATTTCACTTCTTGAAACCATGATTCTGATCAAGGTATCATCATCAGTACCAGCTCCCTATTTTAAAAAGGTTTAATATTAAATGTGTGGTCTAAACATTGAATATAGACTACCCCAAATGATCTCGAGAGGTCCCTTCCAGCCCCTAACATCTATGAAATAGAAATGCTACAATGCAGTGGTTATTTTATTAGTGCAGAATGTTTTTGGATTGTACCACTGTGTGTTCAAATGGTAGTGTAAAGGAAGGGGCTGATCCTGTGTGCACTGAGCTTCTCCAAAGTAGGCAATATTTAAGACCTCCTAATGCATGCTCCCCACTTTGTAGCTTCAGATCATGACTTCCCAGATTCATTTCAAGGGTTGAATGAAAGACGATGGACATTTTTACATATGTAAGTGCTGCAGCGCTGCGTGCTTTGAAAAATCACCCAGTGCTGCAACACTTGCTGTTGTTTAAGTGGCGAAATGCATGTCAGCGCTGAGAAAATGGCAGTGGCGTGCTTTTGAACTAAAACACCTCAGAGGTGCTTTAGTTCAAAAGTGCGCCACCACCATTTCCTGTGTGCTGATGTGCATTTCACCACTTATACTACTGCATGTGGTGCAGTGCAATGCACGTCAGCTCACACGCGCAGCAGCCTCCAAAGCAGTGGATCTCCAGTGTGCCACAGGACAAAAAGTTATGTGTGTAAGTGCCCTGTGGTATTTGCATACTAGGATCAGCTTCATCAATCACCCTTGAGAAATGATTGTTTAAATAGAAGTAGATGCACAATACAATGATGACTAACTAAGGAATGCAACTGCTGCACAGACCTGAATCACTGGTTGAAAATTTCACATTTACAAATGATCCAACTGCTCATTAAGAAGGGAAAGTTCATAAGTTTATTTTCATTATGCAAGAAATCTCTTCTCCAAATTGGACTTTCTGCTCAAAAAAGGTCTCAGCAGGTACGCCTACACAAGATGTTTACTGCTGAGCTGACTAATTAGCTCTGCAGTAAAACATCACCCAGCAGTAAACTAATGAACTCTGCCATAGGATAGTACTGTCAGACGCATCCATGGTGGAGTTATTTACTCCACTGCAATGCATGTCTAGATGCTGATGGGGCTAGCCAGGGCACAAGGGTGTTACAGTGTGGGGGCTGCCTGCCGGCGAGCGCCGCACTGTAGCACCCTTGTACCCCAACCAGCCCCTCCACAACACATTAAGCCAGGTCAGAGCAGCCCTGGGCTGGCAAGCTGATCCCCAGGGCCCCCTGCCAGCTGGGGCTGCTCTACCCCAGCTCAATGTGCTGCACTCCCAGGCACATGTGCAAAAGTGGAGCCCGGGAGCAATAAATTGCATTCATAGCATGTTTAGATGTACCCAGTGAGTTTCAGTGCTGATACATTATTCTAGACAGCATCCTGACATCTTACCCACTTTCTCCTCAATTAACCATGTTCAACACGAGCAGTGGCAACCAAAGGTACACCATGCTGTCCCACAGATACAGCACAAAATTCTGGCTGCATACTCTCTCCTTAACTTTCATTCCCATTTTCTATGCCCCTTGAATCGTGAAATTTTAAGTTGTGACGAGTAGGGATTCTCACGGCATTCATTTAAATGTGTTAGCTGAATGCCATACAGTTGTCCTCAAGTTATGTCCTGATCAGAAGCCAAGGATGGAAAGCCACTGATGGAAAGCCACCTTTGCCCCTCCCTCTCAGCTGTGAAAGCAGCAACAGTGCAGTATAAAATTGCAGTCTTTGTATTATGCCAGATTTATGATCAGTATTAGGAAATTCTGTTGCTGAAGCTGGAAATTAGGAAGTGAACATCCTAATGAAAGGTCCTATGGATTTTTTTCCCAAATAGTGAAGTGTTTTTGAATCTGCTCATTGCTTTGAAGAAAGACTTACATTCCTGAAAGAGAAGATGTCTCCCAAAGTAAAAGCCTTGCTATTAAATTCTACCAGTCTTCCTTCTTTAATATTTCTTCAGAATCTTATTAGTTTGGTATAGAATACCATGCACATGTCTACATGTGAAAATCCTGTGGGATGGGTTTACTCTAGTAAAAGAGGGCAAGTGAGAAAGGGTCCCTTGGAAGGGGCACATGATTTGGAAAATAACTCCTTACCTTCATGGAATAAAAGAGGCATTCAGCAAAATAGGCAGGTACGTTTCTGACACATTTCACTGAGAAAACAAAACATCAATATTCAGTTTCCCTTAAACATAGATGGCAATCCTTTACAGGTGGCAAGAGGATTTAGTGGGCTTTAAGTTTCTAGCTCATTGACTCCAAGTCAAGAATGATAACTTTAGATTCAATACCTAAAATTTAGACCTAATAAATATCTTTCTGCTAGTCTTGAGTTCTAAAAGTTAGAATGCATTTTTTTCCTTTAGCAATACAGATCATGCTAACCACATTTTACTCTGTTACAAGGATAACAGCACATTCTACTCAGTGGGCTAGCAAAGACGCACACAGAGGCAGAATATTATCCCACAATTAGATTTTGGTAAACTGCTCCTGAGGATGCATGACTGTGCAAACTCCAGTTCACTCCCTCATAGTTGCCCAAAAACTTACTTCCTGAAAAAAGAAAAAAAGATGTAAATAACATAATTGGTAGCCAGCAAGTGGGTGAGCAGCCCCTCTCTCACCTCAACTACATCTTTTAAAATCAGCAATCACGCTAAGATTTTTTTGTTCTGGGGTGCACTGAAGGAGCCTGTATCTTCAGTGCCTATGTCTTAGACAACTGAAACAGCATTTTCAAGTTCTTGTGAATACTGCTGGACTGCATGAGGATGGCAACAAGAATCAGTGAGTTAATCCCTTCTAGTACCAGGAGATTCTAGAATTTACATCTCTGACTTGAAAACAGAGGTACCAACTTCATCAAGGCTGCTAATCATGTTTCCCAGCACTGCTTTTTCCTTTAAACAGGAGTGTCAAGTTCACCATGCCCCCTAAACCAGATCCAGACCATGGGGCCAATGCAAACAGCAACTGGAGACGGTGGTGGCAGTCACAGAGGTTAATACAGCCATTGCTAACCTCCCTGCCACCAACACAAATCTCCACACTTAATTCCCAGCCCCTCTGGGAGTCCCACAGGCCAGATGACAGCTCTGTGGGCCATATCTGGTCCATGGGCCAGATGTTTGACACCCCTGCTTTAAAACAAGTGCCATGTCATGTTTTCAGAGCTCACCTTGCGACTCTTCTAAATAGTGTATCAGTAGTAGGATTGCTAATTACCAACAGCAAGAAGCAGCTTTTCCAAATCACCAGAGGTTTCCCGGTCAATGGTTTCTTCAATTTGAAAGCCAGAAATAGTCATGTATTTGTCAAACACTGAAAAACAGGAAGCGTACAGATATACAAAATGTGTGTGAGAACATGATTTCTCTGCCTTTTATCCTTCAGAGCCTATGCCAATTTCATCATTATATATAAACTGTTCAAATTCTATTCTCCAGATGCTCTTACCCTGCCTTATAATAACTATCCACTTCCCAGCAATCTGCAATAGTACTATACAATTTCACTGGGAAAAGGGTAGGGCAAGTATTCTCCAAAGGCCTCTGATAATATCAGTCAACATATTGGCCGGCGTGGGCAATTCACTCAGGTATGATTAATACTGATATCATTTTAAAGAGACCAGGCACCTCGCTGCCATACAAAACATTCACCTCTCCATACAAATACTTGATAGCCTCAGAGCAGGTGCAGTGATCTCAGAGATCTAAAAAAAGTCAGGTTGTCCACTCTTCTCTCTACTGGCTGCTGTCTATTTCAGTGTACTTCACAGCTTTTATTACTGGCCAAGGCCTCATGCTCCAATATTAGACCCAATCTCAAAAACTAATCAAAGATGCAGGAGATTCATGAAGTCAGGCTAACCCTTCCAGAAGGATAAAAGGCATCTCAGAGACTAAATCACTCGTCTGAAATAGGGAAAAACCCATTTTCATCTTCACTGCCTTTGAACTGAGTGCGTTAATTGTATACAGAATCACCAAACGCACATAAATCCCTTCACAAAGTCAACAAAAAGTCAGAGGACCCTGGTCTTCAATATTCTATAGCTGTCTGGCAAATAATTGTGTAAATCAATGACAGATTTTTCTCCAACTTAATTCACTTAATTAGAGATACATTTGCTTTACTATTTAACTATATTTATTTTATTTAAAAAGTCTAATGCTAGTGTCGGCCTTCTAAGAGATAGCAAATGTAAGGGTTGTGTGGAGGTTTTGTTACATCTAATTTACCCCACGAGGAGGAGGTAAGAATAGGATAACAATGAAAAAATAAGAAATAGTACAAAATTAGAAGCAGTAAGCAAGCCAAGGTATAAGCAGGCAAGGCTTTCAATTACACATTTTTCTATTCACTTCTGCAATCATCTTTTACCCATGTTTAACTTTAAACTTGAGTTGTTCTATTGGAGTCAATTAACAATAGATACATTTGTGAATTTCAGCATCCTCCTTGAAAATTTATATTTCTACAGTATTTAGCACTATCTGGGGTGTCACAAAAACAAAATCCAGTCTTAATTTACAGAGGATGAATTACAAAAATCAAATCAGATTTGCAAATCCAGTGAATGCAAAGGAAAGGTCAAGCAAAACCTTTCAATCAGCATTTCCCAATCTTATTTAGCACATCTTTCTGCCAAACAGTTTGATAAAACAGATTCACACATTTGGGGGAATGTATGATATGGAGAGAGCGCACACAAGAAACATGCATTTTTTTCCCCCTAAAAGGGCTGATCTTGTTCAGAGCTGGATCTCCACCAGAGCATTGTGACTTAGTCACCAGGGAATTCAAGTATCACTTATTTTGCCTTGATTTCTCTCAATAGAAAAAATAATATATTCCTAAAGATGCAATCCAGTTGTCTCTCAGTTCTACCATTTTCCCCACAAACTATAGCATGCCCTTACCATTTTCCATGAGGTAGAAGTAAGTGGAGAGCCAAATGGACATGAAACAGCCACAAGATCAAGTCACTCAAAATATCACCAGCACCCAGCATATAATCAAAGATGAGGTTCTAGGTTAAGTTCTCCCATTCTAGTTGAGATGTTTTACTCACCCTTCCGTAAATGTGAGACGCTTCGAGTTCCCAAGATGGTGATGAACTTTTCTTCATCTGTTCCCCATTTCAGCTCTCCAGCCCTAAACAAGACCTGTTATAAATTCAAGCAACCAGAACAAAATTATTTCTACACAGGCTTACTTGAAGATCTTGAGATTCCATGAAAAAAAATAAAAAAGCTGTTGGGGGTGGGAAAACTTAACTAACATGTCCAGAAAAGAAGGAGAAATTTGAGGAGGCATCTTGAAACACATCTCAGGTCTCCACTGAAGCTACCCAGGTGATTCCTTCCAACATTCTCCAATGCTACCTCCTCTTTTACTTTTGTCCCATTTTTAGGTTTGCTGTGTGAGCATTACTTCCACTTTCATGAATCCCTTCATGCCCTGAGATACATTGCATCTGTTTATGTGAAGCAGGACTACTATTGTAGAAAGGTGCACATTAAATTAACATGAAGTCAAAGCCTTTCATCAAATACACTTTAAAGACTTGAACATAAGGAAGTTGCATCTAGTCATTACAATTACTTTTAGTCAAGACCAACTTTCAAACTGCCACCCTATGAAATCAGAGTCTTCCTTTGAACAGATTTGATTCCCATATAGCTGCAAATCCAGGTCATGTCACTGAAGTTTTCCCAGCTCCAAGAGCAACTTGTTGTTATGAAAACTTTACAGAATAATTTATTGATGGTGTTGTAAAGAGCAAAGTAAGTATACAGCCAGACTGCAGAACTGGCTAAGAAGGTAATGATTACATAATACTCATATCAGAGAAAGAGATATTTTCCACTAGGGCCTGAAAAGAGGTTGATTTAAACACAAGCCAAAACACACACATTCCACAAGTACAGGTTCAGCTATAAGGTGAACCTCTTATATTCCCATGCCATTGGCGTTATGTCTCTTATCTTATTTATGACACCCTGAGCAAACTCTACCAACCAACAATGATCTAGTTCTTGAAGTCTTCTCATTTGATGTGTCTTAATTTGATTAAAAGTAAGTGTTTTCTTCTAGAGAGTTTTGCAATACGTCTGTGATGCAGCCCCTTCTACTGGCCACTTTAGACCCGAGTATGGCAGAAGTCTGGAGGCTGATATGAGTCTATTCAAAGGCTGAGATGCACAACCTACCACTAGAAGAGAAATTTCTAATATTATTTGTAATAATAATACAATTCTATCTGGAATACCGATCTCACCAAAGGTGCACCAGCACAGCTGTGTGAGAAGCATCTGTCTATACAAGGGGCTCATGCCACTGTCTCTTTCTTGATGAGAATTAATTTCACTCAAAAAACAATGTTTAGAGAAGAAAAAAATTCCTAAGTATCAAAGCATTCTGAGTCCATATGACTGCTCTCGGAGTCAAAATCTCTAGTATGGCACCCAGAACTTTTGAAAGTACAGAACAGAGCTCCTCCTGGTGATCAATAAAGGTCCCATGCCATTTTATGCAAGAGTAAGGTCATTAACCCAATCACCCTGGTCAAATTCCATATGCTTAGTTACATTCTGCCTACTTTAAAACCCTGTTAGGTAAAAGGCACCAGTATAAACATTAACCCCCTAAGTATGCAAACCTCATCCATAAACTGCACTCACCACACCAGAGGGGGAACATGAAATTATTGTTATGGGTATAATAGATCCCACTTTGTTTCTCAATCAATGTAAAAATGAATTCTCCAGGTACGACACCATGTCAGTTTGGTTTGGGTTAGGATTCTTCATAAAATGTAACCACCTGCTCTTTCCTGAACTAAGATTTAATACCCAATAAACTGTCCGAGTAAAGAGGCTTGCAAACAGTGACAGGTATTTATGGATGAAGCTAGAAATATATGTCAAGCCAAGTGCCATCAGATACCTTTACTTCAGTATGAATGAACATTAATAAGTGTCGAAATGGCTTGTTAAGTATCTCATTGCAATCCAATCTTAGCAAGGTGAAATGAATAATTCATCACTAATTACTCCAAAGGAACTCTGTTGTACTTGTAAACTTGACATTAAAATCTTGAAATGCTTGAAGATGGGGATGTGCCATTGATTTAACTATTATTTTATGGTTTAGCCTGCACTGCCATGCAAAACTTATTCTGTGTTATAATCATAGAATCTATTTCGGCACCAAGTGAACAGGTGTCTTCTTGCCACAGGCAGTGTCAATAGTCAGGTAGGACAGGAGTCACCATCCTACAGCCCACAGAGTCAGCCTGGGGGATTTCAGAGCATTGCACTGGCAGCAGGTTGTTTTGTCTAAGCAGCAGGGAAAACTGGTAGCAGCAGCACTGCTAAGGCAACTAGTGAAACCAGCTGACAGGAAGGGGCAGGGCTTAGCCTTTCTTAAGCCCAGGCAGGAGGCCAGAAGGGCAGTTCCCCTCCAGTAACTGAGGGAGGAGGAGCTTGGGTAGTACAGACGAAGGGGAGAACTCTGACAGTGGGAGCATCCCCTGGTCACTGCTGGGGTTGGAGTGCCCTCTCTGGTAGGGATTGAATGCTGTTTCACCGGATGGTCTAGCTTTTTATGTTGTAGCCCAGGGGTTTTGTGTTCTTGTGTTTTACTGTTTTGACTGGAGGTCTGGGTAAGGCTATTAGGGTTTGCAGGAGGCCTCATAGGAGCTTCATGGTAGCATGGGGACCCTGGCGCCAGAGAGGGTGCAGCATTTGGGGTGCATTGACCCCAGCCCCAGGGCAAGGGGTGGGGGCAGTGAGAAGCCCCAGGGCAAGGGGTGGGGGCCAAGATGTAACAGGGCCTAGGTCAAACCACATCAGTACCATCTGTGAGGCTTGGGGTGCGGTGTAGGGGGAGGAAAAGGAGCTGCAGGTAGTGCCCCCTGGCACCGGGGCACATAAAGTGGGCAGCCTCCCGTTAATTACATCAATCAATTAAGATCAAGGCATGGCAGGAGCTTAAGCAGGCAGTTGGCCCATAACAGGAGGGTGGAGTCACTCCTAGAAAAGCTCCGACAGCGATACTCCTGTCACATTGTCCAACTTGACATTGTAGAATGGAGACAATGTTCATACATGGCAAAGTCCATCAGTGCCAGTGAGGAAACACACATACTCAGTTTATGCTTGAAGAAGTCTCATCAATTTGATTAGCATGAAGGTTAAAGTAACTGCAGCGCTTGACAGAAGACTTGTGCCCCCTCCCTCTTCTTTCTCTACCCTTATTCTCCATTATCCCACAAAAGACAGCCTCCAACTGCCGTAGGGTCCCACTTTCCCTTCTGGCTTCAGCCCTTCACTCTATTCCCACTTATCCCCACTCCCTTCACCAAAGCAATTAACTCCTTTAATCTTATTACGTACCTCACATCTCTTCTCAATCTCTCTCCTCTCCCATGTGAAATTTCTTTTAAAAAGAATTTGTGTGATTTCTAAATTATCTACCATAATTGGACTTCATTCCCCCCAAATAAAACTCCTCTTGACAGCAAAAAGTGCCCAGAATTTATTCTCAGATTTCTTCTCAAGGTAGATTCTGAACTTATAACACCTGGATCTGACAACACAGCTAAAGGCCACAGCCCATCCCTTCAGCCACTTGCATCATGGGAAATCTAAGAGGGCAGGAACCCCCCTTCACTAGTTATATTATATATATGCACACTACAATCTGTTTCACACACAGGTATTTAACCTGGGCTTATCTAAAGAAACTAGCTTTATCTTTAGTTACACTTTCAATATTACTTCCCAAAGAAGCTATGGGTAACAAGTCAGTTTTAAGTAATACTGTAATTTAAAGTTAATGATAGCAGGGTTGGTGCTATGCTAAACTAAGACAATTAACCTAATCAAAGAGCTGAAGGAGGTTACACTGATTTCACCCCATTGGACTGTAAAATGATAGTTATTTATAATGATGTAATACCCAGTCATGAATTAGACTCCACTGTGCTAGGCTCTGTACAAACAGAGAATATTAATTTTAGTTTCATTTTAGGTTCCCATTTTAATTTAGATAAAATCATCATGCGTCTTCATGTAGATAAGGCCAAACAAATGTTCACATGCCAGCATCACCTCAATTACAGACCCAGATAAATCTGTGTACTTGAGCCTGGTGCTTTGCTCCTTGCTTTAACTATGTAAATCCATTTAGAGATAAAACCTAGCAACAGCTTTGGCAGACAGGAAAACAATTACTTGATTAACATCCAGTGTCTGGTTTCTATAGAGCTGATTTTGAAATATAATAGGAGGGTGAAGTCTTCTGGATTTGCAAAGTTCTCCTAGGAGGTGGCAACAGAAAATGGACAAACATTTTGTCAGTACCTTTGCTAATCTTGAATCTCTGGCAGAAGTATATTTTACTCATCTTGTACTTCACATTCATTACTCGTTTTCTTTTCTGACTAATCTAAATATACATTAATCTGCTTAAGAAGATTTTTAGCCCAGCACTGAAACAGCCGAAGTGCAACACACTTTTAAAGAGCTCTGTAATCCAAATGCTGAAATTCAAACATGTTCTATAATAACAAAAACAGTCTGATCTACCAGATGTTACTATTTAAATTGTTACTTTGCTCCTACTCCTCCTTTTCCTGTTTGAAGTACTAGCCCAGCCATGGAAAATACCATTCAGCTGCAGCAGTATCCAGCTCTGTGGAACACTTGGCACAGTCACGTCTGCAGCTGTAGTGCTGGGACTGCCATATGGTGAAAATAAAGCAGCATAATTTGGCCACTTTCTCTTTTTAGAACTCCACCTTTGAGACAGCTCTAAGTGAATAATGCAAATATTGCATCATCCACTATTTCACAAGGGCCACATCAGTCTTCTATGTAGAAATGGGCTTGAATCAGGACTTTACTGAATGAAATGAAATGCCTCCAAACTTTGCAAAGTAGTCACCTGAGCATCCACAAGGTTAAACATCCATTCTTTGTAAATACTCCCTTCACTGTCCTATTGTAGGCATCTAATTTTATAATCAGCAACATGGTAAATATACATTAGTTCTCTTATGCAGATTAATATATATTTAGATTAGTCAGAAAAGAAAACAAGTAAGAAATGTGAAAACTTGGATACTTAAAATCTAAATATTTGGCTTTCACCACTTCTATTTGCACATCTTTTGCTATAGAAGAGCAGCTAAATGTACTTCCACAACAATTAGTTTTCACATCTGGGCCCCACTTGTGCAACCCCGTTTTTCTTTTATATTAAGTAGTAAGATTTCCCACCAAAATAGGGTAGGAAAAGATGTTCACTTACCTGAGCATCTTGCTCAACTAGACCTTCATCAATTCTGCCATCAGGATCTCTATTGGCCTAAAAAGAATCCAAGGCAAAAAGAACAAGAAAGACACCTCAGGGTTTACATTGACACTTTAGCCCAAAACAAAACAATCCAACACATTTAACATAAGAGTCAGAGATGAGACGATCAACAATCAGCCTTATTTCTCTTCCCACAGCAAGAACACAGACCACATGATGAATTAAGTATTCTCTCTTCCAAATACCAGCAAAGTATGCATCAAGAATGCTACTATTCAACAGCTTTTCAAGTACCCCATTATAAACGGAGAGTCTGACCTTTCATAGGGCATAACAGTGAAGAACTGAATGCTGAGACAGAGGAACCATAACTTCCAATAGACCCAGAGGGTCAATCTTGAGCCTTGATGCACCTCTTTGAGCAACTTAGATACCCAGGATGGATAAGAGGAAGTTACAAGTGCTTTATCAGTCTCTAAGGACCTTAAAAAATAACTGAGATGGGATCTTTGAAAAACAGATTTATATTCTGAATTACAGCTTTCCCTTACTTTATGTGGGCTCTGTATGTATGAATTCGCTCTTATGCAATGACCTTTTTTATACCAAAAATTCATTATATGTGAGGTAAATTCACTCTTATGCAATTGGTGTGGTAGAAGCCCAGTCAGCTGCTTTGTGCACTGTGGGAGTGACGTGCACCAAAACATAGGCTCCTGTGTGGATCTATGCTCCTCGCTCGTTGCCTGCAACACATGTTTCTGTAGTTGCCATTCCCTTTATGGTAACATTCACCACTACCCTGTGCTTGTGTGTACTGTTTGCAGTTGGTCAGTACCAAAATTGTCTTGTAAAAGTGGTAGACATGTGTCTGGGGGTGAGTATAGTCACGGTCTTGGAATGTATCCCTATTTGTTACATTGTAAAGTGGGTTCCCCTTATGTGACTTTGAGCTATGCGCCATTTTCCAGGAATGCATATACAGCATAAAGCAAGGAAAACCCCTACTTCAGTATTGATTAAGGCTAACCCCAACTTCTGCAGTCTAGCGTGACCGTCTATTATGCACATGATCCTGTAAACACATGCAAGTGCCCACATGTGCACACACACACACACACTTACCTGAAGGAGGACTACCAGCATCCTCTGATAAAAACCAGATGTTTCTCCTGTGATCTTATCTTCTAAGTCAGACTCATATTCTGTAAGAGATCAATATATGCCCATCACATTACACAGCTTTTCAGGCCTTTGTAAGGGAAAGAAACAGCTTCTTCACTGGTCCTTTCAAGGTGGGCCTGCATCCTATTCCCCATTACTTATAACTGCAAAACCCAGTGGCATTTGCAAAGATGACAGAAGATAGAATCTCCAGCCTTGAGTCAACTTAAAGGTGCAACTAAAAGTCACAAGTCAGACCCAGGCTCAATCTCCATTTCCAGCATCAGGCTGAAATGATTTCAGGAATCTGACTACATACACCTTATTAATTCTGCTGGATGTTGTCAACTCCACAGCTATAACCCCTTACAGTGATCTCCACTGTGTTCTTGCATTTATATTTCCTGTGCTAAGGAGAGAGAGAAGTGGCACCTGCGTGCCTGCTACCAATTGTTAAAGACTAATCAACAAAGACACTTTCATGGACATGGAGGAACAGACTTCCACCTTCAGCTTCCTCTGTGCAAAAATGAAGTTTATTTTCTACCTATGGGGACTTTTACCATCTTTAATTTTCCCTGATCCTGACGAAGGGAGAGTGTGCCCAAAAGCTTGCAGAAAAATATAATTCTTTGTGATTTCTTAGTTGGCCTCATAAAAGGTATCATCTCTGAACCAAGAGTTCTAGAGTTTTGCATCAACAAATAAAGGCATATTACCATAGAGAACAATAGCATAGCTTCAAGACAGAAAAAATCCCTCCTGCAGAAAGAAGAGTGGAAAATACCAGAGAGACAGAGAAAGAAGCATGAATTAAAGCCTTTAAAAACCGAGAGGCTGCAAAGATCAAGGACAGAGGTAAACAGGCATGCTGTGCGAGCAACTGGGAAAAAAAACTTGACTGCCACACCAACCAAGGACAAAGAGAAGTCTAAGCTGCATAACATGGAAGGGACCTGAAAGGGCAAAAGGCAGTCTGCAAAGAATGCTTCAGAAGAGCGAGGGAATTGAGTCTGAATAGCATGCAGACGCGTCATTCTTCTGCCAATGGGGTAGAGTGCTGGGAAGTGTACATTAAGGGAAGCTCTGGTAGGTGGGGTTCAGCACCAGTCTTGTGGCTAATGGCAGCTGAACCATGAAACTCCTCTATCAAGAAAAGTTATGAGACGGAGACGCTCAATCTTTTTTTTAGACTCAAAGTACCCTTCTCCACAATTTTTCTGCATTCAGTGACACTGCTTGAAGACCACTGATCTTGACATTCCACAGAAGGTGTTTTCATAACACAGCCTTTCACACAAACCCAGTCAGCATCTGCACCACTGAGGAATTGTGTTTGGATCTAATTAACCCTATTAAGCTTCTGCTAATGGGGTCAGAGGCTGTAAGAATGCTTCCTCATGGTATAGTAAGCTGTTGTTTACCAAATTGCTAAAAAGCAATTAGGAATGTTTCCCATCACTTAGAGCCATCTAAAGAGTAGCACTTCGGAGATAAATCTATGAAATTATTTACTACCTTGAAATGCATGGGCCTAGTCTGGAAAAGCTTATGCACCTGGGTGCCCTTCTATTAGGAGGAAATGCACAGCAGTCAGGGGGGCTTTAAGTATTATTTTCTGAGTACTGCTAAGGAAACTTAACTGCCAGGATGCTACAAGAAACCTTCAAGGGGACCACTTCTGCTACAGCCATAAACCTGCCTGCACACCTTCATTTCCAGGAAATGTGCCCTGAGCCAGACTAAGAACTTAACACAGTCGGGACCAGACTGTCCTGTTGAAACTCCTTTCCAGCAAAAGAAAAAAATAGCTAAAAATTGAACTGCTTATTATTAACTGTTACCGTACACTGTGTGGTACCAATTTCCTTCTTCCTCATTGCTGAAATCCCTCCAGCCTCTTATTCTTCTGAATCAAACCAAGCAGGGGAAAAAGCAAGTGGATTCCAAAAATAATGAAAAATACAGAACAAGACTAACTACTAGACATGTCCTTTTTTGCACACCCATCCTTATTTCTTCCCTCAACTCTCACTTACACAGTAAATAGACATTAAACATATCTAAAGAGAGATTAAAGGAAGACATAGACTGTGACCTTTACCGAACTTTACCTTCTTGATAAACTTGTTTTATACTCCGTAGCTCTGCAGGTGTCCTGGAGGCAAGAATTTCAGTCAACACGTTTTCATTAGTTCCTGCTCCCTACAGTAAGAGCATAAATAGAGAGCAATTGATAAAGCAATCAAGAGAAGTGATTACTGAAGAAATAATTCTAACTGCAAGTATGTCTTGTAAACTCACAAGGGAAGGGGTAGCACAGCTTTCTTCTTATTGGTTTTGTATTTCTCTATTCAGAAATAAGGTTTAAATTTTTACTTACTGATCCAAATTCAAAGTACAATAAAGGTAACAGGAATATAGTTATGACTTCTACCGACTCTAAATGAAGCCCTCAGGGCTCAAGCAAACCACACCTATATTTCACTATATATGCAACAAAAATTGGTAAATGCATTTGGAAAAGTGGATCAATAGTTCCTGAACTGATTCCTTGGTGGGTCCCTTATCTTATAGAAGCTGACTAAGATACTACATGCATGTACACAGTCAGCCAGGAGCACAGTTACCCTATTTAAACTGTACTGCATTTATAACCAACCTTTTATTCACACCATGAACACATATTTTTAAAAATGAAATTGCTAACTCAGACACCGAAGTAATCTACTGTAATTATAATATGAACAATACTCATTTTCCACCCTGCAAAAGCAAAATTTATAAGTCAAGCCAACATATAATTTCCACATACCTGGTTTTGCCTTGCCTACAGGGGGGTACAGAATGAATACTAATTACACAGCAAAAGAACTAGTCAGTAAAACCACTGGCTTCACCTTGCTCCATAACATATTTGTATTTATTTAACTTTAATTCCACTGAAGAGAAAAAAAAATCCTCTTGGTTTTATTATCAATTCCTCCCTCCTACAACCCTCAGTTCTGGCAATTTTCCTGGGCTTTCCATCTCAGCAAGAGGTGGCCTCTTATCAGTCAGGCTTGTACTTGTTTCTGATAGATAAGTTACAAAAAATACCAGACTCCAAAGTCAGTATTTGGCTAAGTCACTATGCTCAGTGGGGGGCAGACTCCTGATCATCAGTTTATATCACTAACTAGAGACTGTGTCACCAAAGGTCTTTGGAGTTTACACATAAATGTCACTTGGCCAGGCACTAGATGTTACCATGTCAAGTTCAACGTTTTCTAGTTTAATCAGCAGATTCTGCAAACAATTCAGGGATATCCACTTTCAACCATCCAACCTTCAGAGCTAATGATGTTAGGAAGCTCTGGAAATAGTGATTAGAAAAAGAAATCTGGTCACACATGCCTGAATTTACGGACTGTAAGAAGAGAGGCATTAGCTTCCTAATTTACTCATCAGACTGGCTTTCCCTAAAATGGGAGAAATTAATTCTTCCATACATACTGATATTACATACCTCTAGGCATAGACACCAAGTAAGTAAGACCTCCTTTTAATTTTTATCTATATCACCAGTTTACAAGTGCAGGCCACCCAGGAACCCACCAATTTCCGAACTGGTCCTCTAGCCCTGGCTGGTCTGCAGAACTAATTCTGTCACAACAGTAAAACACTGCTGTCTTCAGGAGACAAGGCTGTTCACTAATACCCAGGTCAGGATTCTTTTAAACATTTCAAGAGGCAACATAATCTCCAGCTTTGTGTAACTGCTTCATCTCTCTCCTGTAAATTCATCCACAATCAGATTTATGGGAGTATTAAAAATGGGGCTAGAGAAGTAGCTTATGGAGCCAAATCAGGCCAAACAGACTGGCTCGAAGAGATCAGTTTAGATCTCCACCAAGAGATAGGAAGTGGGCAACAAGTACCAAACAGTGGGATAAGACTAAAATATCAATTTCTCCCTCAGCTCCTGGTTTCTTATTGGTGCACAACAGTCTGCGTAGCCTCAGCTTCTATCAACAATTTAAGTTTGAGAACCACTGCACTAAGTGATAGCAACTGTCCACAACAACGTCAAGATCCACACACACATCTGGGGAGCTCATATTTCCTAGTATACGTGCATTACAAGGGGATGCATGTCAAGCATTGAACTAAGCACCAGAGCAAGCACTAGTTTAATAAATCACTGAAATTAAATACTACTGAACAGGACAACTCTCAGAGTACACACATCCAATTCCTTTGAAAATATTGACATGTTTTTGAGTCTTGATTTCTAGTCTGGCTGAATTATTTAAGCGAGTATTAAGCTATTAAGTAATAAAATTAAAGTTACAGACATGAGTAAATCAGTATGACGTTCATTATTAACATTAATATGAAATCTTCAATATAAAAATAGAAAAGTAGGATCTTTCTTAAAGTAATAAAATTGTAACAACAAATATTTCCATTTTCCCCCCAAATCAGTCTACCTTAATAGCATGTTTCAGTTCATAGGGATCAAAAAGCCGTGTCGGTTTCATCAAAGACACCATCAGCTTTTCAAACTTCCCAGTCAGCTCTGATTTCAGGTCACCTACAAGGTCCTAACCAGCAAAAGAAATTATACTACAATGAATGAGGAAGGTAATTCTAGCAAAGGTTGTTTAAGCATGCATACTATCACAATGATAAGACACTGTTAAAAATGTTCCTGTTAAGTATTTTTAATATAGCTTATATATACATAATATAGCCTATAAATTAAAAATACACATTTTGGTGAACTTTGAAGAGTAAAATGATTATTTTAAAGGAAATCAGGATACTAACAGAATAAAAGTTTATGCATGCTATTACAATACTTTAAGTAGTACTAGTAGATTAGCATAATGGCTAGCAACTTTAGCATTTTTTAAATTTTTTAGGAACTCACGTTGAAGGGAGGAAGACAGGAGAATTTTTTGATTTTTAAAGGGAATGAGAGAGAGAGAAAAAAAGAGAAAACCTTATCCTTTATCCACTGACTCTACTTGTTATTTGAAACAGAGTTCAGTCAGGCAAACTTTTAAAAGGATCCAGCAGTCCAAGAATAAGGAGGAATTGTGTTGGTCTTAAACACACTTCTGATCCATGTACCACAGGGGTGGGCAAAATACGGCCTGTGGGCCAAGTCTGGCCTGCAAGGCCATTCTATCTGGCCCGCGGGGCCCCTAAAAAAATGTAGAAAATTAATATTTCTCTGCTGTTAGTTCTTGTCAAAAATGAACCAAGGGGAAGCTGGTGGGCTCCCACAACAGCGGGGCCAGCCCCCCAGCCAGAAGCCCCAGCCGCAGTTTCTGAGCTGGGAGCATGTGGCTGCCACAGCACGGGAAGCTTAGATAAGTGGGGGTGGGGGGACCCTTGGCAAGGAAAGAGCGCGGGGGGGAAGCAGCCCCTCCCCGCCCATGCCTGGTGCCCCGCGCCACAGCTGCTTGCAGTCCGCGTGGGGCTGCCTGTGCCCACTCTGGACAGGCCCCCATGCTCAGCTTTTCCCTGGGCTCCTACCTGGCACAGAGAAAAACAGCTCCTCACCTGCCCCATGGCCAGCGCCCTACACTGCAGGCGCTTGCAGCCCATGTGGGGCTGTCTGGAGCAGGCACAGGCAGCCCCAGGCCGGCTGCAAGCGGCTGCAGCGTGGGGTGCTGGGCATGGGGTGGGGAGGGACTGCTTTCTTCCCCCTGCACTCAGCACCACCTTATAACCTGGCCTCAGTGCCAGGCTGGCAGTGTGGGGGGGTTACAAGCTGGTGTTGAGCATGGGGAAAAGTGGCCCCTCGCCCGCCCCATGGCCAGCGCCCCATGCTGCAGTCACCTGCAGTCTGCATGAGGCTGTCTGTACCTGCTCCAGACAGCCCCACATGGGCTGCAAGTGCCTGCAGCAGGGAGAGCCAGCCATGGGGCAGGCAAGGGGCCACTTTTCCCCAGCTCAGCACCAGCTTCCCTGCTGGCAAGCACGGGGGTTGGGGCTGAGCACTGCAGGGCAGCAGGAGCACGGGGCCCACATCAGTGTCCTGGGGCCAGTGCCAGTGGGGCCCAGAGCAGGGTGGCAGGACTGCAGGGTCCCAGCCGGCAGGGGCTCTGTGGAGCCGGTCCAGCTCCCCACTCCCTGCTGGTGCAGGCCAGCCCAGCTCCACAGACCCTTGCCAGGATGTTCCACCCAAAACAAATTGCCTGCCCCGATCTACCAGTACACTTGGCTGCATTCTCCAATTTGTAATACTGGATACATACATGAAGCTACAGACATCACCACAAAAGAACATTCTTCTCCCAAGTGATCACTTTATCTGCAAGACCTAGAATTATCTGTGACAACAAAACACTTGTAAATTCTTTCCATATCAGGAATGGGGTCAGTCCTTGAAGCACACAAAGTGTGATAAGAACTTGAAGAAGTCATTGAACTCGATCAGCAGATTTTCCTGGAGCAGTATATAGGAAAGGAGAACATAATATCTGTACCATCACCTAAATAGAATATTCTACACTTATTAATGATGAAAGGTTGTTCTAAAATGAAAGAAGACAGCAGAATAGAAAAGTCCCATCAAATGCATATTTTATAAAAGAGTAATCACGGAACATGCAAATATGCTTTGTAATTTAAAGTTATCATCACAGGTAATGGTATAACATTGCATTCAGTTGACTTAAGGTATATTCTTCTTCCTCTTACCCTGCCAAATAAGGTTTTAAAAGCAGCTGCTATTTCTTGGCGTTGGGCATTGCTTCTGCTTGTAAGGATCTTCAGGATAGTCTCTTCATCGGTACCTGAAGTTATATGAAGTAATTATAGGACAGTTTTTATAACTGTTTTAACAAAACAATAACAGCATAAACTTTGAAAGGAGCAAACATTTAAAAAGAGCAATTAAGTCAAAGGTATAAAAAGCAGAAGAGTTTAAATAGTACGTTCCTGAAAATGTCATTATACCTTGAGGTGGTAATGTTGGAGTGATGCTGTAGCTGTGATGGTTAAGGAAACTTGTGACAGAAGCAAGGATTTTTCAGGGTGATATCTTTTATTGGATAAACTGTACAGTTGGGAGAGATTTTAGACAAGATTTCAGACACAAGGGGTGCATTAACATGTGCTATAAACACGAAGAAATAAACTTCAGTGCAGTTCACACTGAAGTCAGCTGCTGGAGGGGGGAGTGGGCAGCATTTACATGTGCACCTGGAATCATAGCACTGAGCCAGAGCAGAGTAGCCCTGGGTTGGCACAGGGCCCAGGGATTCAGCCCCAGGCAGCAGAAGGGCTGGCTGGGGCATGAGGGTGCTACAATGTGGGGCTAAAAGGCAGAGTAAATAACTCTGCCATAAAATAGTTCTGTCCCAAACAGTATTATCCTATGGTGGATTTAATTACTGCACCATAACACTGGCACACATGTAGACAGTGATGCTTTACTGAGCTAATTAGTCAGCTTCACAGTAAAGCACACATGTAGATGCACTCACTGCATCTTTCTTCAGCTCTGTGACTAGCTGTCACAGAAGGGTGACAAAACACCCTGACCTGATGAATGGCATGTTGTACTGGAAAGCTTGTTTAAAATCTCTCCCAACTACACAGCCTGTCCAAAAAATTATCCTTGCCTCCCATATTATGGTTTGAGCCATCCCACTGAAGCCAGCATCTCCACTGCAAGAATAAAAGGGATGGAGTTGTAACATGCAGTCCTCAATCAGGACACCACAATATGACAGGCAGCAGGCTCACTCCTGCTGCCAGCTTCACAGAAATAGAATAGCAGCTGCAGTGGATGCAAGCATCTGCCTATATGGGGAATATACTGAAAAAAGTAAGCAAGGGTGTGAATTTTCAGCACAGGCTTTCAAAATGGAGTGAGCTACTTTATACTTACAGTGCACTAAGAGTGACCACATGAGGAGCTAGAGAGGAAAAGTGTGCATGCTGTAAAAAATTACACTAGTCTACCCTATTGCACATCAGAAGGTGAAAGCCTCTTTTGTTCTCTTTGTGCTGGGTCAAGAATAAACTGCCTTGGAAGTATCAGAGCCAGAACTGAACTAAAGCAAACACAGAATCTCAGGGTCACAGTATCGTAATTCCATAGCATGAGAAAACAAAAATCTTATCTTCATTTGCTCATGCAAATCATCAATCCACAGACGTTGCACTATGTCAAGAAAGGGCACCTATGAGCCTCAAACCTAGCTATATAGAACAGATAGATAGCTCAGCCTCAGCTTTAATAAGTTACTCTTACCCATTCCTTTCATTGCCTTACGAAGAGCTTCTGCATCAGCTCTGGCATCAAAACCAGAGAAGTCCTTCACTGTGCCTCTTGCGTACTAAAAAGGAAAAAGCCACAGAATAGCAGACATCAGTATATTTTATTAGTTAATTACATATGACTACATATCAGGGTCCAAGTTAGATCTTGATCTCAGATCATAAACCACTAACTCTCAACTATGGTACAGGGATACCCTGAAGTGCCAAAAGACCCTTTGAGGGTGATGTAAGAAGTATGAGGAGGTAAGTATGGTGTGAAGAGATAAGCAGAAAAAGGCAGATTCAGATATGACAGGATAAGCAGATAAGGACAGGCTCAGGTTTTCCCTGCCTAGCTGCTCCCCCAACCCCACTACCTGTCTCTTCTGTGAGGATGTAAGCCCTGTAATAAATTAATTACTTTTTTCAATAGGTGCCACTCACTTCCTTTACATAAAGGGTAGTTTGCAGGACTTGCACCTTACATATTAGAACCTGAATGCAATGTAATAATCTGGCACCTGTAACTAACCAGCTCCTTTGAGATTTCACATATATAACATGCCCTAGCAAAAAGTTACACAGAAAGTCCCAAGCCAGACTTGTGAAGCTTTGGAAGAATAAAGACATTCTGGTTGCTCCACGCTACAGTTTCCTTTCACAAATGCAATACAGTAAACTCTACAATGGCTTCCAATTTTACTTCTTTCCTTCTTTGGCATTAACACCTTTTTACTAGTGACTCAAGTGAGTTTCCTCAGGGGTGATTCACAATTAACTATAAGTTACAACATAATAAGAAAGTCAGTGTGTGCATATGCACACATGCACATTTCCATCATTTTTTTATTGCAAATCCTCTTTTAGAATTGAATAGACAACTGTATTAGTCACCCTTTGGCAAAAGTTAGGAGTTGCTTATAGCCAACAAGGACTTTTAAACATTGCAGACTTGAGCCCTGTTGTACTAAGTACTGAAACACAAGCAAACAGACAAAATTGCTGCCTCCAGGAGTTTACAAGGGATGAGAGAAGGATTTAGGATAGAGTATTTTTTACATAAAATTAAATTTTTTACCTTCCCATTACCCAAGTTTAGCTATCATTTCTTGCCAATTTTTTTGTAGTCACCACAGCAGAGGGGCAACAATCAGCACAATAAATTGGTTTGTAAGGCACAACATTAAAGAAACTGTAAAGACATTTATTGAGAATGACATTGGATTACTTTGCAAACAATGTAGCCCTGGAGCTTCTGTGGCAAAGTTCTGTCTTTAGGGGTACAATTCTGAATTGCTCAATGCTATTTGTTACAAGTCGAGGGTAGCAATTGCGCACACAGAGTTAAGTCAGGCAGAAGCAAAAGGAGAAAACAGAACTGACATATGAGCAGTAGCCAGAGTCACTCTACTACATAACAGTGATCTCTCTCAAGTCACATGTGGCTTTTGCCCCAAGGGAGCACAGCCAAGTCTCACTAATCGATATCACCTTACACCCTGGGCATGGACATACACAGGTGGAATACCTGACAAAGGAGAAAGGGAGCTGCTGCTGTTACTCTGGAGCAAGCAGCAACTGTTACTGTAACTGTTACCCTGCACGAACCTGTAGCAATATCAATGTAACAGAACCACTTCAAGCCAGCTTCATCTGTGGTCAAAGTTAAAACTGTTCTGCACCAATATAGCTATAGCTGAGGGTGTCAAACTTGAGCCCCACATCAGGTGAACTTAGACTGTGGGGCTCCTTGCAGGCTGGTTACAGACCAGAGCATGGGATGCCTCCAGTGGCAGCAGTAGCTCCAGCTTCCTCTTGGCGCACGCAGTGATGACATGGGGCACATGGCAGTGGTGGCAGCAGAGCCCCATGTCAGAGCTAAAGCTGTTGCTGCTAACACACACTGCATGCTGGGGCAACAGTTCAGTTCAGCATGGAGTATACAGCAGCTCCGGCACCAGCTCTGGCTCCAGAACAGAGCTCAGGGCAGAGAAGCAGGACTAAGGAGCTGGTGCCACAGCAGTGGCAAAGTGCAGAGTAGCCATGTCAGCCCTCACTTGCCCTCCTGCCATTAACTGCCATGTTCACAGGAGCTTGGGCACTAATTCTGCAGCAGGTCACTGTCCCCAGCGCCTCCCACTATGCCCCCAGCTTTCAGTGGCCAGACAGTAGGTAGCCTGGTAGGCCAGATACCGCAGCTCCACAGGCTAAACCTGTTTGACGTCCCTGCTATAAGATCACATACAGTAGCAGCTACAGTGTCTTAGAGGCAGCTTCCCCACCCCTTGGGAAGCTGTCCGATCCCTCAGTTTGTCCATACCCCTTTGAGAAGTGTGGAGGTACAAGAAACAAATGTTACCAGTAGTATATCAGCACATTCAGCATGATCAGAATCACTTGGCCTAAAAGCAGGAATAAGACAGGACATTTCTAGTAGATTTCTTCAAATCAGAGCATACTTGAAGAATGAGATAATCCTCTGGAAGCATTTTATTTTTCCATAACAAGAAAGCTTTTAGGACAACGCTTAAGTATTACAACATGCATTCACAGTCTTTCTCCCAACTGCTAGGGGCTGTTGGAGAGAGTTCTGCCTGATGATACTGCAAACAGAATTCGACCTGGGTAAAAGAGAACACCTCTATCAGGCCCGCCTCCTCTTTGCTAATTTATAGTCATTCAAGAGAATAGTCTAGTTTAGTTTCAGGTAACTTACATCAGGAATGTGCAACTTCTAGGCACCCAGAGGCTGCACATTGACCAGGCAAGTGGACACCCTCCTCCCTGCGCTGCGCTGCACTGCTTACCCAACACAGAAGAAGTAGCCTGACTCCCCCCCACCAAAGCCAACAGACAGGGCTAGGAGATGCTCCCCTGAGCTGCTTTGCAAGTGATTGAAACTATTAACTGTTTGGGTTTCACTTAACAGGTTTTCTCTAATGTTGTGTGTTTATTGCCCTCCCCTCGCCCCCTTCTGCTGTAATAAAGCCTCCTTCAGCTGAATGTGACTGGTGAGTGGAGGAGTTTGTTCATGTTGGAACACCCAGTTAAAATGTATTTTCTCAGGTTTCTGGGTAGGAACTTGAGTCAGATTTACAGTCAGTGTTAAAGCCCTAAATCTGAACCCAGTTATCATTACTGCCAGCCAAGACCTGGCAGAAGTGTTACATTTACACATAAGCATCACTAGAAAATATTATTTAGAGGGGGAGGGGGGCTGGGTGGTGTGGAGAGTGCCTGCCTGACATGGCCCTTCCCTCCCAAAAGGCCATTCTGGGGCCAGCATGTGCTGGTGCTGTGTGTGCAGCGGCAGAGGAATGCATGCCAGGAGTGCCGAGTACAGTGCTACAACAGCAATGGAACTGGAGCTAGTGTCACTGGCCCAGTTTGGGTGGGCTAAGCCCTGTTAGTCCCGGCTTTCCACCACCTATGCATTTATGTTATATAAAATTTATGTCAGTAAAAAACATTTTCTTGGGTTGGCAATCCTACACTCAAGTACTGGTCTAAGGGGATGTTTACATACTGCAAGCCAGACGTGTGATTACAATTCATGTGTTCATATTCAAGGTAGTTTTGTTACCAGTAGCATTACAAGTGTAGGCCTCAGCCACCCAGGAACCTAGGCTGGTTTATGCCACCTGGGCTGCTACTAGGGGCACATCAATAGAGATTTTCTGGACCGATACTGATAGCTGATTTTTAAGGAGGCATATCAGCCAATACTGATCTGATTTCCGATACACAGCCCAGCAAGCAGTGTCCAGCTGGTAAGTCTGTTGTGGTGGAAGGGGAAGGGAAAGGGAAGTGGCATGGGGGGCACAGATTGAGGCCCCTGCAGTGAGGGAGTGGAGCAGGGGCAAGGCTTGGGGCAGGTGCTACCCAGCTGGGGTGGGGCATGGGACAGAGCCACAGTTTGTCCAGGGGGCATGGCTCCTGCCACTGCACACACCCCAGGAGTGCATGGGGATGGTGCCCCCCAGATCTGCATGTGGGGTTGGGCAGGGCAGGCTGGAGCCAGGGGCTGCACCAGGCTCTTCCCAGTGGGGGCTAGGACGGGCTGTGCTCAGGGTAGGCAGCAGTGGTGCTGGGAAGGGGGGTAGGCATGACTACAGTGAATTTTGAGGTGGCTGCAGCCCACCACATAGCCCCTCCAAGCTCTGAGCACAGCCTGGCCTAGCCCCCACTGGGAAGAGCCCCGGCTCCAGCCCACAGTGGCAGCCGCCCCGCCCCATGCAGATCCAGGGGCACATAGCCCTCCATGCTCTCCTGGGGTGTACACAGCAGTGGGAGCCACCACCCTTCTATGTGCCCCCCAAACAAGCCACAGCCCTGTCCCATGCCCTACCCCAGCCCTACTCCCTCCCTCACTGCAGGGGCCTTGAACTTCCCCACCACAGCCCTTTCCTTCTCTCTCTCCGTCCACCACAACAGACTTATCAGCTGGATGCAGCTCTCCAAAGCTGCCGGCTGCACTCCTGACCCTGTGCATGCTGTGGTTGTGAGCATGCATGGGGCATTTCTTGGCCACCTTATCGGCTGCATCAGGCAAAAAAAACACAAATTCCAATATAGTCAATTTTCTTTACAGTATATCGGTGCCGATCCAATATCGGACTGATGTATTGGTGCACCTCTAGCTGCTACAGACTGACTACTGCAGGCACCTAAGACAACTAGTTTAGAGCTACTTCAGCTACATCTACACCTGCTAAGTTCACAACTGGAGACTGCTGTGTAGGCATATAGGTATTTGCTGTACTTAACACATTTTCTAGCAACGGCGCAAGCTGAAGCAGAATAGGCCAAACATCCAGACTGAGAATAAGTGCCTTTTATTTCTCAGAGTGTGCATCTAAACAAGATGTTTACTGAGCAGTTGCTCGTTACTAGCAGCCATGCTGGGATGCTAGGGCACAGTAACATCAGTTACTGAGCAGTCATTAATACCTGGTTATGCAAGTACTAAATGACTGCGCAGTAACAACTGCATGGTGGGTCTCTCGTGTAGACACACCCAGAAGTGACTATTTTCACTACTGAGAGGCTCTAAATGGAAATACATTCAGTCCTCTTCAATTGGAGAGGTGATGGCCACTGACACAAAACTTCAAAGGCTGACTACACTGAGGTAACTTTACAGTCACTGAGGATCTGTTCTTAAGGAATTCCTTGTGTTGGGAGGGTTGTTGATTTTTTTTCTGTAGCTCATAAATGACATGATCTGTCTTTAAGTGTATAGAGGGAGGTAAATTAGGAATTCTCAAAACTCTGAACAGATATGGACTGGATTTTCTCAAAGTAAACACTACAGTTCTGTACAAGTGCCAAACAAATCAAGTTCTGACACTATCAGGAGATGATTAAATCAAAGTTTTCATACCAGCAGAGCTGGAAGTTTCTAACAAGCAAGCAAACAGCCTCTTTTTATGTACCTGGTTCATGAATCATACTTTCCAGAAATTAGAATTGAAGTAATGAATTAAAGAAAAGGTAAATATTTAACATGAAAACCTTCATTTCTTTACTTATTCTGCTGGTTGAGAACCAGGTGGGAAGGGGACAGGGGGAATTCCTGGTGTTGGGGGGGTGTTTTTTTTTCTGTAGCTCATAAATGACATGATCTCAGAGGTCTTTGATTACCATGGCAACGTGTCCTGTTACAAATGTAAACAAAATGTGATGTGCTGATATATCACACAAAGCTTTCATTTTGATCACTTGATCTCTCATTATGAGTAGAGCCCAAAGTCCACAGATATCAATGAAATCACAAATGCCATCTGTCCTAGACATAAGTATACCTACACATAAGTACATTTATAAATCCAGAGTGGCTGCTTCCTGAATGATAATCACTCACTTCACAAAAGTATGAAAACACTCCCACAGCTTGACTAGGAACAATATTACATGAGAGTAACACTAAATAAGACTATTCTCCTCCTCTTTCCTGCCATATACATCATCAATTCACTGACTCTTTTGTGAATCAGTGTGTAAACATATAATCACAAATAGTGCATATGCTCCAGGAATGGTTTGCTGTTAATAGACAGCAAATTCCATTTACTCTACAGAGACAGACAAAACCATCAAAAAGGAAAAGTGGAACAATGTAATTTCAGTATATGTGGATTATTTATGTTTAAATTGTACAGACACAACCCAAAATAAAAACATTACTTCTGCAAACTCCTTTTGTTCCTTCTATATTAGCAAATTTGTAAGTCAAAACTGGAAAAGATTTCATTGTGAGAGGTACAGAAAGAAGAAACCATGTCTGTGAACAAGAGTTTTGTAGCTTTAGACGTTTCTAATATTAAACTTTCCCCAACAGGCCCAACTGCCTAGTCATTTGCTATCATGTGACCACATATCCTGGCAACATATACAGAAAGTTAACAATAGGGTCACTGAACTAGACTTTTAATTTATGTAAAGAAACAGACAAACAAAGAATTCATGTCATCAAATTCCAAAGATTTCTACGACAGGTAAATACTAAGTGCATGTTATTAATGGCATGGATATCCTTGCCTGGATTCTAACTTTCTATGGGCATGTACAGAAGTGCAGACAGCTTTTTCAGGAGGCGCTCTATGACACTTTATACAAAGCACCATGGATTAGAGTGTCACTGAACCCAACAGGCATTTGTCTGGTGGGGGGGTGGGGAGGGAGGGTGGGAGCCTG
>NW_017729030.1:31081931-31096238 GCF_001723915.1 Gavialis gangeticus | reverse complement strand
CCCAGGCGCAGACCAGCAAGCAGTGGCACTCTAGACCACTCCTCTCCACAACCTCCCCCCATCACGCACACTGGGGTATTGTGGGGAATGATGCCTGCATGGCAGGAGAAAGCTCCTTTCCCCGCCATACCCTGTATGAGTGCCTTGACAGTGGCAGAGGCTCCTGCGCCCAGAGTTCGGGCAGGAGGAGCGGGGACAGAGCCCTCCCACCTCACGGGTCCAGCTGGGGTCTTGGAGGGAGGGTCCACTCCCCACCCCTCCTCAACTCCAGGTGTGGCAGCCCCTGACACTGTCAAAACACTTGTATGGGGGGCCAGAGGAAAGGAGTCTCCTTGCCATGTGGGCCTGGCCCAGGTCCCCCCAAGACCTCAGGGGTAGCTGTGGGGGAGGGCACACATGGTTGGAAGAGCTCCCTCCCCTCCCTCAGCCATGCATCTTCTCTGTGACAGCCGCAGGAGTGGGGTGGGTAGGTGCTTGCCCCACAGAGCCGCATGGGATGGGGGCAGAATTGCCCAAAATTAACCCTCTGCCGTGGAGCACCCATCTGATACTACATCAGACAAGGGTTAAATTTTCACACAATTGCCCATTTAAAAAATGCTCTGCACCATGAAGGTTTGTTGTGTTACAGCTACAGAGTAACTGTTGCCAACTCAGTAGTGTGTTAAATTTTTCATATTGGCCCTCTATACACAGAGACTGAAAGAAGAAAAAATAAGCTGTGATTTGGAGACTCCACTGGCATCTGCTCTATTAAACTCCTGACCACGGAAAGAATTGCACAAAATGTGTGGGAGTGAAGTGAGTCAATTCCTTTAAGTCAGCACACCAGATGTGCAGGGTGTTACTCATAGTGGTAGCCTGAAGATAGATTTAAACAAACACACAAACCCTCCCTGCCCCCCACAACCTTGCAGCGATGAAGGGCTAAGCATGTGATATTTCCCTAAACCCTACCAGGGTTTTTACTCACAAAGTGTCACTGAAGTTGATGAAAAACTACTTAAGTCCCCAATTCTGAAAACACACACGTTTAAATTTAGGAGCATAAATAATATTCTGCTTGAAGGGTACTAGAGTTATTGAGACTATTCATGAGCTTGAAATTATACATGTACAAGACTGAAGAACCAGGACCCAAATTAACTGGGGTCATAGGATCCACCTTTTATACTGTAAACAATTCTTATTGTAGTTTAATTTTTTTTAATGAATACACATCAGAAGACAGGTATGCCAGTTTATCTAGTGAAACTGAAAACCAGAAAAAGAATTATGGTGCACACTTGCACTTCAGCAAGTGCTACTACAGAAATAGCTGTCTGAGGAAGTAATTCTTTAGATCAACAGTTTTCCTCTAGTTACAAATAAAGTGAGTAAATACCAACACAGAGAACTTAGTCTGGGTATTATAGTGCAGTAATATCATTATAGCTATTCCAAGAAACTAGCGGAACTTTTTTGGTGTAATGGTAGTATGAAAAAGACCCTTAACTTTTATAAAAATTGTTCTCTACCATTCCTGAGTAGAACCAAATATTTAAATGATTGAGTCCCTAAAAATTGTCATTAATAAGTTTTCTTCAATGATTTATTTATGATTAAGCATATCTATGCTCAGATAAGCAGCTGGCATGCTATGCCCCATGAAATAACTATTTCAAACTGAATCTTCAATTGAATACACTTACCATTAGATGGCAACTGAAGTATGTTTATTTCATATTTAGTTTAATTTGCATTTTTATTTCATAGCACTATTTCAAAAGTGCTGTCAGGTTAATAAGACCAGATAGTTCAAGTTGTATACATTTGTATGCGTACAACTGAAGAGACAGAAAGAGGCACAGAAAGATCCTTTTTAAATGGTTCACTCATACTATTTCTAGAATTGGTTATAGATTAAAAAGGTGAAATAACAGGCACAACTAGAAGCTGGACTCAATGGAAAGATGCCCTTTGACTTTAATGAGAGCTGGACCATACCTCATGGCAGTGATTCTCCACCGGTGCTGCGAGATTCCTTTAATGGTGCCATGGCTCCCAACCCCCGTGCAAGGAGGGGCACCCTATAACTACCCCAACATCTTGCAGACAAATGGCAACCCCTGGCTACTCCTAAGAGCTCTTACCCCTGCCTTCTGCCGCTTACTAGGCCCTTCGCTGTCTGTCCCTACACTCCTAGTGGTGTGCTCTGCTGTAGGCAGGCAGGCAAACAGGGGGCCACAAAGCCACGTTTTTCAGCCTAGCTCTTTCTTGCCTTCCCCCCATGATCCTACAGTTTGTGGGAGTGGCCTCTGGATGATGAGTCCCAAGGAGCAGCCACAGCAGTGGGAGCTGCTCTCATCCTACACAAACCCGGAGGCAGGGCAGGGGCAGACAGTGGAAAGAGGGGTGGGGGGAACAGGGTCCTGCTCCATCACCCTCACCTGGCACTGACCTCTGCACTTTCAGGGGCTACTGTCACCACCATCCACCTCCTGCAGGCACAGCTGCCTCCTTCAGAGATCTAATGACCCAACCCCAGACTCCCTAAGGTGCCCTGTCAAGCAGCCCCTGTCAGCATGAAGCATCACAGACCACCCCCAGGGCTAGCTTGTGAATCCTTTTAAGGATGCCTCAGAGTGCAAGGAAGAAATCATTGTAACAAATATACCCATTTTTAAATGGGGTGACACAAGTCACGGGGCTGGGGGGAGGGGAGGGGTCTAAAAAGGTTTGAGAACCACTTCCTTAGGGAACTAGGGGCCAGTCCTCAGCTGGCCAAAAGTAGCATAGCTCCCGTGAATTCAGAAGAGCTATGATGATTTACACCAACTGAGAATCTATCCCTTTGTGTGCCCTTCTTTCTACACCTCTCCCCTCAAGTTTTATCCCAGTGCTTAGGAAGTAACATGCATCAGCCTCAGGGTGTAAATCATGAGAATAAATGGCCTACACTAGGGAAGAGTGGAAAAAATAATTTCATAAGTTTACGGTTTATTAGAGCACAACAAATAAAACTTGACTTCTGCTAGAAGTAAACTGAAGGAACAGGTTTGCTTCTTGTGCCTTTTTAAACAGGGAAAAAATATGGCCTATTCCGACTGACAGCTCTATACCATTCAGCAGTAACAGAGGTCTCTATAGGTCCAGAGGATCTGCTTAAAGTGAGAAAGGTCTACGACCCTTTTTAGCAGTGAAATGAATCCCAAGAAATCTAGGTTTAAAAAAACTGTGGAATGATTTTTGATCAATATTTTCACTGAATTCAAGGATAACTAGTGTAAATACTGAAGACCTGTTCAACACAGAGGTTGTAGGCTGTGTTAGCCTGGAGGCAGACAGACAGCAGAGCAGGGTGGCACCTTAGAGCAGCAATTCTCAGCCAGGGTGCCACAGCCCCCTGGGGTGCCTTGGGAGCCTTGTAAGGGTGCCACGCAAGGTTAGCACTGTTAGGTCTGCAAACATGATTCACAAGATAAACCCAGAGATTTTAAATAGAAATCCACAGCTGTGGTCTTTCTGAGTTCTCTGCAAAAGAAAAACTGTTCTATTATTTCTCTCTAGTCAAAAGAGTGCAAACAAAGAGCTGGCTTTTTCTAAGGTGTGGCTCAAGTTTATCCAGCAGTGCCTCGAGTTGAAAAAGATCGAGAACCACTGCATTAGACAGCAACTGCTTCAGAGGCGTAAGCTTTTGTACGAAGGGCTAACTTCCGTCATGTGAACCATTTGTAGCGTGTGATGACATAGGCACCTACAAAGACTTATGCCTCTCTGAAACAGTTAGTCTCAAAGGTGTTACCCTGCCCTGCCTAAGCATAAACAGTTATGACCAAAATATCTAGCTTTTAAGGAAACAATAAAAAGAAACAAAACTTGGGCAGTTAAACACGCACCTAACAAAAACAAGAAGCAGGAGGCAAAGGGCACTTGTAATAGGTTTGATAACTCTTACAAGACTGCAAAAACTTTGAAAGAGCAATTCTGAGGGCGAGAGCAGTGCAGCATTTTGACTTCACGCAACTGCTTCCATGGGCAGGGGAGACGAGAGCGTTTGACTTGGTTTTCCAAGCTGCCATTTAGCCTCAGACGCGAAACAAAATGGATAAAGCAGCTGGGGGTGGGGAAGAAAAAACAGAGGCAAGTTTTATGCTGAGTTTAGATGACAGTTTGCATGGGATGGTGCGGACAGGGCCGGTCCTGCCTCAGGCGAGGGACTGGACGAGATGCCCTCTGGGGTCCCTGCCAGACCTGCTCCTCCAGGAGACAGCGGGTGTGTATGAGACGGTTTGGAGAGGGCTGGTCCTGCCCCCGGTGGCAGGATTGGACTACATGCCCTCAGGCAGTCCCTGCCAGCTTTATTTTTCAAGGACTCTTCTGAGCACGCAGCATAAGGCAAGAAGCCAGCAGAAAAGGCTGAACCACCTACGGGGAGCGGGACCGGGGAGGCGAGGACAGCCGGGGCCCGCGGGGAAAGGCAAGGTGCGCGGGCTGAGCGCGGGGCGGCCGCGGCGGGGTCTCACCTTGGCCATGGCTCCGGGCGGGACGGGACGGCTGCGGCTGCGAGAGAGGGCGAGCGAGGCAGGCGGTGCGCGGGCCGGGCTGGAGCTGCAGGAGACCGGGGCCGCCCCGTGCAGGGGAGGAGCGAGCAGCGCCGCCGCTCCCGCCCGGCCTGAGGGAGCACAAGCCCCAGCCAAAGCCCTGCCTTCTAGGCCGTGGTTTCCTTCCTCGATGGAAACCAGGGCAGTTCCGGCCTGTCTCCAACGGAGGGACTCCCAGAAATTGGAAGCGCGTGACTGGGCTGTTGGTTGTAGCCGCGTGTTCGTCTAAACACGGCGATTTGGCTTCTGCTCCACCCAGCCGAGCACACAAAACACCAGCAGGCTCTCCCTGCGCCTGAAGAAGAGTGTTGTTTGTGCCCAAAGCCTTGCAACCCCCCCAATTTTTCCAACAGTTGAGTTGGTCTAATCAAAGTTATCGCATGTACCCGAACAGGCGGGATGTGTGGGTGCAGTTTTTGTAACGGGTTAAGGTTTTCCTTGCGGGGTCAGGTCTCCAGGTTGTAGCCGTATTGGTCCAAAGCAGCGGTTCTGAACGGGGGTACATGTATCCCCAAGGGGTATGTGAAGCCTCATCGGGGGTATGTGAGATACATTTCAAACATTGTCTAACACAGGTCAAAGGGCCTAAAAAAATAATTTCCCATTGAAATGAGGTACGTGAAGTCTCACTCTGAGACCCAGGGGTACATCGATTGAAAAAGGTTCAGAATCACTGGTCTAGAGGAAAAGGCAATCAGGACTCGTAGTAGAGATGAAATCCTGTGAAATATGAACGTCCATTTCTAGCCAGGAGAAGTTCTACACTCCTTTCTCCAATGCCTGATGTGGCTATTTGTGCCTGAAAGCTTGCAATTAAAGACTTTTTTTTGCAAAAATCTTG
This sequence comes from Gavialis gangeticus, assembly GCF_001723915.1. NCBI lineage: Eukaryota > Metazoa > Chordata > Crocodylia > Gavialidae > Gavialis > Gavialis gangeticus. The sequence continues at coordinate 31,090,814 of NW_017729030.1, read as the reverse complement.
TTGGTATAATAAAAGAGATCATCGCTACTGGAGTCCTGATTGTTCTTTGTGGGATGATACTCAGAGTGTAGATATATATATATAACCTTGTATATATAGAGAGAGATGTATATTTTTACAAAAAAAAAATCTACCCAAACACTTTTGAAGGCTCAGACCGAGTGCAGTAGCTTCTTAACCTGGCAGGGAAAATACCATGTATCTGTGTGCAAGAAGGCAGTTTTCCTGAACCGCACCCCAGGAGAACTGCTCTTCTGGCATGGTTCAGTACCTGCCAAGGTGCAGCTGCTTTAAACCCAGTTTATGGAAATGGGAGTCTCCTCCCTTGCTTGCTCCTGTGGCCTTATGACTGAGGCCAGCAAAACTCAGGGGCATCTGAACCCCAAGCCTCTGGGCTTGGGCTTGCAAGTAGGATGCTCTCCAAAGGTTTTGGAAACATCTGAAGCCCCAGGTGCGGGTGGACAATGTTTGCTGGTGGCGGGGCCACTTCTGGTTCTGGACTCTTGGATTTGGAATTAGTTTTGGCTAATTTGGCGTTGGATACAAATTTAAAAAAACAACAAAAAACCGTCTACCCAAACACATTTTTTTTAAAAGGAAAATTTTTCATGTCCCAAATCAAATCAGCCAAATCAATTCCAAATCCTCCCTAGCTTGCTCCTGCAGCCACATAGCTGAGGGCAAGCAAAACTCAGGGGCACCTAAACCCCAAGCCTCCAGGCTTGGGCCTGCACATAGGATGCCCACCAAAGATTTTGGAAGCATCTGAAGCCCCAGGCAGAGGGGGCGGTGTTTGCCAGTAGTAGGGACACATGGTTCTTGAATGACTCACATCCACCCAAACACATGACTAGGCTGCTCCATACAGCAGAGAAGTGACCTCGCTCCAGCTACCCCTAGCTGCCTGGCTCCTGACACCTCCTAAGAACATAAGGTTGAGCAAAGGTGGCAGCACAGGAGGAGGAGTAGGATGAGGGGCTGCCCCAAATCTCGTCTATGTGGCCATGGGCTGGAAGGTAACACAGTGGTTCAGAGACAGGCCTGGGGACTTTGTCTGAGCTGTGCCGGTGCTCCTGCTGGGATTGAAACCTGGAGGTTCCTGGCTAGAGGGTCTTGCCCCTCTGCTCCGGGTCAGACCGATTGCTATATTTGGGTCAGGAAGGAATTTTACCTCATAGTCACATTGGTGTGGACAGCGGGGGGGTTTCCTTCCTCTGTAGCAGGGGGCTTGGCCCTCTTCCAAGGCCAAATTAGCCAAAACTAATTCCAAATCCAAGAGTCCAGAATGTTTAACAGGAGATTAATCACCAGGGTCCTCCAGCTTTACCTATGGCAGATTAGGGTGATATGTCTTGTGTTGTGTCAGGGCTGGCCGTGTAATTTTGCTAGACAATGGATTTGTATAGGATGGTTTGGGCAGGGGGCTGAACTACATGACCTCTGGCAGTACCTTCCAGTCCTTCTCTATGATTCTATGAATTGCCATGTACTGGGTCAGACCATGTCTGGCTGTGGCAAAGGGGGCAAGGGGCTGGGGAAAGGAGATGCCAAGTGCCACCGGAAAGTTTTCTGTGGCAGCATCCAGTGCATCCCCAAGCCTGGCTCACCATGGCAGCATGAAGCACATCTCCAGCCTCATCCGTGAGACCTGCAAGGTGCCACAGGTCTTTCTGGAGAATGTGATCTGTGCCACTGTCACCTACACTAAGCACACCAAGTGCAAGATTGTGACTGCACTGAAGCGGCAGGGTCACACCTTGTATAGATTTGGTGTCTAAACTCTACTAAAACCCCATGTCACACGGTGGCAGAGGGTGGATGCTGAAAGGGAGAGTGAACGGGGCATGACCAGGATTTTTTCCACTGCTCCTAGAAGATGCAGTTCAGGTTCCTTTAAAAATGGAGAAGAATCAGCCTTCAAAAATAAAGGCACCAGCCCCAATCCTGTAGTAAAACTCCCACCAGTTTCAATGAAAGTAGGAGCAGGGCCATTATGGACATGAACTAACAAGTGTACAGTGATTTCATTAAAAAAAATCTTTTATTTCACAGATCAGCTCTCTTCCTCAGGATCCAACAGGTTCACATGCCTGTGCAATGGGACTGTAAACACTTTGAACAATGTGTTATCACCAGGATGCTTGATATAAATGTGATTTAAGTTACCTCTCCCCTGCTGAAGTAAATACTTTAATAGCAGCATAACCAACATATTTAAAAAAAAGTTTAAAAGTGTTCCTGATGCTCATCTGGAGGGATCTGGGGAATTCTGTTTTTCTTTCTTTTTTCCCTGCAGTGGAAGAACACCTAAAGCACTGCTTGCCTTCCTCCTCAGACTTTGATTGACTGAGTTAATACTCTGGAATCTGTAATACCATGAAATAACTTGCAGAATCAGGGCCTATATTTGTCAAGTCCTTGGGGTGAAAGACAAATGTAAGAATGGAATAGGTGTAAGGATTGTTTTTCTTCAGCGATTCGTAATATGGCTAAGGGCACCTAATCAGAAGGATCATTTTCACTGAAGGTGAGGGCAGGATGAGAAAAATTTTCTGTGGAATTCAACCTCCAACATCTCCTAGAAAAGGCATGCCCCACTGTTATTACTCTCACAGAGTTCCTCACGAAGAGCTAAAATCCTGTTTTTTCACTCACGTGTGTGAAATCTAAATCTGCTTTGCATGAGCTTCAGGACTGGAGGTTGCAATAGTAAAGGGAAGTTAGCATTCCGCCCTTTACCGCCCCCCCCCCCAAAGTACCAACCACAAATATCTCTTTAAATTCATGTCTTTCATTTTTATTATAGCTACTTCAATCCAATTCAAAATGTGTAGTTTTAATTTACCCATGGAAACCCTGGCTGAACAGCATAACATTCTGGCAGGATTTTGATTGTTTGTTCAAAATGTTTCTTTATTTTGCCAAAATAATACTGTAATAGTTAAGGAAAACAAAAGAACAGCAGGAAAATCTGATTCATTGCAATATCATACTCTTAAGAACAGGTTCCTTTTAAAACAGTATATGAGGACTTTTTTAAACATACAGCTCCCAAGCTACAAGAAAAAATAGGTAAAGGTATTCTAACTTTGTGCCTACAGAGCCTTTCACAGGCAAAAGGATTCATCTATATGATTCTCTCTGTAGGATTAGAGCTTTCTAACATGGACATGCATGAGTTTAGACCCTAATTCACAGTCGAATCCACAAAGGTAGACATTTACAAGTGTGCAGAGTTTCACTGAAATAATGGGACCTCTATACAAAGGCATACAGGTAAATCCCTTTGCTTGAAGAAGGCTGTTTGTAACCGAAAGCTTGCAAAGAAGAATTTTTCCAACTATTTTAGTTGGTCTAATAAAAGAGATCAGATTTACACAAAGAACATTGTCTGCCTATAGGTAAATCTAACATTGATTGGAAGCAGAATTAGAGCCTCAGGGACTTGTTGCATAGGAAGCTTAGTATGTGTTAAATCTGTACAGTACTGAAGTCAGAACATGTCCCAAGCAGTTGCACTGTAATGGTCCTACAATCTCTAACACATGCAACTCATTAATTCTATCCCAGCCTCATCACTGCATTAGTCTTGAACCACTCCACTGCGGTGCTAGGACCCTCTGGGACTCCATGCACCTGACTCAACTTGATCCTGGAGGAACCTCACAATTGAAAGATCCCAGATCCTTCCTCCTGACATGCATGGCTTTCCTTGTCCCAGCAGGAGGCTTAGTATAGCAGAAGGGTCACTGGTTGATATCACGGCTGGGCGAGGACTGCAAATTGCTCATTGTATTTCCTGTGTTTTAAGTGCATTTAAATACATGCTAAGTGTAACATGGCCCTCAGCTGATATATTTTTATAACTTAGGAAACTGTTGTTTTCAAAAACAGTTCCAGGACCTCAAGCAAGTTGCTTTCAGACTCAAAACAACCTAGTTGAAGACTTCAAGTATCTCACTGCAAAAGGTGAAGTTTTGTTTTCCTCTTACAAAGTACCTGTTGAGAAGCAGCCCCTTTTGATGGCCAGAGCCTGTGAGAAGGGGGCAAATGATAATATAGTTGTTAGTCCTGTGGCAAGGGCAGGACTAACAGTGCACTGGACCTGGCGCTTTTGCATGGGAGGCACCAGATGAAATGAAAGTAATGCTGTAAGGGGGCACTCTGCACATGACCTGCACCAGGAGCCAAAATGCTTGGCTATGGCTTGATAGTATCAGAGGTGGGAGGGGAGAAGAGAAAACAGAGTCAGATCACTATTTCCTGTTTCTAAAATGAGAAGCTGAGAACACCAAGATATACTGGGGCCCCAAATTTCTCAGAGGTTCTGTCTGCATTGTTATCTCAGAGTAAGCCTTGTAAACACATATGACTACATACAAAAGGCAGCAGCCAGCAGTTAATGCTTCAGCAGCTTTGGCTAAGTTGAACTTAGTCTGCACAGCAAAATCTCTATAGAGGAGGAGGAGAAATAACTGATCAGTGAACAAGTTGAAACAGATTTCAATAGTAGCATTAAACTGACAGCTAGCAAAATGTATAGAAAAACACTACGTAAAGCCATAATCCTACACTGCCTTTTAATATGCTAGCGGCATTTCTGCTATAATAGGCAAACAAAAATTAGTACAATCATCTCTACTGATATAAAATATTCCATAAAGCTGAGCAAATAATGGACAAAATACTCCTTGAATAACTTATTTGAAAAAAATATATTTGTCTAATAAATTATTCAGTGACTATTGTTTGACCACCTCCACAGCAATTACACTTCTTTGGAAAGACAGAAACCCAGTGACCAACCAACCAGGAACAAATGCTCTCCCATACCTCATTTCACTCCAGGTGGCCTTGTTCTGCTCCTCAGAACCACGTTGCAGGCTTTGAGCAAGATGGCTTCATGTTTACTACACATGTCATTTGAACTGAATAATTTAAGGAGCAGAATATATGTGTGTGGAAGGGGTAAGGAACACAAAAGACCTCTTTATAGTCGTATCTTTGATACCAGTACATTAAGGAGAGTTCTTTCACATCACATTAGTCTCCTCTCTGGCTTTCTTGTATTTCTACAGCTTGTGAAATCATATTCATGGGTTTATGCCTTTTGATCATACTGGAATATCATAGATGATGGAGCGCTTTTGCTCCATATACCTCATGTTTCCTGCACGATATTTAATATATAAGACTGTTTATATGCATTTACTTCAGAAGTTGAGAAGCAGTACAGTAAGAAAAACTGATTTAACTTCAGACTTGAGTATGGTAACTTACATAAACACAAGAAATTCCTGAAGTTACCAAAACTCTGGCAACAGTTGCTAAAGCTGCTATGAGAATAGAAAAGATACCAAGAAATGCTGAACTTAAAAAACTGCTTCATGCCATGAAAGAATTAAAAACATTCTCCATCAAAGCATTTCTATTATGCTCTAGTCTGAATATAAAATTATATTACATTCTGAATACTGTAAGATGATATAATTTAGCTTTTAACAACTATGATCTTCGGATTCATAGATGTTAGGGTCAGAAGGGACCTCAGTAGGTCATCGAGTCTGACCCCCTGCCCTGGGCAGGAAAGAGCACTGGAGTCAGGCGCCCCCAGCCTGGTGCTTGTCCAGTCTCCTCTTGAAGACCCCCAAGGCAGGGGAGAGCACCACCTTCCTTGGAAGCCCATTCCAGATTCTGGCAACAGACTGTGAAGTTCTTCCTAATGTCCAACCTAAATCTGTTCTCTATCAATTTGTAGCCATTGTTCCTAGTTACTCCAGGGGGTGCCCTAGTAAATAGGGCATTTCCTATTCCCTGCTGCCCTCCCCTGATGAATTTATAGACAGCCACAAGATGACCTCTCAGCCTTCTTTTGCAAAGGCTGAAGAGATCCAGATCCCTCAGTCTATCCTCGTAGGTCCATGCCAGCAGGAATCTCACCATACGAGTGGCCCTCCTCTGGACCTTCTCAAGATTCTCTGCATCCCTCTTGAAGTGCGGTGCCCAAAACTGGACTCAGTACTTCAACTGCGGCCTGACCAGTGCCACATAGAGGCAAAGCATCACCTCTCTGGACCTGTTCATCATGCATCTGCTAATGCATGATAAAGTGTGGTTAGCCTTGTAGATCACTTCATCACATTGATAACTCATGTTCATCTTGGAGTCAACTATGACTCCAAGATCCCTTTCCGCTACTGAGGTCATCCCCCAGCCTGTAGGTGTGTTGGTGGGGTTTTTTTCCCCAGGTGCAGCACTTTACACTTGTCTTTGTTGAACTGCATACTATTTTGTTCTGCCCATTTTTCCAACCTGTCCAAATGCGCCTGGATCTATTCCCTACACTCTGGTGCATTACCTTTGACCCATAATTTGGTATAATCTGCAGACCTGGACAGGATGCTCTCCATGCCCTTGTCCAAGTCACTGATGAAGACATCAAATAGCACTGGTCCAAGGACCGAGCCTTGTGGGACTCCACTGCCCACAATATCCAGGTCAGTATTGACCCATGCACCACCACCCTCTGGGTGTGACCCCTAAGCCAATTTGCCACCCACCTGACTGTGTAATCATCTACATCCCAGTCTGTCAGTTTATTGATGAGAACAGAATGAGATACCATATCGAAAGCCTTCTTAAAGTCTAGGTAGATGACACCTACCTCGACTCCTGTGTCTAAGCATTTTGTGATCTGGTCATAAAAAGAAACAAGGTTAGTCAGGCAGGATCTACCTGCAGTGAATTCATGCTGATTTCCTTTCAGCAATATTTCCCCTGCTGGGCTCCCACAAATATGATCCTTAATGATTTTTTCCAGCATTTTCTCAAGGCAGTATGAAGTAATATCTTGCCAAACAAAGATGGAGCAGCGAGTGAAAGCTATCTTTTTATACTGGCTAAAATATCATTAATGTTTATTTAAGCAAACAAATATTTGCACAGCACTGTGGGGGATGGAGATCTGCCAAATATCTCAGGATGTTTGGAATACATTTGTAACAGAGCAGCTCATTTATTTAGTAAGAGCAGAAGCATTAGCTGCTCTCTCATTTGAGCTCTCACACAGTTTCACTTCTTGTGCTGACCTAAGCATAAGAGAAGTTTAAGTCTAGCTGTCCTAACAAATTCAAGACAGCTTAGAACATGGGGAGCCCAGAATCACAGGAGGGAACACATATGGCAGCCTCTTGGGCGCTTGTACACGTGACAGGGGTTATCCCAAGCTGTGGGGGGCCCGGTCCTTCCCTCCATGGTAGTGGCACCCCTTGTGGCCAACCAGGCAGGCTGTTAGTGGGTTGGGGCTGCACTGCCCCAGCTTGGAGGCAGCACCTGCCAAATTCAACTGTTCCTCTAGCCTGAGCTGGCCCCCAGCCCGCTAGCAGCCCACCTGGGCAACCTCAGGAGGCGCTGCTTCTGCAGAAGGAAGAACCAGGGCCCCCCTCTGCTCAGGGGCCACTTGGCCCACCAGCAGCTTGCCCCCCAGCTGTGGGAGAGGTGCGTAACCTCCGTGGGGGAAAAAAAGGATCAGGCCTCTCACCACTTCTGCCTTCTGGACACCTCTCCCATGGCTGGGAGGTGAGCTGTCAGATTAAAGGCTACGATGTTACAGGTGTAGCAGGCCTTGAGATTTCGCTGTTTTGATTGGTGGGGCAGCAAGAGGAGTTAAGTCACACCCCTGTCCTGAGGGGAAGGAGAGAGAAGCTCCCCACAACCCCCGGACCTGATTGTAGACTGCAAAACTGTCAGGCCTGGAAGACTTCAGGGGCGGAGCCCTGGAGAGTATAAAAGGAGCTGCGTGCCCAGCACAGGGGAGATGCATCTGGGAAGGAGAAGAGAGAAGAGTGGGGCTTAGAAGAGCTGAGGAGAGCTGTGAAGCAGGGCGAAGCAGTAGCCCAGACGCGTCCCTGAAGACTTTCATCGGTGGGGACGCCTCTAGCAGCTAGACTTTTGGTGCACCGCACGGTGCATGGCTTCCAGACCCTGGGAGCTGTATAAGGTGGCTTGGGTCTGCAACCTCTGGTGTGCAGCCAGAGACACGGTACACAGACGGGTGCACGGAGCAGGATCTTTGGAGTGCTTGGGTGGCTCAGGTCCCCAATCCCTGGCACAACGCTGGGAGCTCAGTGCAGGAGGCGCTGCATGGAGGGTCCGGGAGTGGATCGAGCCCCAATGCTGCACAAGGCAGCCTGGGCCTCCAACCCATAGCAAAAAGTTGAGTCCAGGGAGCCAGACAGTGCTTGGGCTACTGAGCCAGCAGACAGGGCCGAGCCAGAAGCCCTGCATAGTGGAGCCCTGTTCCAGGGGACAGCAACCCTCTGAAGCCCACCGCAGGCGAGAGAGCAGCTTGGCACAACGGATGAGGGCCACCCTCCAGGCCTGAGAGCTGTGAATTGCAGAGAAAAAGGATTCCCGAGGGGGAGTCCCCCTGCTTAGTTAAGGGCTCCTGAAAGTGGAGATCCCACTGGGAAGACCCCCTGAAGTTACCAGCTTCCTTGAAGGGCTTGGGAAAAAGCCCAGGGGCATTGGGGTTTCCCCTTGGGATTAAGTTTATCTTTGAGGTTCTTGTGCCATAGGTAGTGTGATGTCATGCCTTATATTTTGTGAACTCTCGTGTTTGTAAATGAGTAGAGTCCTAGGGCTCTGCTGGGACCCCCTTTTGCTATTATTTCACCTGTTGTTTATTTGTATTTATTTGTGGCTTGTTTATTGTTCACCTATACTTATCTATAGTTTATCTGTTGGATATCTATGTTTATTTTGGGGCTTCTCTGTTTCAGATCAGATACTTACCTGTGATTTACCTGTATCTAGAGCACTGGTATAAGGTTTTATACCATTTACCCAGAGGTTATTGTTTATGTTATTTGTTTAGATATCACA
>NW_017729030.1:31075383-31076931 GCF_001723915.1 Gavialis gangeticus | reverse complement strand
AGAGCACTGGTATAAGGTTTTATACCATTTACCCAGAGGTTATTGTTTATGTTATTTGTTTAGATATCACATATATATATAGTACATATGTTTATGTTCATGTTTCTTTTCCGTGTGATAAGTTAATGTAAATACATTTGTATATAGTTAAAGTCCCCTGATTGTCTTGGCCTGGTTCTACAGGGACAGAGGGAAACAGAGCAATTTGCAGTTCCCCCACAACACACCGCTAACAATTCCCTTCAACTGGAGAAGGGGAGTATATACCCGAGTACACCTGGGCTACACAAGTATCTATCTTGCAAACAAAACTACATGGGGATGTGGTTTACTTTAAAAATGTAACAAACTCATTTAAATTGCAAAAATACCCAGAAGTGTAAAGTGTGACAATTAAACTACAAAAATGGGCAATTTTCATCATGGGTACAAGCACCTTTGGAAACCATCTTTCCTAAAAGAATTAAGTAGCGTTAGAACACAGCATCAAATATAACTCAGCAGGTATCATAGACTGGCTCTGTCACATTTAGCATCATGGCAGCGTGCTGTAGTTAACCCTATTATTCCAGTGCTGTTTGCTTGTCCATGACAGGTGACATCATGGAATCATGAAAAAAGTAGGGATGGAGGGGATCTCAAAAGGTTATCTAATCCAACCCCCTGCCAGAGGTAGAATCATTCCTAGCCACCATCCCAAATAAATCCTTGTCCAACCTATTCTTAAAACTACACAGTGAACCCTGTCACAAAATTTTGAGGCATAATGCCCCATAACATCAAGAGCACCCTAACCTGCCACAGGGAAAGTAGGGGGAAGAGAGCTGTCAGTGTCCCACTGCTGCACGCATTCTTAAAATGCAATCCAAGGAAGAGGGCCATGCTCCTCACTACAGAGGAAGGCAAAAACCCATCCATACTAGTCTGACCATGGGGTAAAAATCCTCCCTAGTCCCAAATAATCAGTGTAACCTTGAATGGATAGGCAAGACCCTCTCACTTCCAGGTTTTAGTCTCAGCAGGAGAACCGTCACACCCCAGTCAAAATCCTCAGCCCTGACTGCAGCCAACACCCAGTACTTCTAAGGAAAAAAAACAACCATACACATGTAGCAACAGGGAGGGAAAAACATCCCTCTGGGCGTCGTAGGAATTTCCTTTCTGGCTTTGTCAGGTGCTGTGTGGCAACTGACAAAGCCCAGGTGCATAGGAAATATCAAACACCCTCCATTCTGCTCTGCAACCTGGGGACATAACTTCACATATTCCACTTTCTAACTGGAGAGCCAAAACTCCCCTTCCTGCATCCCCCCATACATGTATCCCAGCTGCTTTAATTTTCTTTCATAACTAAAGTGGAGCAGCGCTTCATTCCCCTGCTTTGGAGGATGGTCTTCTCAAGAATCCACTGCCCTGGGCTGCACAGCTCTTATGATTAGGGACTTACCTAAATTGTGGCAAGACAAAGGGATTTTTGCAGGTCACTCATGGCATGTGGAGCCATGAGTGAGAGGCAGAAAAGGATCTTGGAGTCATAGTTTCATAGTT
>NW_017729030.1:31071867-31074787 GCF_001723915.1 Gavialis gangeticus | reverse complement strand
CTCAGGTCCCTTCCGACCCTACCAACTATGAAACTATGAGCCAATTTCACAGTCTTTTCACAATGAGCCCCACCTTGCTACTGATTGGCCAAGGGGCCAGTCACTTATCTTCAGACTGTAGCATTACAACTAGCTTTTTAAAAGATGGTGTCAAAACCCTTTTGCTTTCCTGATTGGCATCTTCACTGAGTCCGTGTCACTAGCTCTCTCAAGCCATGAGCTCTATGGCTGCAAGGATTGCTACACTTTCTTTGTATCCTGGTTAGCTTTTATTTCCCCGGGGGGGGGGGAAGGAGGCGGGACAATGCCACACACAGTCACAGGAAATTTCATTTTTGCATTCTGCCGTGATCACAGAAACTGGCATTTTCATGGGTTCTGTGAAAAATCACAAAACCATGATTGCAGTAGATCCCTACTTATGATCTCCCAGTAATCTTGGAGGGGTAGGGAGTAAGGGGGAAAAGTACCTCCTGGGCTTCCAACTATTGATCTTTATAGAGCACTTAATACACAGCTACTCCTAGATTATCCCTGACCAATGCTTATCTAACCTTCTGAAAACCTCTAGTTATGGAAACCCCATTCCTCCAATGATGGAAACTTTCCTAGAAAGTTTATCCTACTGCTTCACTGTTCTAACAATGGAGAAGTTTTTCCAGATATCTAATCTAAGCCTACTTTGCTGCAACTTCAAGCATTGGTATGCATCCTGCTTTCTACAGCTATAAAAAAAGTGTGTTCTCCTTCTTCCTTATGGCAGCCCTTCACCTATTTGAAAACTGTTATCATATTCCTTTTTAATTGCTTTGTCCACAAGCTGAATGTGCCTATTTCTTTCAATCTCTCCTCGTATGGCCTTCAAGCCCTTTACAATTCTTGTTGCCTGCCTCTGGACCCTCTCTGACTTCCCCATGTCATTTTAAAAACTTGGGGCCCAAAACTGCGCCCACTACTTTAGAAGGGACCTAACCAATGCTGAGTAGAGACACTATCACCCCCTGTATTTTGCACCTAATGGTCTTAACTGGGTTACTGATGCAACCCAAAATGTCATTCTCCTTTTTTGTGGTTGCATCACACTGCAGACTCATATTGAGTCTGTGATCCAGCAAGACCCTAGATCCTTCTCCACTGTGCTGCCATCCAGCCAGTTGTCACCCATTTTTGTTTGTGTTTTATTCTTCCCAAGGTGTAGCACCTTGCATTTGTCAGTACTGGACTTTAACTTGTTGGCTCTTGCCTAGCTTTCCAATCTGTCAAGATCCTTCTGAATTTCACTCCTGTCCTCCAGTGAGTTCCCAGTTTTGCATCGTCTGCAGATCTGTTCAAGAAGCTCTCTATTCCAACACCCAAATTGTTACTAAATATGTTGAACAGCACCAGGACTAAGACAGTCCCCTGTGACAGTCCATCAAAACCTGCTGCCATTCAAACATGGACCCATTTATAATTATGATCTGCTTTCCTCTACTGAGACAGTTGGCTATCAATCTTGAAGTAGTTTTGTCTAGCCCACATTTCTCCAACTTGTTTCTGAAAAGGTCATGTAGGACTTTGTCAAAAAGCTTTACTATACACTTCATCCAGTCAGCTAGATTTTGTTAAAGAAAGTTTGCTTGGCATGATTTGTTCTTAGCACATCTATGCTGGCTCCTCAGGATTAGCCTTTTTTCTTCCAGGTGCTTGCAAATTGATTCGTTTCTGATATGCTCCAGTAACTTCCCAGATACTGGGGTCAGGCTAACCAGTCTATAATTCCCTGTGCCTTCCCTTTGCCTTTAAAAAAAAGGGGGGGGGGCAATGTTGGGCCTTATCCACTCTTCTGGTACCTTGCCTGTTTCCCCCAACTTAATAAATACTATTGCTTATTTACTACTATATAGACAGATAAGTTGTGTTAAATGTAAGTCATCAAAATCATTTTGTAACATGGTCTGATTTTCTAACAAAGTCCTGAGAGATAAAAGCAACTCCCTGCCTGTGCATCAGAAAATCCGAGAGGTATTGTGCTCCCGGAGATGTTGTTGCTATGGTGGTGTTCTGCAACTCCTCCTGCAGAGGGTTGTAAGCATACCACTCATTCTAACCTGAAGGGAAACTGAACTGACACGTCTTATAATTACAGTATACTCAGGGGCTTCCTTCAGGATTGACAACAAGGTGTGCTAAGTCTTCAGGTACATTGGATGGTATGGTCTTGGACTGGATGAAGTAAAAAATCTGGGACCAGTCTTAAAGTAATTCTTTAATGGGTTAAAATATCAAGTAGAATTTGAAGGTGCAAATATTCCTTTTATTGGACAAAATGGTAAAGAAGCATTTGGCAGGTGGGTAGCCAAGTTCATATCAGAAATGCAGATTACATTTGAAGACAGGATTGCATCAGTCTGAAGTCTGATGGCTTTGATTCAAAGTCTGTTAGCAACATCTGTGAAGGCTTATAGGCTATTACTGCTATGTCAAAGATCACTGCTTCCGTCATAACTTTTAGAGAGAGGAAGTTATTTGGGTTAGTCTGAAGTTAGGCAGAAGGCAATGCAGGGTGGTTCCTTGTAGATTAATTTGTTCAGAGAGGCATAAGCTTCCATGCTTATGCTATATGCTACAGCCTGTTTTGTCAGATGCCATGAATTCATACCCTTTGGAGTAAAATCATAATACAGAACATTATGGCAAATCTTCAAAGCCCAGTTGTACCATCACCAGCACAATTCCACTGTTCAAGAAGATGCCAGGATTTTGGGAACTCATGCCTAACTTGAAGTGTGGCTTTGTAGGAATCAACTACATACTGTTGTGAAGGGTAGGGCAACTAGAGCTAGAAAGAAAAAGCATCTCTTATCTATTAGGCTCAGACAGTGAATACTCTGTAACCTGAATGGGGGAGACCCTGTTCCCCTGAGCACTACCCGGAGTA
>NW_017729030.1:31063016-31066867 GCF_001723915.1 Gavialis gangeticus | reverse complement strand
CCCTGTTCCCCCGAGCACTACCCGGAGTAACTAGGAATAATGGCCACAAGTTGATCGAGAGTAGGTTCAGGCTAGACATCAGGAGGCACTACTTCACAGTCAGGGCGGCTAGGATCTGGAACCAACTTCTAAGGGAAGTGGTGCTCGTTCCTACCTTGAGGGTCTTCAAAAGGAGGTTAGATAATCACCTAGCTGGGGTCATTTGATCCCAGCATTTTTTCCTGCCCATGACAGGGGTTTGGACTTCATGATCTGCTCGGTCCCTCCTGACCCTATCAACTATGAAACTATGAAACCATACGTTCGCTACCTCCTTCCTTACAGAGGTGTCCAGGTATGTAGGCTGCATGGTTGGAAGACAATATTGGCATCTCTAAATAAGTTTTGGGAACCTCCTATTACCTACTCTGTTCACTGTTATGTTGGAAAATGGACTGAAGTGGCAAAGTTGGGCTCAAATCCAAGTTTACAAACTTTAGAGATGTTTAGATGTGGGAACTTAAATCTCAGACCTTCGTAGTTCCCTTTAATATTAATCTGTGTACGTTTCATGGAAACCTACAAGCAAAGAGGAAGCCATTTGAAAATAATTAGAATCTCCTTTACTTTTGAAAGACAGAAAATTTTCACTAAGTGATGAAATTTCTAAGTGTGAATTAACCTGTCTAGCAATTTGAATCAGTTTGGGCAGCAAGAAAATTTCTACTTATAAACTGAGAGGGAAAATAATTGGTTGCATCGCCAATGTGTTAGGAGGGACATGGGTGGGCCCAAGCCCCACTCCCAGATTTCTATGCTGACAGCAGGACACGGGTCTGCAGCCTGGCCAGAGCCAGGGCTCAGCAGCAGTGGTGCAATTCCTGCACCAGTGGTGGGGCTGCAGCCTTGCTGGACCCAATGCCAGCAGCAGCAGCACTGAGTTGTGACCCCCACATCACCTATGATTGATTTGATTTTGTTTCCTCAGTATCAGTTTTGGCTTAAACTCTAATTTGCTTTTAGGCTTTAGAAATTTCAGATTGTGTTCACACATGTAACATTTGCTAAAGATACTTTAAAAAATAAAACAAAACATACCCTATTGCTGTACATTCAGTATGTGTTGTATCTCTGTGTTTGATCCTAGGCTTCTTGGCAAGTCTGAATATTATACTCCATAATGTATTATTCAAGCAGTAATTCAGTATCTGTCCATTAGTCTTTTGGGACTTGAAAACACTTCAGTGCTGTGTGGAAGTCAGGCAGAGCCAAGAAAACTGTCAGAGCTTTTTTCTTTTTCAGAGTCTGAACTCTAACTGTTCAGCACTGTTTAATATGTCTTCCCCATGCATAATGTGGCAACCAGTCATTACTGAATCATGTTGGAAGTCCTGGTGCACAGACAGCAAAAGTGAAATAGTTGAAAAATTTCTCTGGATAGCCATCCTAGGAAATGTCATGAAGTAGATCTTCAGTTCATTAGGAATCACGTTAGGGTTGGAAAACTAGATTGGAATATTACAAAAAAACCAACAAACCAACCCAACGTTTTTTATAGTTTTATTGAAAGAAATGTGATTTTGTTATTTTTTGACATTTCTTAATGGAAAATTTGTACTTTTCTGTGTTTTATTTGGCTCTATGGCAATTTTTTTTTTTACAATTTTGACCAATATTTGACTGGTCAAGTGATGAACTTTATTTGATTGGTCAAATGCCCAACCTTACATAATTTACAGGTGCTAAGGACCTGCCCCCTGTAAAGAATCTACAGAAGGGACTATATAACTATACTGCTGCAGTTTATATAAGTGGAAAGGATGGGAAGGGGAAGCAATTTCATGACCTCCCAAACACTTCCTACACGGCCTCAGTGTTTCAACCTCTCCTTTTCCAATTCTGTAAAATGAGAACAACAATATTTAGTTCACCAACCAGTTGCTAACAAAGGTTTGCAAAGTGCTTCAGGATCCTCATATGGAAGATACTTTGCAAATGCAAAGTAGTAACCTCACCAGTATTCAGAAAATCTTAAGGGAAACAAACATATGGTTTTTGGCAGGCTCAAACAGTTAATTTAGAATATTTTAGAATATTTTAATTTAGAATATTAGAGCTGATTCAGTATTCAGGCGTGTACACAAAAAAGGTTTAGGAGTCTATGGCAGCCAGGCTAAGCAGGTCAAGTAATGGGAGGGGATTATTTTAGTCTGAGACTTACTTTGGAAACTAGAAATATTGATCTGAGTTTCAGCACAGATGTCTTCCCATAAGTGATTCATTACTTTCAAGCTACAGTATATTATAGATGGGTGTTACTGGCAGATACTTGATTCCCTCCCGAGACACCAAAATTGTAGATTGTTAGTGGAAAGAGCTCACAATTTGTAACACAGATACAGTACTCGAATATTTTTTTCCAGTAGGATTAAATCCAAAATCACGTTTTTCACCACAGGAGATGTATGGATTCTCTTCACAGGGCTATACTTTATCATGAGCCTTTCCACAGAGTGAAATATTACATTAGGTCATGACCATAATATTCTGCCTGCAGTACCAAAGCAGTTACAGAATTTGGGTCAGATTCCAGTCCTTTCTCCAGGCTTTGTACAGTAATCTTGAATCTAGGTTGTTAGCAACACTACCATACTGGAAGCCAGGCTTGATTTCTGGACATAACACTATTTCCTTCAGGGAATTAGGTCACTCTCTAGAGGCTACTGAAGTACCACAGTCCAGGGAACAGGGGTGAGGAGTCAGGAAATTGGGTCCTATTGCTGGAGGTGGTCTGGACTTTCTGCCCTTGGACAAATCAGATAGGTGGTTTGCTTCAGTTTCCTCACCTGTACGCATGAGGAAAAATGACACCTTTGTAGAAGTGCTTTGAGAAGTTTTCTGTTATAGTATTATGGAAGCAGGTCACCATGCCCAGGCCAGACTGGAAGAATTAGAGATTTCTTTAATTGAAAAGCAATTTCTCCAATCAGCTAAAGAATTTTAAGAGTTTTCAGAGAACACTTATCAATCCCAAATTTGCTCAAATGCAAGATAAGCACCCCCCCTCAGTTGGCATGGAGAAAAAAACCCCTCATCTTATAATCACATACTAGGAAATCTCACTAAATACAATCTCTGTCATTAAACTGCTGCCAAAAGCAGCATGTGCTCAGCAATCAAAACAAACTATAAAGTTAATTAAACGCAGCCAACACTGAGCATGACTATAAAACACATGATGCAGTGGGCCAACATGATGATTTTTTTTAAAAGAAATTTTTCATGTTTCAAGCCAAATCAAGTCCAAATCTGTGAGTCAGTGCAGAAACATAAGTGGCCCTACAACTGGCAAATATCCTCCACTCCCACCAGGGGCTTCAACTATTTCCCAAGTCTTTTGACAGGCACCCTACGTGCATGCCCAAGCCCGGAGGCTTAGGGCTCGGATGCCTCCAAGTTTCACCTGACCTCGAAGCAAGCTAGGGAGGAGCCTCCTGTTTCCATAAAGTGGGCTTTAAGCCCCAACACCTCAGCAGGTAGAAAACCATGCCAGAAAACAGTTATCCCTGGGAACACTTAAGGAAAACTGCCCTCATGGACCCAGATACATGGTGTTTCCCCTGGCAGGTAAGTATGCTGATGGGAAAATAAGTTAGGATAGCCCATCTGAATAAGATATATAGTAGTACCCATTAAGCACAGTCCCACTCACTACCAACTCTTTTTGATGTCATGGTAAGCCATGACACTGCATACAGTTCACCCAGCATCCCTGTCACCCCCTGTCTCAGCTTGTCACGTATGACTAGTACAGACCTGCCCTACATGAGGTGGAGCCAGACCAGGTTGCCCTGTGCCTCATTTGCATATAA
>NW_017729030.1:31062539-31063005 GCF_001723915.1 Gavialis gangeticus | reverse complement strand
GGTCCCTTCCGACCCTAGAAACTATGAAACTATGAGTGGGAGCTAATTAGCACATGGATCATTTTGGGGATGGGGGGGAGGGTATCTGGAGTACACACACTCACACACACATACTGAGCAGTGTGAACTGTGAGGTTACCATGGCTTGAAATGCTGTTGATTCTGCTGGGGCCCAGACCAGTGAATTATGTGTTAAATCACAAGTCTTTGGCTCTAGACAATGCCATGCAAAAAAGAACAGTGCAGGACAGAGAGGTCCATCAAGCTAGCTGAGACAGACCTGCCATTGGCAGGCAGAAGTGACTGAGCACCTCTTCTGGGACTGTCCATAGGCCAGAGAAGTGTGGAAGAAAATCCATGGGCTCTTCCTGGTGGTGACAGGTTCAGAGAAGTAACCAGGGAAGTGGTTCTCTATGGGCACTTGGCTAAACAGCAAGGGACCCCGGCAGATCACTTTGATCAGCTC
>NW_017729030.1:31055429-31057539 GCF_001723915.1 Gavialis gangeticus | reverse complement strand
TAGGCCAGAGAAGTGTGGAAGAAAATCCATGGGCTCTTCCTGGTGGTGACAGGTTCAGAGAAGTAACCAGGGAAGTGGTTCTCTATGGGCACTTGGCTAAACAGCAAGGGACCCCGGCAGATCACTTTGATCAGCTCATCTCCTGCTTCAGGTATGCCCTATAGAAAGCCAGGAACCTGCTCATAAACAGACACTCAGACCCCACAGTCAAGGACTGTATTAAAATGAGGCTGAGTGAAATGTACTGGTACTACAAAAAGACAGAAGAGAACGATGGGAAATAATTAGCAGGCCTCATTTGGTGAAGAGGGGACTGGCATAGACTTTTTCGGAGGCAACCCCTCTGAAGGGACAACGAGCAATAGCACTGGAATGGTGATAGGTGTGCTGGTGCACAGTGTGAATTGTGTAACGAGACTACACTAGTTTAACAGTCAAAGTATGTTTTGATCTGCTAAGTGAACCACAGCAGTCATTTGACAGGTCATTAGAGGTACAGTTATATATTTCCTTTTGGAACTACTAAATCACAGAGCAGTACAGGCAGGTACTGTGTCGTGCACATGGTGCACAGGTAGATTTCACTGCTACATTTCTGAAGCTGGCAACCATGTGTAGACACATGATCACTACATTGTTGTAGTCAGCTGCTACATTGCCACAGGGCAACATGTAGATGTGCCCATACTGAATCTAATTATTGGGGGTTGTCTTATAATTAGGGTAAACTTCTATTTGAGTAAATAAAGTATTTGCCTTTCTAAATATGTTACAATAGCATGCAGGAAATAAGGCGCACAATGCAATTCAAAACACATTTTTGCTTGGCTTTGGATTCTGTTCATCTTGTGGCTACATCAGGTAGTTAAATCAGCTATTTACATTCTTTCTGAAATTTTCCACTTAGGGGATCAAAGCCAGATCAGTCAGGTGGTCTCTAAACACTGACTGGTTCCTAAAGTGACAGGGAGTGTAAATTTACGTACTAACTATACATTACAAAGTGTGCAATATTCTTTGTTTCCACTCAGAGACAACAGTGGCATAAGAAATAATGAACCCAGAATTTCTCCAATGGCAGCTGACATCTCAAAGAGAGCAAGCAAACATCCAGAGAGCAGTCAGTGAAAGTGTGTAAGGTGACACCACAATAATAAATAGTGATAAATCATCATTTTCACAGTATTCCATCCACCAATTAGGTGTTTAGAGCGCTGGTCAAAAATATTTAAAAGCAATCCCAGTCAAGTTGGAACCAATCTGGAGAGGTGCTGAATAAATATCAAATGCAAGTTCAAAGAGATTTCTCACTATCAACAAGTCTCTTCATGCTACTAATGAATGAAAGAGCAGAAGAATGGGAAATCAGTTCTGTTTGTTGTAGGTTTATGTCAATAAAAGCATGACCAAAGAAAAAATGAATGCATACTACAGAAAAAGGAAAATAAATCTGGACTTGGAGAAATTCTGCTTATGTATACCAAATAAGGACCAGGCCTTAATATATATTACTAGCAAAGTGCCTGTCAAGAATGATGGGTGAGCGATAGGGATGAAGCGCTACCACCCACTGCCCCACACTGCTGCTGCTCCACATCCAGCTGTACACAACTTGTCTCCCCACCTGCTCTGTGTCTAGCCCTATGTACCCCACCAAACCTCAGACACACACCCACCCACACGCCACACTCCCCCAGCCACATACACCCAGCCAGCCAGCCACATACCATACATCCACTCAACCAGATGCCACACACTGCACACACTCAGCCATGTGCCACACGTCACACACACAACCACTCAGCCACACACCACCCACCCACACCCACATACCACCCCCACCCACCCACATACACACACACACACAGACACATCACCCACTCACCCAGCCACATACCCACCCACCCAGCCAGACGTGTGCCCTGACCCCACCTGCGTGCCCCGCTGCCCACAGCTGGTGGGTGTTCCTGGCGCACGGAAGGGTGTAGCGTGTGGCTGCTGGGTGCCATATGGAGAGTGTGCATGGGGGACACACCCCACTTCGCGGCTATAAGCTGCATTTGGCAGGTGCTACCCACGCCTCACTGCCTGCTGCCCTCACAGCACCCTG
>NW_017729030.1:31031575-31055409 GCF_001723915.1 Gavialis gangeticus | reverse complement strand
CCCCCCCCCCCCCCCAGCACTTGTCACCTGCCACACACCCCTATGGTCGCAAGCCACGCCCCCACATAGCCGGTCCCCATGCCCAGCAGCAGGGGGCACAGCCTGGCCCCCTTCCACTTTGGCCCCCACCTCCTCCTGTCTCTGTCGTAAGGCTCCAGGCTGCACATGTGCAGTTGGCCTGGAGTGTTACAGACAGACAGAAGTGGTAAGGCTTTTATTATATTAGAATTCCTCAAGCACTGTACTTTTAAAAGCAGCGGGAATTATTTTTTTTTTATCAAAGTCTCCCAATGCTGAGAGAGTAATGGAGTGCCTCAGTATTTTTAAATAGTAATCCTCACATCAATGTTTACGTGGTGCATTAATAAATAAAGCACAGCATGCAACATTTAAATTAGCTACTCAATTTTGCCACACACAAAACTAAATAAAACAACTGCCTTTGGAAAATGACTCAGATGCATGGGATTGCCATAAATCTATAACAACACGAAAGGAATGATGTTTTAGTTTAGTGGTCATGTAGACTTGTGTTTGACTGTTGTTTTTTTTAAATGCACATTTTACATTGTACCTACACTACAGTAAACTACCACAAGAAAAATACAGGCCGTACGGATAGCCTGGAGTACAAGTAAGAATACTATTAGTGATTCTTGCAATTAAAATAGAGCAGTAGGCCTACACAATACATCTCAATATTGTATCATTGCTGAAACATTAAACATGTGCTAAACTTCATATACTATAAATCTCTCCAAAGTGTGAAAAAATACAAACATAAAATCTAACGAGAATGTATTTTACCTTCTAAATGATTGAGCTTGTGATCCCTGTGAGGAGGGCCCTGGGCTGAGATTCTGGAGACCGTCTCCAGCTTGTCCTGGCCCCACAGCTGTGTGGACAGCTCTGGTTTGGGCCCCAGCGAAGGTGCCAGGCAGGACCTGCCAGCAGCTGCCTTCAGCTTCCCAGCTGCTGGGCAGCTCTGACCTAGGGGAAGGGCTCGCTGCGGTGAGGCCAGGCTCCATCTTTCCTGGAGAGCCAGGTCTTGGGATCAGAGCCGCGGAGAGGGTTCAGCTGAGGTTTGCACTGGGGCTGCAGGGGCCTGGCTCTGCCTCAAACAGGCCTCCTGGCAGTGCCCCAGAAGAAGAGCACCAGCTGGGAAAGGCACTTTCTCGCAGCCTAGAAGAAACTCCTGTGTGCTCCGGCTGGCTGGAAGGACCCCCTGGAGCAACATGGGGGCTGCCCATCCAGCAGAAGCTGGTCCCACTCTACCGTACCCACCCAGCATCAGCTCCCAGGACAAGGGTCCTGCTCACCTCCCATAGTGTTAACGATTTTTCCCAGGGGGCCCCTGATTGGTAGGGGCCCATGGGACCCAGGCCCTGTGGGTCCATTAATCCGCCCCTGGTAGTAGGGAATAGTCTATTGTCCCTTTGCAGACTCAGTGTCACTGGGCTCCATGTCTCATTTGCACTGTGTGTACATGGACTCCCAATTTACTCCATTGTAAAGGAGAGAAAAAACATCCCATAAAAATACAAACAAACTTAATAATGCTTTATAAAAGCTGCAAATTTGAAAGGAAAAAAAAAACCCACACAAACTCCTGTTGATTTGCTGTCAAACGTTTAACTTCACCCTAACCTTATTTCTGCTTGAATATTCATTCAAGATACTCTCCAGGAACAGCATCTACTATTATATTTTTCTTATGACGCATATATTACTGACTGCTTAGACCTAAGACTGTGTATGTAGATAATAGCACCGATTTTACAGCCAACAATGTTATCAGCAGGCACTAATGCTTTCTAGAGAGTTCTATCAATATATCTTGAGTCTAAATTGTGTTGCTCCTACTCTCTTTTCCCACACATGCTCTTTAGTAGGTACTCCCGTTTACTCCCATTTACTGGGACAGTGATCAAGGGGCTGCTGGTTTGCCCATGAGCTGTCAATGAGACAGTTTAGTCATCCATGTAGGGGGCTTGACTAAGTGAGCTGGAAGTTTCTTTCAACCATACGATTTTGATTCTTTTATATCAGTGCAAGCCTGCAGGTGGACATCTACTCCACATACAAATGAATGGATTTGCTTGAATTAAAATGAGTTATTTTGTTGACATCTTGCCTTGAACAAGCCCCAGAATTACAAACTGGGTGCATCAACATGAGACATTTACTGCACAGTTGACTAATTAGCTGTACAGTAAACATCTCAGCGTCTACACTTGCACCTTATTGGGCTGTAGTAAACCAATTTACTCCACAACAAAAATAGTACTTGTAAAAACAAGTACTATCCTGCTGCGAATTAAAAAAAAAAAAAGAGCAGTAGTGCTGAAGGGGCTAGCTGGGAAACCAGGGTGCTTCAGTTAAAGGACTGCTTGCTGGCTAGCCCTGTGCTGATGCTGCCTCATACCCCAGCCAGTCCCTCTGCAAGACACTGAGCCAAGGGGAGCCGACTTGGGCTGGCAGGCTGACCCCCAGGACTCCCTGCCAACTGGGGCTGCTTTGACCCAGCTCCGTGCACTGCACATGAATAAACTCCAGAGTTAATTGCTCCCAGGCACACTTCAAACAGTGCAGACAGGAGCAATAAACTCCAAAGCAATAAGCTTCAGAGTTTATTCATGCACAGTAATAGTACACATAGACCTTCTCAGAAAATTGTTTCATGGCTTCCTCCACAGCTGCAGCCATAAGATACAACAGAGGGCACCTTGCACCTACCTCATTAAACACCATTCCTGGAACATACCATAAGCTATACCCCAAAAATCAAAACAGCGAGAACTAACATGTCTTACTGATTCCATCACAGTCTTAATCATGCTTCTGTTATTATCTGGTAGATTTATATTCTTCTTGGAGTCTTCTCTGTGGATCATTGGCTCTAAGCATTCCAAAAACCATGAATTGACCAGGAGGCTGGAGGGGGGGAAATCATGCAGTACATTTCAAAATCTTGTTAATTTTAAAATAATGCGGTGTGAATGTCCATTGTTCATCTTCTGATTTGATCCTTTAAGGTGCACTAAAATCCAAGTGTTTTTAAAAATGACTCTAGTAGTTATGGAGCAAATGAACCAAAACACAACATGACTCCAGGAGTGACAGCTTTAGGAGGGGGGAAAACACACACACATTTACCTACTCCCCCTGCCCAAATTATCACTAATCCATGATAAAATTACCTAAATTCATCATCATCATCCTTAACTGAAAAAAAAGAACTAGCTTAAGCAAGCAACTAAAAAAAGATCCCTCCATGGTTCTTCATATTTGCAAATTAATCCCAGCTGAGTGCCCCTCTCCTTTCTCTTTTAATAGCAAACTCATTCCTGACCCCTTGAGGGTGTCCCTTTACTTGTGCTTTTCAGGCCTTATGTTATGAGGCAAGGATTATCTCTTTTCTATGTTTATGCCATGCCTAGTGGGATGGCACCTAAACCCTACTGCCCTTTCAAATTCACTGCAGGTCTTTGTAAGGGCAGGCTGTAGGCAGTCTAATCTAATGGTTAGGCCACTGAGGGAAGGCACGGGGAGGCAAATTACCAGGTCCAGAGGGAAATCTAGTGACAGAGCCCAAAACAATCTGTCCAGGGCCCAGGAATGAGATGCCAAGTTACCAGGTCCAAGGGACAATCCATAAGGGACAAGCAAAAAATCCAAGGACAGAGCCAAACTAGAGTCAGGAACCCATACCAAAACAGACCAGAGTCAGAACTCTTGACTGACCCAAAATTTGGGTACCACAGCTGGAACTAAATGGATAGGCAGCACTCCAGCAGCCAACCAAGAAGTCAGCCAGTTAATTAGCTGGGTAGAGTTTGTCAGCCAGAGTCAAGGCAGGTGTAGTTGCCTAGGAAATTATCCCAGGCTGGACAGTCTGCTAGGGTCCCTGACAGTCTTTCAGAGAGCTGTTGCTACCTTTGCACACTTTGGCTAGGGACAGAAGTTACACATAAACCAGCTTAAGTGATCAGAAACTGCTTTAAACCTGCAACAGAACAGAAGCTCAATGCACACAAGCCAATTTCAAAATGGCTGAAACTAGTTTAAAATAAACCCGGTTGAATGTAGTATCAGACTTAACTGATTTAGATCAAACTGGTTTATGAAACTTCTGTCCCAGACCCCTTCCTTGTTTAAGTTAAATCAGAGTCCCCTAGCATTCCCAGCATGCTTTCCAGCCCTGGGATGGGTTGTGCTGTCTGCTTCAGAGAGCAGAGCTGGCCCCACCCCTCTTTTCCCTCAAACTTATTGCTGACTGCAACTGTGGACTACAAATCCCAGAGGCACCTGGAAGCAGGAAGAGGAAGTAATGAGCAGCCCTGTCGAGTCCTGCTGTTGTAATTCTGGACTGCAAATATCAGAGACCTCAGGGGCAGCAGAAAGAAGTGAACATGCAACCAGACAGTTGTGCTCTAGCACCCCTGAGCTGCTGGCCTGAGCCACTGCAGGCATGTGGCTGCATTTCCTGAATCAAAGATAAATGTCCATTTACTTCAGTTTCAATTTAATCTATGCATCTTAGACTAACCTGCAAAGATTGAATTGATTCAGCCTCAGACTTTTTGACTGTCTGTACTTAGCAGATGTGACAATTACACATAGAGAGTCAGCCAATTCAACTCTAAAAAAGTCAGCGCTCTGTTCTGTAAAGTATCTAACACACTTCCAGGTATGGCTGAGATGATAAAAATACAAAGCTATATTCTGCTCATTTTGCCTTGAACAACAGTTTATTCCATAAAAAATTTCCTTTATCCCCAATGCCCATGTCCCCAAGAGCAGGAGCATGCGGTTGCTATGGGGAAAAAGCAGTGGCACAAATTTGTGTCGCTGCTTTTTGTCCTGGCGCATGCTCCAGCACATGGGTTAGGGTGGGGAAAAGTGCTCCCGGTGGGGTAGGGAAGGCTGGAACCAGCACCTGGGCTGGCTCCAGCAGCCTTACCTGAGGTCCTGGGGGCCTCCCAGGGCTCCAGTGATGGCTGCCAGCCAGGCTTTGCATGCCCAGATCACTAGATGGTGGCTCTGGCCAGCCAGGCTCCAGTTTCAGCCAGCTCACACTGCTGCCACATGCACTGCCCTGCTTTTTTCTGATACTGGTATTTCCTGGTATCTAAATTTGGCTCCATACTGCAAATATGTCTTTGAGGTGTCATAAAATGCATGTGTACCCTCGTGTGGATGCGGCCAATGGGACAATTTAAGTATTCAGGCATTATTCAATGTGAAGGTGTCAGAATCTGGTCCATCCCGAAGATGAATCAAGCAAAGATTTCATGGAAACAAACTGACCATCCTGCAAGGTACAGTGTCCCTGAAGCAAGTAAGGAAAAGGGTGCTTAGTACCGTATGCAACTAGATCCCAAAAAGAGCCCAGCCCAGCACAAAATGTATTCCAGATATTATCATCATTAAAAATGAGTGCAGCAACTAGAAAAAATTAAGTGGTAGCATCATATATTGTATCCAGTGAGACATTACAGTACCTAGATTTAGAAAAAAAAAAGTTATACTGCAGGCTGTGGAAAAAACAGTGTGTTCAACTCTGTTTGATGGGACTGGGTGAATCAGCAAATTTGAATTTTGTTCCTTTGTGGTTGGGATACATCTGTAAATTCATTCCATTTCTAGGAAAAGCCTAGTTTGCCAACTTCTTGATACAAATACAAGTTCCTTTTTCCCTGAAAATGTAAGTTTTCAAAGCTTAGTATTAAAAAAAAGTCTACCATAGGTGGACATACACACCACTGACCTACTGCATTCAAAGGAAAAACTGGATGAGCATTTGGAAGTTGACTAGGAAAGCAAATGCAGTGTTGCCAACCCCACTGTGTCAAAAATCATGAGACAAACTCTTAAAAATCAAGAGGTTTTGAATGTAAATTATGAGATGCTATTTTTAAGTATGTGCGTGTGTGGAGGGGGGTTATTTGTGAAGGTGTGAGGGGTTGGGGGTCTGGGGGGGAGTTGGAACCCGGGGAGGTGGGGTCCCTGCACACCCTGGGCTACTGTGGGTCCAGAGTGAGGGGCAGCAGCAGGCCTGAGGGGATCTGTGGCTTAGGATTGGGGTGCGCGCACGCGCACGCGCGCACACACACACACACACACACACACACACACACACACGTTAATTTGACTTCGAAATCAGGAGTCTCGTGAGTTTTTCATGAGAGCTGGCATTACTGGGAGTGGTTCCTGCAGAGTGACAGCATCTGACCACAAGAGGAAGTCAGCTAAGACAAACTCAGGGAGAACTTATAGTGTCATTCTCTGCATCAGCCAGTCAGTCCAGCCGGCAGAGCCAGAAATGCCTTTCCTCCCCTCAGATAGTATCTCAAGACTCCTGGAAGATCACTTAGGCTAGGAACAGATGTCACATTTGTGCTGGGACCAGCTGTGCCTGTGTTTGTCCTGGAACAGAAGAGTCATGGGATTGCCATGTACACACATTGCTCTCCCATTCAGGGTTTAGTGAGTGGCTGAATGAACTGTCATTTTTCTGCCATTAATCCAATGATGCAGGACAACCATTCAGACATGCTTCATAATGTGTTAGCACCTCTTATCCTCTGAACCTCTTTAGGGTTTGTCCTGGGACAATAGACACAGACATCTGAACAACTGCACTTCATCTTGGGAGAAAATGGTTTCTGCTGGGACAAAATGACGTCTGTTCATAGCCGTAGAGCCCCTATTAGTCCTCTATGTGCATTGACCTGCTGCATAGAGGTCTTCTGCAATCTCCCTGAATCATAAAGGGGTTTCTGCTCCAGTTTCCAATACATTAATACAAGGGGATGATAAATCTGTGTCCAAGTTTCTCAAGAACTGCCTGCATAGACTGCAGCTAAGTTTGTCTTATTGTATCCATCTAATCAAAAAGTACCTATATATAGAGCTAGCATTTGACTGGTGTTGCTGCTGTCTGTAGCTGCAGCATTGGGAACTTTTTAGGTGTTGTCTGGCACTGGTAAAGCTTCTACTCTTGGCTTGTGAGCTTGTAATAAAGAGTCATTTGTGAGGGGGCATCACAGCTTTCCTAGAGATCAGCATGACTGGAAAGAACTGCACAGTTACAATGTTGGGTTCATGTTCCTCACTCAATTAGCTGCAGCCCCAAAGTTTGGTGTTTTGCCATAATGCAAATTTAAAAAAAAGTGCAATTTACAGCAAATAATTCTGCTGTAACGAAGACTTGTTGAACTACCACTAAATGACAAATTTAAACAGCCTAGCTATACTTATAAAATATTTAGAGGATGCCGAGAGAAAAGGGGAAGTGAAAAAAAGTAACATTTAACCGGGGACATTTTGAAACCACTCGGTTTGGTCCAAGTGCAAATAATATTTGCATTTTTACTAAGTAACACACTTAAGCTTCCTTATGGAAGAAGAGCCATCTAGTGGCAAGTAGTGAGTAGCAAAACTGCAGCATCATTTACAAAATAGAGTCTTTTTAAAGCGTAGCTTTAAATTACACAGCTCAAGACTGTCCAGCATTTATACTGATACACATGAATAATATAGATAAAATAATATGATATAATTATATTAAAATAAAATAATAAAAGATAAAATAAAAATCGAGCCATTGTATAGATACCGGCAGATTAATTTCAAGGAACACAATTGTTTCTAACAATGGCTACCCTCATGAAGTAGCAGAGAAACTTGGTCAAGCAGGTCTTGTAGGAGTTTCTTGTCAACAGCTCTCATATTTTCAGCACTTTTTCCCTTCAGCTGCACTTCTGGACCAGCACTAATAAATAAATGAATATATCTTGTCAGTGCTTTTCTCTTTCTTTCTGGAACATTATGACCAAGAGTTCCAGAACTCCATGAGTATGACAGGTGAGCTAGTTTTCGAGTGGGGCACAGGGTTAATACAAAGCTTACTGAGGGTTCCCCATAATTTCAGTTCTCCTGAGCTCTGGTCTTTAATAAAACGGATGTATCCAGACCTTTGCATATAAACTTGAATTATATGTGACAGGCCGAAGAGCTAGTCCTACTGTCAGAAAAATTAGGTATGCAAACCCTGCAGCAACAAGGGAAAAGATGATAAAGAAAGAAGGAAAACAAAAAAGTCTGGTTACATCAGGGCAGACTGCAGGTAAAATAAGAGCTGCTGCCACCACTCCCATCATTTCCTTGAGGCCCACAAGATGCCCTGCAGCCTAAGGCACAGGATGAGTTTGACCAGATTTGGCCCACATCCCTGGAACTTTGCTAGCCTACGAGGAGGAGGCAGCAGGTGAACGGTATCTGGGTGATGGTTCAGTAGAAGGTAGCCAGCCTATAAGGCTAGGGACAGACATAACACATAAACCGGTTTAAGTGATCAGAAACCAGTTTAAACCTGTAATAGAACATAAATTCAGTGCACATAAACCAGTTTCAAAATGACTGAAACTGGTTTAAGATAAACCTGGTTGAATATAGTAACAGACTTAACTGATTTGGGTCAAATTGTTTTATGCAATGTCTGTCCCAAACCCTTCCTGGTTTAAATTAAATCAGAGTTCCCCAGCATCCCAGATGCTTTGCAACCCTGGGCTGGGCTATGCTGTCTTCTCCAGAGAACAGGGCTGGCCCTGCCTCTCTGCTCCCTGGCCAGAGCTCTGACAGAGACTGCAGTCTGCCTAGCTTTCCCCTGCCCTGGACCCCACTCACCACTTGCTGCTCAAGCAGGGATTTTCCCTCCCACCTCCCACAGCATGGACCCCAGTTCCATAGACCCCAGGCAAGTGGTATGCTAACTAATGCTGAGAGGGTGTGTGTGTGTGTGGGGGGGGGGGGGTCCAATTTCACTGGGACAGGACAAAGGCAGACAGGACAATGTCCATTTAGGCCTTTATGGAGCTAATCAACAGGTCTGCTGGTAATTTCCCCTCCATTCCTTCCTTGGAAAGAGCTGTTTAAGAAAAGCTTGAACTAATGAGAGAGGCTTTTGTTTTGTTGATGGGTTGATAAATGTTGTGTTATCAGCTCCCTGTTGGCTCCCTCACCTGCCAGGTTTGCTGCAGACAGTATGAAGAAGCAGGGAAAGGGAGACTGAAAAGCTCAGTATCATTAACAGATGCATGCATTGCACATCACCCCACTTTTTCTCAGAGTGCTAGTTGGGGGCTGGCAACACTATCATCCCTTGAGCAGCAAGCAGGGAAAAGCCTGAGCTGGTGCAGGCAGGGTGGGGGTTTACACCCCTCCCTAATGAGAGATCTTGTCAGGGCCTAGCCAAGCCCCGCTTCAGCTCAGCACTGTACAAGGGAAGGGAGGGCTGCGCTAGCACTCCCTGGCTTCTAGCTTGAGCCACTGCAGGCATGTGCCTGCATTTCTTCAGTCAAGAGGGAATGTCTGTACAGCTGTAAGCCAGTTAAACCTAGGCAGGTTAGACTAATTTGCAAAGACTGAATCAATTCAGGCTCAGGTTTTTTGAATGTCTGTCCCTACCCTAAAGGTTGAAGCTCTGGGTTAAACCTCCCTTTGTAAAGAGGAAGCAATGCTGGGTTCCTACCCCACTGTGGTTGCCTCCTCTTTCTTCTTTTTCTCTGCCACACTCCTTCCAAGAATAAAGATGAGGAGTCCCACTTTCAGACACAAAGACCTCAGCCCTCTTGTAGCATAAGGCTAACATGGGAGGCTGCCACCATGCTGGTTGGTGGTTTCTGTATTTCTTCACCACTCCCCCAAAGAATGAAAATAAAGAACCCCACTTTCACAATCAAAGAAGCTAGCCCTTGCTAAATCAGGGCCAAAGTTACATGCCCAGAAGGAGGAATGATGCGAGTCCAAGGCTCTTTTCCTCCACCACATGAAGCACGGAGGCTACTGCTCAGCTCTTCAAAGTCCTAGGTAGCCAACTTGCTGGCTGGGCTGGAGAACTGCTCTGCCTCTTTCCCCTTTCTTCCCCAGGCAAGCATGCCTCAGACCAGCTACTACCTAAAGGCACAACTCTGGGGTGCAAAGTGACAGATTCCAGTTTCCCATGTCAACCCCCCTCGAATAATTCCTTTTGTATTTGCCATATCTAACAGTAAGGTAGGTTTTAAATAGCTAATGGAATAAGTTATTCACTGAGACTACACCTGAATTTCAAGAAACTGAATACAGCAGACAAAATTAAAATATTTCCCTTAGATTAACCTCGCACAATTGCAATGACACATTTTTTACAGTTAAAAATTGGAGTATGTATTCTCACACAGTTAATACTATATTTAATCAAATCTTCATGCCAAGACAAGTAAGCAGATTAGGCTGATCACATCTAATACTTCTTCACCTCAGGTCTCGAACTCAAAGCCTTTCAGATTCTAAAATGAGTTCATCTCAGGCTTTTTCACAGTACAGGCCGTTCCTGCAGAACCCTCAACCTGGGATCTTAATCCAAGGAAGGTTAGGGGTCTAGATTGTTCAGAGCATAAATAATGGGCCGAGAGACTTCCATGTCTCCTCTAATGGCTCAAACCTGGCAAACTTTGAGAGGTATCAGGACTTTTCCATTTCTGGCTATTATATGGCCGTAAGAAACAAATTTGCTGTGCTTAGCATAGCTCCTAATAAGTGTCCACATTGCAAAAAATATATCCCTTGACAAAAATGCATATCATGTTTTTCTTAATTCCAAGACGAGATCCACACCCCTGCTGCCTCAATGTGGGGAACACAAAATCTCATCTTAGAATCAAGTATCAAGTAAAAATGCAGTACCAGCAGGCAGCACTGGATCCCTGGCTCGGTACTGATTCCCTCCCCGCTCTCAGGCTCCTTGCTGGGTCCTGTGCTGCTCTCTGGCTCTGTACTGAGCCAGGCAGTGGCGAGGAAATCAGCGTGCAGCCAGGGAGCAGTGCAGGACCCAGCACAGGGCCAGGGAGTGGTGAGGGAATCACAGAACCAG
Organism: Gavialis gangeticus; assembly: GCF_001723915.1. NCBI lineage: Eukaryota > Metazoa > Chordata > Crocodylia > Gavialidae > Gavialis > Gavialis gangeticus. The sequence goes on along the minus strand of NW_017729030.1, from coordinate 31,044,491 downwards.
GGAGCAGTGAAGAAATCACCGCTGAGCCAGGGAGCAGCAAGGGACCCAACACAAAGGCATACAGCAGTGCAGAAAGAGGTCACACACCACCAGGGAGAGGGGCAAGAGGCAGGGGTGGCAGGCAGCAGGAGAGGCAAGTGGCTTGGGGGACAGACACCAGGGGGAAGGCACGCTGCGGGGGGCAAGTGGAAGACAGACACGTGGCCAGGGTTAGGCTGCCTGCCCCCCTACCACTGCTTGCCTTGCCATAGAAGTGGGGATATGAATTTAAGATGAACCTCCACTAATATTCTATATATGGAAAATGATAACATATTTCAAATTTTCTATGTATAAAATCTAATTGGGGGGTGGGAATTATTTTAAATTTAAAGTCACCTTGGATTTGGGTAAATATGGGACTTTCCCCAAAACAAGTCAGTTTTACCTGCTTGTGTAGGTCTTTTATGCAGCAGCAGGAAAAAAACTGTTGGTCTAAGTGTTCCTTTATATCAGACTGAAGGTCAGTTGGTAAAAAAAAAAAAAAAAAAAAATATCAATCATACATTTGTTCCATATTGTTGTGCCTTCCTCAACAGCCTTGTGGGCTCACATTGAATTACCAGCCAAGCATCAAAATGAATAGTGCGTGCATGCATAGATCTGAGCATATTTTTAGAAAGATAAGGTTAAGACACTCTAAACACAAGCTGCTGAAGAGCCCATACAGTGTGGTGTGGTGTGGTGTGGCGTGCGTGCGTGTTGGGCATTTGAAATAAAAATATACATGTATTGCTCAGCCTTGTCTTCATTCCACATCACTTACGGAGAGGTCTAGATACAGCCCCAGACTGAAAGTCTGTGCTACATTCCCTGCTCTAACGCTAGCTTTCCACATAACTTTGACTCCCAATCCTTTACTTCCCTATCTACAGAGTGAGGATCAACATGCTTACCCCACTTTTTGTGATGGATTGAGACCTGTGGATGAGCAGCACTGAATAAATGCTAAGAAAAAGAGGTCTTGATTCAGCTCTCCAGTTTTAGCCTGGTGTAACTCCACTAAATTCAATCAGAAAGAGAGAGTTAGCCTGAAGTCAGACAGAAGGCAGGACAGAAGTGCACCTTAACTGAATCAGAGATGCATAAGCTTTCATAAGCAACATTTCACTTCATCAGGTAATGTAGGATGCACATCTGCCCTGCTTTCAACCCAAGTTTAATCAAGCTTCCCTGCTGCAAAGCAATAGTAAATTAAGCCCATGAATACTATCATCTTTCCTCCATACATATTCTTTGTTTGCACTATGTGATATTGCAGCACTCTAATTCCCCCCCAAAATATGCACAATCTGTGCTGAAAAGTGTCCAAAAGTTTGTATGTATTTAAATTAAAGTAATGTACATCAGATAGTTCAGTTAAACAGCTGAGCAAACTTTAGAGGCCACGTTCTGAAATTCAAACATCTTTCTTTTAACCAGTTAGAAGATACAGTTTATACCATTCATAGTGCTTGTTCTACTGAAAAAAGCTACTGTAAAGTAAGAAAAACACTCTCTGTAATGTAATTGTGCCATCTCTGTAAAAAGGGGATAGCCCTCTTCCTTTCATCTCCCAGTCTTTGCAGCACTAGAATGCTGGCCACCAAGGTCCCCTGCTTTAACTGTGGCAGACTAGGGTGTTATGTCTTGTGGCCGTGTCAGGTTTCACGATGTAATCTTGCTAATAGGTTAGCATGAGACAATAGATTTGTATAGGATGGCTTGGATAGGGATGACCCTTACCCAGGGACAAGGTTGGAACAGATGACCTTTGGAGGTCTCTGCTAACCTGCCTTCTCTATGATTCTCTACAGTTCCAAGAATTTTTTTTCAGGTCACGTGAATGAGTGAAAAGGTTCTTCTTTACTTCAGGAGGCTTTGGATCAGGCTTATAAGTTATAACAGGTCTCAAAATATGACATGCCACTTTCAAAAGAAGCTGGCAAGCAGCATCAAAAGTCCATTTCAATAAGGTATCCCTTATAAATAAAACATTGCCATCTTTCCCTAGAGCATAGCTCTGTGGGTCAGGGCCCTGTCATGCTAAGCACATGTACTTAAGCTGGTTGAGCTCTTCGGAGCAAGGGCTAACAACAGAGCTTGGTTTTACAGTGAAAGTCTAACAGCGTAAGTACTTTGCTACAACGAGTTAGATGCCGGCACCGCAGTGACTATGGAGACATATGGCCAGCATCAATTAGAGACACAGCAATGTCTTGCACAAATGTTCATTATTTGTACAGCAGTAAAATTCAAAGGTGGCTCAGCTGTGGTCTGCATGCTGCTAGCTGCCTGGCAAACACAGTCAGATCAATAAAAAGGGACATAGGCTATATCTATACAACAAACTTACTCTATCAGGCTGCAGTGCTCTCACGCGCATTTCTTCCTAGATACCTCCTGAACTGGTAGCTGTGTGGCTGTCTCTGACTAGCTCTGCAGGTGGACTATATTTCACGTAGGGCCAGGGTAACTGGCACCACCATGCAACAGAGCTGACGAGTCCACTTGCAGCCCCACAGGGATGCAGCTACACTGCTTCCAGTTCAGGAGGAAGCCTGCATAGAGCCATGCACCACAGTTGAGGATGCTGCTGTGGGGCATAGGAAGGTTGTGGTTGAGGCATGGGACCAGGCACCACAATTCTGCCTTAGTCTAAAAGTGTAACCCTTAAAACCCTTACTCAGCTGCCACTGGAGCTCCATATTTGCCTCCTGTTAAGACTCAAAAATTCCCTCAGCAGCCGTGGACTGGAGTGTCTGCACATGTTCCAGTTCTGACGGCTTTAGGCTCATCTTCCACCCAAGCACAGTCAGGATGCAGATATTAAGCATTCCTGTGCCTTTATCCATTGACCAACCCCAGTCGTCAACACCACCGGTGGCATCTGTGGGTGGTCCGCAATCACCGCTGGCCACTGCCAATGCTACTGGTGGCCTTTGCGGGTAGTTGCCGACCGCCAGTCAGCACTCACCACCGCCCCACCTCCCCGCCCCCCCGACAGCACTGCAGCTGCCTGCGGGAGCTTACTGCTTGCCACCACCATGCTCCCACCACCGACAGCACTGCCACTGCCTGCGGGACCTTGCTGTGCCCCCCCCAGCCACCGGGGGCATGTGGCGTTCATGCCTTGATCCAGTAGACTTTGTCACAGCATATTTAATATAGGCTAACAAGGGCAGGCTCATAACGAAATGAGTCACTTCCTTGTTAAGTAAGGTCCTGAGGAGGGGGCACCCCCTTTTAAACAGCCTACTGGCCAGACCACTCTCCTCTGTTATGAATGACCTTCCAACTCAGAGATGCCAGCGGGTATATTCTTTAACAGATCCTTTGGCATTGGCCCTCCAGCCCCAGCCCAGGAGAAGCCAGCAGACAAACAGTTCTGCTGCTCTTCTGCCCCATTTCTCCAGCCTGGGGAGTCAACAAGCTGCACCTTTTGCTCTTCTTTCCAGCTTTAGGTTTTTCCAAGGAATACCTACAGCTCACTCATCCAATTCTTGCTAACTACCCCAATCAAAGATCTCTGACAACCATCAAAGTATCTCCTTCTAGGGGCTCCTGCAGACCGATATGACACCCCACACTCCTAATTCAGCTGAGTCAGGAAGCACCTCTTTTGCCACTAGAGAGAAGGACTTTAAGGGTTGTAACACATTATCAGGTTGTAAAGTGTAACATCTATCCTGGCCCTAAAAGTGGCACATCCATGATTTTGGCAGAGAGATTCTCTCTGCTTTGGGGGATACATTTTTTTTTAGGACTGGATGTGGGAAAATTAGGTTTCGTCATGTGGATGAAATCACAAGACAGTTTAACCCTGTGTAAACAGAGCTGGTTCAGTCCAACTGCCCAAGAGAAGAAAAAATAACAGGTAAAAAAAATCCAGGGATCCCACCTACGCATTCCAGCTACTAAAAACAGTAAAACCACTCAAGGAAGAAACACAATCTGGTCTGGCAATGGGGAATGATCTTTAAACAAAGAACAAATAAAACACTACTGGAGCCTGCATAGAGATACCCTTTAGCATCTTTCTTTAGTGTTGATTTTAATAAAGCCTGCACATATAATTAGCTATGGTAGAGGTAGCTCTGTTATATTGTAGTGGAACATGTTTCTGTGGTAGCTTCCCAAACAGTTTCAGTATGTCTGAAACATCTCTCCTGCCAATTGTATGTGCTCTGTACATGTCTAGCACCTGTCCCAAAGCTCTGTACATTTCCCAAGTCTACTTTTACCACACCCCTAAAGAGCACTCTCTCATAATCACCCACATAAATCACTTAAAGAAACAGTCTGTTCCCCTGAACTACTAACTGGCTGTGTACCCAAAGCGTTATTGAAGAAGGACTAGACTTTTGTCAGGCCACACGCTAAGATATATCATACTCCCAGGAGCGATTGGTACATTTCTCCAAAGGAGCTCAGAAGCAGGGAGCCTTCCCAAGTGATTCTGTGTTTTATAGGTGTGTCCTAGCCAAGTAAGGCACTGACATGGAATTAATGAATTTTAACACAACGTTTGTTTTACAGATATAAATACCAATTAATTGAGTACCTGCTTAAGTTGCCCCAATGTTATCAGTTAAACGGTTAACTGGTAACATGAATCTACTGGGGACCACTCACTGCCTGTACTCATTCATTCTCTGGTCAGCAGCACTGAGCTGAGAAAGCCCTTTGCCTGCTGCTTTCGCTGGCGCGCGGCTCCCTGCCCAGCTTGTTGCTGGCAGCAGGTGCACACGAGCCTTGGGGTGGATGGCAGGTAAGGGGCCAGGGCTGCGCTGCCACTTGAAAGAGCAGGGCCATCGTGGCTCCTCCACTGCTTCCCTGCCTTGCTAGGTACTAGTTCCCTCTCCTCCTTCATCCTCACTCCTCCCTCCCTCCTGCCTGCCCTGCTGCCTTCAGGGGCATCACACCGCTTCCCTTTCCCCCTTCCACACTGGGCTGCTCCCTGCTGCATGCTAAACAATAACTGGTAACATATTACCAGTTATTAATATGTGAATTGTTAAACATTTAACTGTTTACATCCTTAGTTTGTCCACACCAGTGCAATTCCAGTTTAGCTTGGTGTAAAGGGCAACAGAACTGGGCCCACTAATTTTAGTCACTGCAACCTGAAGTACTGTTAGCAACTCTGGAACATCATTAAATATAAACTATGATTCTGTATGATCACTACTATCCCCCCAAAATATGCCCCCTCAGTAATTACTTTGATTCATGTGTAGAGACCTATTGAATTCATGGTGGAAGTGGGGTGCACTGTGGCTCCTTTCATTTTGCAGGTTCCCCTGTGCCCTCTCCCTCCACAACTAATTGGTTGATGGGCCCCGCTTGCGGCTCACTCCTGATCAGCAGGGAGGCAAAAACTGCCATTGTAAATATGGCACTGTTTTTGCCTCCTGCCATTGACTGGCTGAGGTGGGCCCCAGACAGCCCTGCTGTTTGCTGCTGACTAGTGAGGAAGCAAAAACGGTGCTATGTTTAAAACTGTTGTTTTAGCTTCCCTGATGATCAGGATGGAGTGGCGAGATCCATGACTAATTTACAGCAGGGTAGGGGAGAGGGTGGGGGAGCAAGGTACGTGTTGGAGACCATGCAAGATCAAAGAAGCCGCCGCACACTCTACTTCCACTGTGAATTTGGTAGGTCCCTATTCATGTGCAACATCTCTCTAAATGCAGCCACTTCTTTACATGCAGTGAACAGAGTTGAGGGTTGTGTACCATTTCAGACAAGCTGACATTATTTAGGTTCCTTCAAAAGTTACAGTGACCTCAGAAGAAAGGAAGCTGGAAGCAGGGGACCAGACTTGATGATCTTACAGGTCCCTTCCAGTCCTACAGTCTATGATTCTATGAGCAAGACACCATCCAAGCAGCATGGCATAATATGTTACACACCCAGAAGTCCACATCCCCACTGAAGATCTATTCAACAGCCCTGGCACCATAGTCATTATCTTCCCACTGTTCTACTGAAAATGAAATCAAAAGGCAGGGGACTGATTTCTCTTTTTAATTTTATATTCATTTATTGCATATAGAACCTAATGGAAACAGAAACAGGAACATATCAGATAACTGATCACCCAATTAGAGAAGTTAATGGACAAACATTGTCCTGGGAGATATTTCATGAATTGCCGTAGAAAAATAAGCACCGGATAAGCCATCAAACATTTGAATTACATACCGAGATAACATTAACTGATTTAGCAGCAATAGCAGAGCAGGGAAACAGCAGTAGTGTTCATCATAAAGAGCTGAAAAGCAGGGAATTCATGCTAGCAAACACCAATTCACATTTGTTAAATACTGTGAATAGGCTTAGAGATCATACAAGGCTTGCAATTAATTCCATGTTTAAAGATATTGAAATACATTATACTGAAGCACCTCAGATGAGCGGGTGTGCTATTTATTAAGGTGCTCATTAGGTGGATCCTTCTGTTTGCAGACTGGAAGTTTTCTTCATTATCTTAAGTGAAGTGGCACAACCTTCTAACAGGAACTGCTTCAGTTTCCAATAAGACAAGTCCCTATTAGCCACCAAGTACAGAATTTGTTTTAATAAAATGTGATGACATAAAAAAATTAGGCAGATTGTTGGTGGTGAAGTTTTTTTTTTATTCTTGTTGATTGGGAGGCAGGGGGCAATCCAGTAAACCAGAGGACAACGTACCCATTTGAATACCACTTTTTTGTATACGTTTCTCACCTAGGGGGCTAGATTTTCAGGCAGAAAACACATATGGATTTTCTGAAAGAGGTAACTTTTCTTCACTTAGAACAGATGTCATAGTTCATCATATAAATCAGGGCTGTGCTGAGCAACTTTTAAGGAGATGGCAGGGCCCCAGGCCCCATGGCCTGTGTTAGCATAAGCCACAGACCCTCTGGCTCCCACCCGTAGCTCCCTGGCTATGGGTTACCCCACTGCACTGCAATGCATGGGAGTCCCAGGTTGCTGACTCCCCTCGCCCTGTGAACTATACCACATCATGCCATGCTGTCCCCTGGAGCAGGAGCAGAAAATGGAAGGTGGGGAAGGAGGAGGAACCCAGAGACCCCAGCTGCAACCAGAGTGATGGGGAAAGTAGTGACCGGGTGGGAGCCTGAGGGCTGCAAAATAATTCTGTTAGGCCATATGCGACCTGCAGGTCAACAGATTTCTGTCCTCTTTCTGTCTCCTGCTTTGATCAGCACTGACACTAATGAACTCGGCAGTTGCATTGACATATGGATCTTTGTGGCCTTTGTTAGTTCCTCTGGTCCTTGCTTAGTCCCGTAGCAGAGTTATCATTCCAAATGGCACAGACCCATTTTCTAAAACCCTCAGTAATGACAGAAAGGGAAGCCTGCCCTCATCTCCACTGGCCTAGAACACCTATCTGAAAAGGTACTTTCCCCCCCGAGTCTCGATTAACACTCCCAGTCAAAGACAGCTTCATACATTCACAGCCATTCTCAGTCATCTAAAAAGGGCTGTGTCCATTCTAGCCCCTTCTCCCCCCACTCCCCACTCTCTTTCTCTCTCCAGTGGTTGGTATACCCCAGTTCCCCACACCAGCTCCAGGTATTAAAGCAGCTCACTATTCCTCTGATGAGTATAACTACAGTACACCAAAGCTGAGTGGATTCTTGCCTCCCTCCCTCTTCTAAAACAGAAAAACAACCTGAAGGTTTATACCATCAAGTGTTATAGACAGACCTGTGTAAACCCAGATCAAGTTCAGGAAACTTTCAACAATCCTGGAACAACTGGTCATCTCAGGGGAAGGAAATGTGAAAATCTAATTTCAGCTTTATCCCCTTATGAGTGGCATTGAAAATCTTAAGCATTTAAAAAAAAAAAAAAAAAAGTCAGACCCAAAAGAGAGTTAAAATCATGCAAGTTAATACACACACACAAATACACTAAATGTTGGGGGGGTTTAAGATACCTTCCAGTTGTGGAACTTTCAGTGTCACATTTTCAAGCTTTTCCTCTCTGTAGTAAAATCTAAACATCTTTTTTAAATGAAAGCTGAGCATCTCATGCACTCGCATGACTCCACAAATCAGAGTGAATGCAATCAATTGAAAAGAAATGTGGCCCCTGTACCTAGAGACAGAAAAAAAGACTGGTTTGGATAATGTATCTTCCTACCACCACATGATTATTTCCTGTAATGTACACTGTGTAGTTTTCAATAAACCAAATAATGAGCTTCCAACATTTTCCTTTGAAGATTATTCCACAAATAATGCATCTCACTGTCAAGAAGTTTTTCTACCATCCATCTTAATATTGCCTATCTTAATTCAATCTCATTATGCCTCTTCTCATTCACAAATGTCCCTCCTCATGCTTAATAATTCCTCCCATTCCTAGGTGCTCATATTCTACAAGTATTTGTAGTCCATTTTCAGTTCCTCTTAGCTGTCAATTAGGAATAAATATACATTATAAACTGTTTTAGTCTTTCCTTGCAAGTCCCTTTATTATTGTTGATTTTTTTAACACCCTCCAGTTGCCAATATTGTTCTAGTAATTAGGTGTATAAATGGAACACAGCATAGTCTCAGGACAACCATTACAAAGCTAAATATAAAAAGACTTTTTACCCACTTGTCCAGTGATATTATACTCACATGTACTCCAACAGAATACTGGATGCTTAATATTGTTTCATAATATATAATTAATTTGCTACCTACTATCATCTGTAAACTTTTCTCATTATTTCCCCAACAGTATATTAATTTTCATTTTTTCCAAGATGAATTACATTGCTATATTCAACACATGTTCATAATCACTTACGTCTTGGGATTATTCTTTCTATGAACCAATTTAAAAAAAAAACACAATACCCACCCTAATTTTGAAAGCAACGATCAATCATTCTAAATGAACTAAGAAACCTCCAAAAAATACAGACTCGAGATGCTGCACATGCCATGCAAAGCTATCAGTCCATTTTCTTTATTACATAAATGTATCAGGAACAACCAGTGATATTATTTTTAATTCCAAGAAATCAGACATGACATTAGCAAAGAGACACTTGGTCTTTGCCTGCCTTCTTGTCCTGTGGCAGTGCACCAGATGGCCACAGTGCTGCCTCCACAACTGTATCCTGACATTTGTACCTAAAAACAGAAATTAGTTTGGATTGTGCAGATGTCTGACGTCACTTATCTGCATGATATCAGACATCTTCACTAATGGTCCTTCCAAGTTGTATTGTAAATGATTGCTCTGAGCCATAGAGATAGTTGTCCAATACAGTTTAGGTTACTTTAGGTGAAATTTAGGGAGACATGGCACTATGCTGCAGTGGTTTGCAAAATCAGGACATTTGAGATGAAAAATTAGTAGTAAAACAAAATATAGGCCTGAATCTTCTCTCCACGTCAGGAATAGCTACATGAACGCAACAGAATTAAACTGTTCTAAGACTTATATTGGCAAGAGAACAAGCACCTCATTCCCAGTTTTCTATGAAATGCAGTTCTGTCTCAAGAGCACTGCTAAAGAGTCAATAATAACAGATACTCATGCCTCGATTCATAAGAAAATAATATCTACACAGTAATGCTGCAAAGAGTTATTATTAAAATATATAACAGTCAGCCATTTCCACTATTTTAAATACTTCAATAATCATTCTTGCCTAATTAATAAGGCATAAAAGTGATCTCTTTCACATAATGCAAAATACACAATGCTAATTGCACTGATGTTTATATGGAGAAAACACAAGCATCAGCTGTATTTTAAGTTGGTACAGTAACACAGAGTCAAAAATCAACCCTTCCATCTTTACAGTCAAAAAGCAAGAAACCCTGGCAGATATGTGGTTAAGCAGTCATAGAAGCAAAAACTGATACTGCTGTCATATTGTTCATTCATCACTTTCTCAAGCATGTGCAAACACTCCATCATTTGGGTGCCACAGGTTGGAAAGAAATAGGCAGTGTGGAAATGTAGGGCCCTGACCTCTTCTTCTCTCCTGAGCTGATTAAGGGAGAGAGGGCAAATCCCCTGTTACCTGAAGTACATGATGAAGGATTGTTAAACCAAACCCTCTCTAGGGAGTAACCTAAAGAAAACTTCATGATTCCATGGGCAAACAGTAAAGAGTCCCTAACACGATAATATCTGTACAAGATGATATGGTCCACAACAATGCTGTGGAGAGTGCTGTAGTAACTCTGCTCCCAGCTACTGTGTAATGTGCAGGGCATGCATTAACTACATTATCTTGTAATTAACTGCCAGCTACCACATCATTAAAGATTCATTTCACAGTTAACTGTGCATGGCAAATTGAAGATACAGTGGGCTCCGTACACAGGCAAGAGTAAAGGGGGTTGGAACTTGAACCGCCTGAGGCCAGCAGGAACAGCTGCAGCCCAGGGACGGTCATGGAAAAAAGGGTTTATGTATTATCAAACTCCTCAGGTGCAGAACTTACCTTGCGGAGGGTCAGCTCTTTTCAAGTCATAGTTTCATAGTTTCTAGGGTCGGAAGGGACCTGAGCAGATCATCTAGTCCGACCCCCTGCCATGGCAGGAAGAGCACTGGGGTCAAACAACCCCAGTAAGGTGGTCATCCAACCTATTAGTACTTATTAGTCCTATTAGAACTCCATGGGAATGCAACCCACATGTCCCACCATTAGTCTAGCACATTTGCTACATAAATTAACAGCCATGCAGTAAAAACGGAGTAGACAAATGACATGCAGCCCTACTGCTTAGTAAATCACTGGAATCCAGGTAAGGTTCTCCTTTGTGTAATGGAATGTTAGCACAGTGAAAAATGTATTTTACTACATAGGAAAGTTACCACATAGACCACGTTGTGTCCACTCGCCTTCATTTTCATCCTCAGGCTTAACCCTTTGCTTAGCACAAACTTGCTCCCCTGCCGTACAGTGGCTAAGAACTTTAACTGCGGCCACAGCAGGCAGAATTTATTGTGGGCACAGTTGAAGTCCTGGGTAACTTACAAAATGACAATCAATGAATACATCTACAAAGCAAAGCATTGAACTAACCTTTATTACATGACCCTAAAGGCTCATGTAAGTATATGTAATCTAGGGTAACCTGTAAGAACAAAACGTGTAAAAAAAAGAACATTGACTTTACAATGTTTTGATAAAACACATTCATTACACTATGTTTAGAAAATGGTTCTTACTATCTGCAATGATAATTTCATTTTCTCTTGTCCTTTTTGTAAGGACAAAACTATGGTCACTTGACAAGACACAGAATCACTGAAATGTTTTAACTACTTGCCCAACAGCTGTCCCTAAGTACTGAAAAATACTGAAGTACAATCTCTCTGCTAATTGTCATGATGATGGCTCAGTAAACTCAAACCTAATGTACTGCATTATTCAGCCATTTCTCTTTGCCTCCCAGACCACAGTAGGGGTCTAGATGCTGCTCATCAAGCCAAAAGTTGTTTCACAAACCTCGTTTTCAGTAAATTTTGTATGGTAACAGGCAGAAGGACAGTATAGCCTTTCAAACCAAGGGGGAGAGCACTGGACCCTATTCTCAGGCAACTCATTTGAATGCTTATTCTCATGGAACTTGGTTGGTCAGATCCTCACTCCTGATACCAATCCTGCAAAAGACCCATAAAGAAAGCACCTGTAAATGGGGAGCTGAATATTACCATCTCACAGGGAAATCATAAAACCAGTAGTTCACTCTATGCCACCCCCTAAGCACACGGCCCCATGAGAGGAGCTGGAAGTGTGGATAAACAAAGGCTCTTCACCTGTGCTCCAGTGATTTCCAGCCAGCACAATAAGCTCTTGAGGACCACTCCATGATCCCATAAGCTTAAGCTGCTGTGACTTATGCTGTAGCCAAAATCTGGGATCTAAGGAGTGAGCAGAGATCTTTGCCCCAACCATAGGTCCTTCATGGGGTGCAGCTTGGTATTTCAGCTGGACCCAAGGAACACACAGTACAACTCTACTCAGTGTAGTCGAAGATGTGCTTGGTACAGTACCATTCTGGCAAAACACGTGCGTGCCCCCTCTTTCATAGGAAAATGCAGTAACACTGATGTGAATCCCAATAACTTCCCTGATGAATCGGACCCATTTTTTCACCAAAGTTTTTTCAGGTCGAGTTCGCCTTCAGATTCTCCCTGTAGCGAGCATTGCAAACAACAGATGATGAAGAAGCTTAGATGGAAAGCCAGGCAGATCAGGGGCAGCAGCGGAATGAGATGAGGTGAGAAAATTCATACCTTGGTAGCAAGGGAGTGCCCAGTCCAGCTGGTCCTTTTCCAGGGGGAGTCGAACAGGTCTGTGATGGAAGTTTTCCTGCTGACCCGTCTGCGGGGTCTGGCCGTGCAGAAGCCTCCTCTCCACTGCTGCCCCCTAAGAGCGGAGGCAGGCAGAACGCGCCAGCACTGCCCATGGGCAGACAGCTCTTTCCACTCGCAGGGGACTAGCCTCTTCATCCACCTCAAGGATTAAAAGGGCCTGGAGCAGCTGTGAGCGCAATGCTTAGCCAGGCGTGCCATTCCTTTCCCAAACTAGTGTTCAACCCGCGACCTGGCCTGCCTGCACCTCTGCGCCAATCCCCTTCCGTGCGGCCCCCACCCAGCCCCTTAGCAAACCACCTTCTCCGAGGCTCGCAGCCCCCTGGATCCTCCAGCCGGCCGACAAAGCCGCTCCAGTGGCTCACAACCCTTTTCCTTAATCTCCAAGCCAGCCCTCGGGGAGCGCCCACTGGGTTTTTTGACTCGCGCCAAAAATGCCAGAGGTGCCCTCCAGCCGCCAAAGAGCGGGGGGAAGCCCCAGGGAGGTCCTGAGGCCGGGGGTCTCTGGAGAGGGCGAGCGCTGTGCGGCGGCGCCCTGCCG
>NW_017729030.1:31015320-31031136 GCF_001723915.1 Gavialis gangeticus | reverse complement strand
GGCTAGTCCCTCCCCCCCCGGCCCGGCCGCGCTCAGGAGCTCGCTGCCCCGCAGGACGAGATCAGCCCGCGGGGGTGGCCAACTCCTGCTGCCCCTCCGGAAAGGCTCCGGGGCAGAAGCCCGCCCTGTCCGCGCCGCGGTGAAGTCACTCAGCCCCCCTCAGCCTCTAGCCCCCGCTTGGGAAATCATAGAAAATGCGGGCCCCCGACAGCCGGCTGCGCTTTCAAGAGCCTCCTGCAGATCCCTGGGAAGAGCTAACACCGTGCGGGCTGGAAGGGACCTCTGGAGGGCACCTAGCTCAACCCTCTGCTCCGACTACATCATCCCAGCCCACGCTCTGTCCACCGGGTCTTCAAAACTTCCAAGTATGGAGAGTCCACCACCCCTCTGGTAACCCGTCCCAGTGCTTCCACCCTCCTCGTGAGAAAGTTTCTTCTAATATCTAACCTAAACTTTCCTTCCTGCATCTTGAGACCGTTCTGTCATCTGTCACCACCATGAACGCCGCGAGCCCCCAGAGGCTGGGGGACACGGCGAACTCCCGCAGGTGGCGGTGGAACTGCTGGCAGTGGGAGTGTGACGGTGGCAAGCGGGGAGCTTCCACAGGTGGCCACAGCACTGGCGGGGGTGGGCAAGCACTGACCAGCAGTCGCCAACCACCCGCAGATGCCGCCATCAGCATCAGCCAGCAGCGATTGCAGACCAGCCACAGATGCTGCTGGCAGTGTCAGCGGCAATGGGGGCTTGGGGTGGTGAGTGGCGACCTCCTGCAGGTGTCACCAGCACTTTTTTGCAGGGTGTGCACCACCATGCTTAGGGGGTACATACACACCTGCATGCACCCCCTGTGCGTTGCCAATGGTTACCACTGAGAACAGCCTCACTCCACCCTCTTTATAACCCCCCTGCAGGTAGCTGAAGGCTGCAATTAAATCCCCACTCAGTCTTTTCTGCTCCAGACTAAATAAACCCAGTTCCTTCAGGCTCTCCTCACAAGTCATGTGCCCCAGGTCCCAAAACATTTTCGTTGCCCTCCACTGGACTCTCTCCAATTTGTCCACATCCTTTCTGTAGTGGGGGGCCCAAAACTGAACACAGTACTGCAGATGTGGCCTCACCAGTGCTGAAAAGAGGAAAAGGGTCACTTCCCTTTCCCTGCTGGCAACACATCTACCAATGTAGCCCAGTATGCCATTAGCTTTGTACACAACAAGGGCACACTGTTGGTTTATATTCAACTTATTGTCCACTGTAATTCCCAGGTCTTTTTCTGCAAAGCTGCTGCTTAGCCAGTTGGTCCCCAGTCTGTACTGGTATATGGGATTATTCCATCCTAAATGCAGGACTTTGCACCACTTCTTATTGAACCTCATGAGATTTCTTTTGGCCTAATCCTTCTATTTGTCTAGGTCTTTCTGAATCCTAGCCCTACCCTCCAGCGTATCTGCTACTCCCCCCAGGTTGGTGTTACCTGCAGACTTGCTGAGAGTGCAATCCGTTCCATCTTTCAGGTAATTGAAAATGGGAAAAAGGAAAATACAAAGGCGAGGAAAGTCAGAGCTGACATTTTGATTTACGAGCAGTCTTCAACTATCTGAAGCGTGGTTATAAAGAGGATAGAGCTGGGCTGTTCTCAGTGGTGGCAGATGACAGAACAAGGAGCAACGGTCTCAAGATTCAGCAAGGAAAGTTCAGGTTAGATAGTGGGATAAATGTTCTTACAAGGAAGATGGTAAAGCACTGGAACAAGTTACCCAGAGAGGTTATAGACTCTCTATCCTTAGAGGTTTTGAGGACCTGGCTAGACAAAGCCTTGGCTGGGATGATCTAGTTGGGGATGGCCCTGCTTTGAGCAGGGGGTTGGACTAGCTGCCCTCCTGAGGTTCCTTCCAACCTGAATTTTCTATGATTCTATGATTTTTTGTGTCCACAGAAAAATGATGGATCAGATTTTCTGTTGGGAAGAACTTAAAGATCACTGCCACAGCTTCCTCTATGAAAGCTCCCCCCCCCCCCCCAAGTTTCACTGGGTAGTATCCACTGGCTCATTGGACACATTCAAGGGCTAGGAGGCACTGGCCAGTGTACTCTGTTCCATGTACCCTCTTGGAGCACTTGTTTTGAACCTCTGAGTTCCATCCCTATCTTGTCTTTCTGTTGTCCCAAGCAAGCAGTGATGTGCACATTGTGCCCCCCCTGCCCCCCCCATCAAGGGGGCTTATAGCTCCAGCTGGTGGGCTTTGGCCCATATTGTGGAACAGCACATCAAAAGGCCTGTTTGAAATCCCTGGGTTTGTCTTTTGAATCAGTGCTAACAGGGCTAGCATTGTCTCGCACCTCCTTAAAGGATCTTATGGCATGCTGGTTGAGAACCACAGTGCTGGAAGGCCCACCTAGGCCCAGAGGGCAAGCATGATTAAAGTACTCTGGCTTCCATAGCACGCAAGTGAGTGATACAGCCAGCATTGAAAGCTTGATCTATAAGTTTGACCCCCCCAAAGCAAGTCCACAAGGGAAGTTCAAATTTTAGAGCCATGGCCAGTCACTCTGCCAGTGTGTCTACTATACCTATCTGTCCATGCACACATGCACACTGGGGTACGCAAGCTTATGCAGAAGCATAAGTACGGCAGGGCAACTGAGGCAGATTCCCCTGCTGCTGAGTGGCGGGGGAGTGGGCAAGAAAATATCAGCTGCCACTGCAGCTACCCACTCAAGCCAGCAGCACAGCAGCAGCCAGGAGTCCATGTGTAGATGAAATGAGGGGCAGGTGTATGTAACACTTTAAAGTGAGTTAAGTGCTTTTGCACCACTTTAATGGTGTTGATGTTTGCATGCATCGGCAGTGTATTGCACAGTAATCCTAGTTGCTGTAGCAAAATCAGCGGCATAATGCACCTTAAATGGCTTGAGGCACAGCACAGTTTGCTGCCCCACAGCTGCGGAGCAAAGCACCAGGCTCTGTGCAGCGCAGGGGCTCTGCAGGAAGCCCGTACAGACAGCCTGGCAGCAACCCGGGAAGGCAGGTCCCACCACTGGCGACATGTAGGGGGTGCATGTGGCGGTGCAACCCCTATAAAAAGTGTCAGTGGTGCTGACGGTGACAATGTCAGTGGCACCTGTGGGTGGTTGCTGTTTGCCTCCCCCCCTCGCTGCCGACACCACTGGTGGCATCTGTGGGAGGTCTGTGATCTCCACTGGCCACTGCCAACGCTGCTGGTGGCATCTGCAGGTGGTCACCAACCACTGGTCAGCATTTGCCACCCTGCCTACCTGCCACTGATAGTGCCATGGCTGCCTGCAGGAGCTCCACACTTACCTTCACCACAGTCCTGCTGCCGCCGCCTGCCAGAGCTTGCCATCCCCCCCAGCTGCCAGGGACATGTGGCATTCATGAGCCCTGCCCAAAGGAAAAAAAAGCAGTGAGCCTGATCCTTTTTTTTTCCCTTGGAGCCTGCCTTCCTGCCTGAGCTTGCCCTCCTCTGCCCGGTTCTTCCCTCTGCGGCTGTGGTGCCCCCTGGGACCGCCTGAGTCGGGTGCCTGAGGGCAGGTGACACCTGGGAGGGGGCCGCCACTGCTGCAGAGGGAAGCACCAGCCTCACCCCACAGCCCAGGGACCGCTCTGCCTCCCAGCAGCTTGCCCTCCTCTGCCCACCGCCAGAGAGGCAAGTAAGTTTGGGTGTGTGTACAACTTGGGGTTTAAAGGGCCCTAAATTGAAGTGGAGTTTTTAAAAACCCACTGCTTCAATTTAGGGCCCCTGTTTTGTCTACACATGCCCACTGGTGTCTTCAGGTGTCCCACTGCTCTGGGCACCTGGCTGCTTCATTAGGCCCCTGCATGTGTGGTTATGCTGGGCTGAATATATATTCATAATTGTCAGCTATTGTGTGGTTTTGTTCTTTCTTCAGAGGTAGCTCTTGCTGCTCTGAGAGAGAAGACCCTGGGCTGGATGGACCTCTCATCTGATCCAAAGCACCAGTTCCTAGATTCCAAACAGATATGGGGGATATGTATATGCAGCAGATACAGATATGTAGTTTTTGCTAGTCTAAATATACAATTTTTTAGATGAAAGTCTAAAAACAGAGTCTGGTGATTTCATTCTCCTGATTAAGTTGGGATATATTGAAAATGATTCATGATGAATCACTCCAAGTGACCAGTCTGCATTTAAAATGGTAAAGAACTTCGGCAATAAAACCAGGCATGTTGGATGTACTATCAATAATCATTAATATCATATTTGTGTTCAATATGGTGCCCTATGCTGGAAGGTCAAAACCAAACAACTAAGAGGTCTGTACAGCCAGGTGTTCTCTCTTTTCATTTTTGTCTTCTTTAATGTTACAGCTTTTTCATCCAATTTACCACAGGACCAGCCCTGTTTTTCTTAAAGCCAATGAAAGTTTTTGTAACTGACTTAACTGCAGGAGTAGGATACAAGCACCTGGCTTTAGACAGTGGTTTTCAAAGTAATGTCTGCTCAATCTTCCCCAGGTTTACAGAG
This sequence comes from Gavialis gangeticus, assembly GCF_001723915.1. Taxonomy (NCBI): domain Eukaryota; kingdom Metazoa; phylum Chordata; order Crocodylia; family Gavialidae; genus Gavialis; species Gavialis gangeticus. The sequence continues at coordinate 31,026,628 of NW_017729030.1, read as the reverse complement.
GAATTGCTTTCTCCCACCCCAGTGCATCAAAACAACCAGCTAGAATTTGCCTCCTGACCTGTGTGTGGAGGGAGGAACAAGGATCTTTCACTTCAGTGCTACCATCACCCACTTCCCAAGAACCAACTGGAGGAGGGAAGAATCTGGAAAATATTGCAAAATATTGCCACTTGGGATGATAAAGCTATCTAGATTGTCAGTTGATGATCTTTGGGTTTGTTTTTGGGCAGTCCCTGGCATTACTTAAAAAAATAGTTACCTCAGCTGCAGTGCTTCCCATAAGAGCCACTGCACTATCCAGCAATCAGGTGGTTGACCCACCATCTTGTTCTTTGAACAACCGAAGCACCATTTTTGTTCTTTGCTGTGCCTCCGGTTTTCTTCCCTTTGCCCTTGATTCACCCTTTATGGTGTGGGGCAGAGCAGATAGCACAGAGGTGACCTTGACAGATTTAGGCCACCTAAGGATTCCTTTATTCTGGGAGAATACTTTCACAAAAAAACCCTGTATTTTTTTTCAAGCTTTCCTTGTACCTATGCAACTCCAATGACATCAACACATGTTCCCAAGCATTACTAATAGTCAAATTTGGCCTGATGTCGTCATGAAACATTACAACATTGTAATAAAAGGTAAGCTACACAGTAAAGTACTTTTCAGTAGCTCTGGGTGTGAATTAAAAAACAAATGTTGAACTTTGGTGATTGGTTTTATCTCTTATTTTCTCATTTTAATTAAATTGAATGTCTTTTTGACAATGCAAACTGCTAAATAACTAAATAAGGTAAAAAGTGCATCAAAAAAATCAGTAAACTGTTTAACTGTATGGAATTAATATTCCCAAAGCACTCATGCACTATCAGAATTGTCATTTTTACAAGAGCGAGAATGTGAAATATTGCATATTTTAAGGGTTTTTTTAGGATCACATGAAGTGTTTGCCCCCCCACACACACACACACAAACACACACCTGTATACATACCCCATGTACATACACATCTACATAATACATACAAATATATACATTGATAGCAATTCAATAACAGGGCCTATCACAGGGGAGGCCAGGAGGGCCATTTGGCCCAGGCTTCTCATTCATGGATGGCCTCAGATTTAGACTTTTTACGTTATCTCCAAATGAGGTTATGCATGCAGACACAGAGATACACTGACAGGATTGAAAGAAGAAGATGTTCATCATACAACTTTAAACTTGTGTCCCATTACCGGGCCATGCCGCCTGTAGTACACTATAAATTAATATTTTTTTAATATACTGGGAGCCTCAAAAAATGGAAGTGGCCCGGGCCTCTCTTGACCTCTGAGAGGGCCTGTTCGATAATAATATAAAAGTTCCTCTTTACTTACACTAAGATGTTCCCAAATTCCTAAATACACGTCCTGGTAATACTAGCTTGGGGCAGGCTGGGAATGATTACTGAGTCACATTTTACACTGCATCTGCCAGGCAAATTGGATCTCAATACTTTTTACAACATTAAACAAATAAATAGGAACAAGTTGAAAAAAAAATGATCATTGACTTTTCTCCCTTGAAAAACTGAAGCTTCGTTCTGATATCTTCGTCAATATTGTACCAGGTACTATGTGATCTTATTGATCCATTTTTAATCTGTGAAGGTCTTGTCCCCAGAACTCTGTAGCAGCTGATACATCCCTGTTTTGTATTTTTGTAAGCATTATAATTAACACTTTTCCACCTCAGTTGTAGTATTACATACAGACTGCACTGCTTAGTATGCTATTTTGTGATCCAGGTCTTCTAATGAGGTTTTCAGAATGACAATGCCTGAAAAAGAAATATGACAATATTAACACTTGGCTTTGACACACACAGAATATTAATTTACAGGATCTATGAAATATTCTTTGTCTGTTCTTAAATGATGGGCATTGATAATAATACTTCTTAAATGGTTTTCATACATAATCATACTTTATTCCTAAAACATTCTTTTACAACCTACACTTAAAAAATACAGCCACTTTAAAAAAAATAGTTAAAATAATGAAATGTAGATTGTATTGGCAAGAATATATAAAGAATCCATTTTTTAAATGATCAAAATAAAGACCTCCATTTAAAAAGCTACACAAAAAAGAGCAGTGTCTGGCTTTTGTGTTATGCTAATATACTTAAATGGCTAAATCCAAGCACACAGCTCAATATATATGGAAATCCTAGAAACATTTCCCAACCTGCTAGTCTTTGTACAATACAAAAGTAGGGCCCTATGCTGCCTTGGAGGCAAGGGTAGAATTACTCAAAAAAGACCAGTTAATAACCCTTATAAAATATTATTGTTACTCTCTGAAAATATGCCTGTGAAATCTTTAATCTATTAACTCCTGTATTACTAATTTTATCTAAAACATTTAATGCTGGGTTTTAGTAATCTAGAAAAGAGTTCAGCCAATACAGTTACTATCAAATGGCTTTGCTAGGTTTGGACATTTAAATACTCAAGTTTGCAAGATGGCCAAGGCTAATTTGAAGGTGGTAACAAACATCAACAGGCCCTGAAGAACAAAGGGAAGGAAGCACCAAGGCTAATCCTCATGATTTTGTTTAACTTGACCACTTAACTCCTGCCTCTACTACACATGTACCCATGTTTCTTGTAACTGTTAGAGCATACCTTTGCAAGGTTCACAGCCAGCAATGTGAGAAGGTGGCCAGGAGCCCACAGCAGCTGCCACACACAGGGGCATCAGTAACTTCTGGTTGACACTGTCACCACAATCGCAATCACTCAGCTGCAGCAAATGCCATTTTTTTCACCCTGTCCCCACTGGTGCCTGGGGCTGGTTATCCCTGTCGCCCCTTCCTAGTTACATGACTGTGTACACATAACACAATCCAGCTCATCCATTTTAAACACAGGAATAATTGGGATTTATGTTTTGATGGACCAGTGAGGGAGTATTTGGTTGCTTGGAGACTGAACATTTTGTAAGATCAGCTAACGTACATTGTCTTTTTCACACATTTTGTAGATAAATGTATTTCCTAAATCAATATTATTTATCAGTTTCAAACTTCAAAGCTCCTTTGTCTAGCTACTTGCTCCATATCATTGTTGTAATTACCAACTAGCCAGTTTTCTATCTACCATGTGACCTGCAAGACCTCAGAGAGTATATTAAAGTGGGTTTGTTAATATTTAAATTATTTAAATAAAGGTATTCCTTTGCATGGTAATTAGGTGACGTTTTAAACAGGAAGCAAACTATAGTTTCTGTTTTTTATGAAATATATTCATAATATCGAGTTAAAATCAGGCTTGATTTAAGTGAAGTTGATTAGCTATATACCAGATCTAAATCTGGCCCTACATTCCTGTTTCAAACACTACCTGCATATGTTCAAAACCTTTGAGACAGACACTGTGCTAAGACAATGGTGTTAAAACCAGTCTTTCAACAACTGTTTTGAGCTGTACACTTGAATCAATATAAAACAAGAATACTAAAGAAGCACAAATATCCCTCCGGCTAAGGGAAAAAGAATACCTAGAAGACAGGGAAAAACTATACAATATAGCAGAAGCGCAGGCCCTTCTGTGTTAAACTATCCTACTGCAACGCAAGGCTGTATATTAACTGAATGCAACTATGTGACTGCATCAAAATATATTTTTGGCCATTTTGACTATTATTTCAGAGATTCTGTAACAACATGGTCATCAGCAGCAAAGCAAGAAAAGAATGTATAACCTTTCACAACTTCATTATCTATTTATGGCCCAATCCCACCAACACTTACTGTCATGTTGTCGGTTCAGTTCACTGAGGCAGGAGCCACTTTTACAAAGAGGGTTCTTTATTCCTACTAATCTCTCTCACACCCAGAGCCATCGGACCCTCCCGCTCTGTTCAACCCTGACTAGCTGTGTAGAGGCATTCAATCCTCGCAGTTACTATTGTAAGTAGCCCTAAATGGAACTGCCTGCAATAAGCAAGCACTGTACATAGTAGCGTCCATACAATCCAACCTTTTTATTGGAACCTCCTTTCATAATACCAAAAAAATAAGCTAACCACAGCATGGACAGAAATGGCAAAAGAACTGTGGATGGTAGAGCCTGCATGGATGCATATAGAAATACAACCTGAAGAAAAGACATGAGAAATAGAGTAGATCTGTGAGTTGACTGATCATTGCTACTATATTTTACATTGGTGTACGGGTTACTTGAGGTTTCACGAGTTTTGAACACAAGATGATTCTAATACTTAAAAGCATCCTCCTGTCTTAGCTCTAGATACTGTACAGTGCACCCATCATCATCATCCAGCAAAGCATGAGTCCCAGTTATTCCTGTGCTTAAAAGTTAAGCACAGGTTTAAGTGCTTGGCTGGATCTGTTCCAAATTATTCAGCGCTTTGCAGAGTTAAGCCATCTGATCAAGAGGCTGGCTGTACCATTTAAGCTTAATTTCCCTAGTCTGCATTACTCATAAATGATTACCCAGTCTCCCATTCAAACAGAATATTATTTGTGTTACAAGGCCTGAGAGAATGTTGTAAAGCTATGCTATTAATGATAATATTTTACATTTATATAGAGCCTTTCCTCCCAAACAACTTCACACCCTAGATGCGGTCAATATATCATGCTGAGAGTATGTATTGTACAGATGCCTCAAGGGTGGGGCTGACAAGTAACCAGCATGAAGTATGCTGTCGTTAACAAGGGCATCAGGGAAACTGGCGATCAGGTTTTTTATTACGCCATAAACTGAGATTGTGGGGGGTTTAGATTCAGGATATTGAGATTCTGATGAGATTTATTTTTTCTTTAGTCATCAAATGAGATTTTCTCCTACTGCTCAGTCCAAAGAGATAATCCAATTCAGAGTTTTCTGCCTATAAAACATTAATCTCAACATGGAGGAACACTTCTATGTGAGCACTGTAGAGCATCAGCTTCTTCTTCGGGTAATTCCTGCCTTAACCTAAGTGCTAGTGATTTATTCACTTACCGCTTATTTTAATATGTCCATTCCCTTTCTCTCTGGTTTCAAATACTTGATACACTTATTTAGTTCCAATAGAGCTTTTACCATTACCTTGTAATAATTAGCTTATCTAAACTTTAGCATCACATTATCCAGTTATCTTAACTTTACCTATTCTGTACCCCACTCCACCTTTTCAGTTGTTTGGTTTTCTCTGCCCTTGCTTTGGGAGAAAGCAGGACAGTGTGGCACCTTAGAGACTAATGGGCTCAATGAAGCATAAGTTTCAGTAGATGACCACCTGCTTTTTCAGAGGCTAAGTCAGCTGCCACCTACAAAAACTTATGCCTTTCTGAATTAGTCAGTCTCTAAGATGCCATACTGCCATGCCTTCTGCCTGACATTAGGCTACCACAGATAATTATTCTTCTGCTTTGGGAGTGAAGTTTCCCCGCTCATAGATACATCCTGTGAATAAAGGAAGAGGACTCACTCCCAACCCCTTTTCAGTTTGGTTTTCTCTGCCCTTGCTTTGGGAGAAAGCAGGACAGTGTGGCACCTTAGAGGCTAATGGGCTCAATGAAGCATACTTTTTGGCAGATGACCACCTGTTTTGTCAGAGGCTAAATCAGCTGCCACCTACAGTCTTCAAACACTAGAAGAGCAATTATAAAGAGAATGGAGATAAACTTTTCTTTGGGGCTGCAGGGGATAGAACTAGGAGCAATGGCCTCAAACTTCAGCAGAAGAAATTTAGGCTGGAGATTAAGAGGAACTCGTAACTATGACAGTGGTCAAGCATGGGAACAGGCTACCTAGAGAAGTGGGCGAATTTCCATCCCGGGAATTTTTCAAGAGCAGTTTAGACAAACAGTTGACTGGAATGGTTTAGTCATACATGATCCTGCCATGATCAGGCTGATCTAGATTTCTAGATGACCTCCTGACATCATAGGTGGAGGAAGAAAATATTATTGGGGGGGCTATTATTTAGGGACACTTGCCCATGCACCCTCCCCCCCAGCAGATAAATCTGTCGTGGGGAAGGGGTGGGAGGAAGGGAGTGGGGCAGGAGCAGGGGCAGGGGCTGGGGCTGTTCATGGGACCATTGGAGCCCAGGCAGCTCCTCCAGGAGTGTGAGGAGGCTCCTGCTGCTGTGCACACCCTGGTGGAGGCCCAGAGGGCACATGTCCTCTGGATTTGTGCATGGGGTGGAGGCAGGCTGCCACTGCAGGCTGGGCTCTGTGCCTGACTGCCTTTGCCCTGGGAAGTTCCTGCTAGTCAGCACACGGCAGGCACATGGCGTTGTGCCACTTCCAGGGCAGCAGCAGTGAGGCACAGATCCCACCCCACAGCAGCAGCTCACCTCCACTCCACATACAAATCTGGGGGCATGTGCCCCTCCAGACCTCCTCTGGGGAGCACCCAGCGGTGGGACCCTCCCTGCACCCCTGGATAAGCCACCCAGGCTCTGACAGTCCCACAACCCACCCCAGCCCCTGTCTCTGCTTCTGCCCCACTCCCTCCTTCACTGCAGGGGCCTCAATCTGCTCCCTCACACCCCTTCCCCATGACAGACTTACCTGCTGTGGTGGGCAGTGTTCTACATGCTGCTGGGCTGTTGTGGCTGTGTGTCTGTACACTCATGGCACTCAGGACAGGTCCTGAATGATTGGAAAAGGGCCAATGTTGTCCCTTTTTTCAAGAAGGGGAGGAAGGAGGAACCAGATAACTATAGGCCAGTTAGTCTCACCTGTATCCTCGGCAAGACCTTTGAGAAAAGTGTTAAGGCTCACCTTTGTGGGGGACCAGTGGGTAAAATAATGCTGAGGGGCAATCAGCATGGATTCATAGCAGGCAGATCCTGCCTGACTAACCTGGCTTCATTTTACAACCAGGTCACAAAATGCTTGGATGAAGGAATAGAGGTAGATGTTATTTACTTAGATTTTTAAAAGGCCTTTGACACAGTGTCACATCCAATTCTTATAAACTAAACAGTTGCAATGTAGATTATTACACAGTCCAGTGGGTAAAAAACTGGCTTATGGGATGCGCCCAGAGAGTGCTGGTGGATGGGTCAGATTCTACCTGGAGAAATGTAGGCAGGAGTGTCCCCCAAGGCTCTGTCATGGGACTGGAACTATTCAAATCTTTAGTGACTTGGATGAGGGAGTAGAAAGCACCCTGTCCAAGTTTGCTGACAACACCAAACTATGGGGGGAGGTACACAAACTAGACAACAGGGAGTGAATCCAGGCTGATTTAGACAGGCTAGGGAAATGGGCCAAACAGAATAGGATGCAGTTTAACAAGGATAAGTGTCATGTGTTGCACCTGGGGAGGAAGAATCATCAACATTCCTACAGCCTGTGCACTCAAAGTAGCACAACTGCAGACAGGGATCTTGGAGTCATAGTCAACTCCAAAATGAACATGAGTCACCAGTGTGATGAGGTAATAAGTAAGGCTAACTGCACCCTTTCTTGCATAAGTAGGTGCATCACAAACAGGTCTAGGGAGGTGATACTCCCCCTCTGTGCGGCATTGGTCAGGCCACAGCTGGATTACTGTGTTCAGTTTTGGGCACCGCATTTCAGGAGGGATATGGGTAGCCTGGAGAGGGTTCAGAGGAGGGCCACTCATCTGGTTAAAGCCCTACAGAAAAAACCGTATGTGGACTGATTGGGAGACCTGAACCTCTTCAGCCTCCACCTCTCAGCCTCCTCTTGTGATCTCATGGCTGCCTACAAACTCATTGGGGCTGAGGGGCAGCAAGAAATAGAGGATACAATGTTTACCAGGGCACCTGTCAGGGTAACTAGAAATAATGGCCACAAACTGGAAGACAACAAATTCAGATTGGACATCAGGAAAAAATTCTTTACAGTGAGAGTTGCCAAAACATGAGATATGCTTCCGAGGGAGGTGGTGCTGTCCCCTTCCTTGGAGATATTTAAAAGGAGATTGGATAGACACCTAGCTGGGGTCATCTGACCCCAGCACTCATTCCTGCCCAGGGCAGGGGTTCAGACTTGATGATCTAATAGGTCTCTTCCAAACCTAACATCTATGAAACTATGAACCCTCCCCACTGCTGCAGCTGCCCAGAGCTGGCAGCCAGGCTGCCCTGCAGCCCTCTGTGCTGCCACCACTGTCTCACATTTCAGGGCCCATTAGCCCCGGCCTTCAGCTGCCTATGCCTGATGTCCCATCCAGCCCTTCTTTCCTATGAATATGAACAAGCCTAAAACAACAGATTCAGGAGGTACAAACTGAACTATGCCCCTAAACAGATATTAACTTTAAGTCCTGCTACTTTGGATGGGGAGGGGGAAGATGTTGATGGTTATGACAGTATAAAGAACTGTGGCAAGAGGAGAAAATTGCCGTGAGCCCAGCCCATCCATTCAAGCAACAGGGGTATCTTATGCTCCCTGCCTTTATGGGAAGGGGTAAAGATAAGTGAGAAAAGGAGAAAATGTGTTGCTTTTGGATAGAAGGAACAGATACTGGGGTGGAGGAGATGTTCCTCCTCTTGAATGAGAAACGAGAGCCTCCCCCACAGTTGCGCCTGGCTCAAGGGAGACCTTCTGCCTTAGTCTACATCTAGGGTCATGGATTGCTTTAATCCAGTTCTGGGAGAGTATCAAAAGGTACCACAGAACTCAAATTATTTTTTATTTTTAATCACATACATGGTTCTGTACTATACTTATATGACCCTGCATACATAATTCTTTTGCCCTGTTCCTTTATAGGATCCTTTCTTACAAGGCTTAAAAGAGTCTTTCAGCCCAGCCTCTGACCCTGTAATCTATCACCATTTTTGCCACCATAAATGTCTGATTGTAGGTGACCCTTTTTCTTTAAAAGGGCTTGAACAAATGAAAAGAGACATGAAAAATAAATATTACTGGAAAATTAATTCCTCCATCTCCTTTCAGCTGGAGTGATCCAAAGGAGGAAATCAAATTTAGGGTCACATGAATTTCATATCACACTGATGCTAGGATGCATGTACACATGCACACAAGACCAGAAGTTCAGACACATACTCAGCTTTGTCTGTGTTATTTATTATTTACACTGATAAACAATTTGCTGGGCTATAATCATTGAGATGTAAAAATATACAGAAATATGTAGAAATGCTTTTGACATTTTAAATTATGGAACTAGCGTGTTGTCTGGCTCCCACAAAAGTCCTTGTAAAGAGTAAGTGTACTGATAAATGCAAAATGACAGCCTGAGAGTATCATATTACAGACACCAGCAAAAAGCATTCAAACAAGGGATTTTATGGGTTTAGTTTTGGCTTATTTGAATATGCTAACATAATGTCCTTTCAATGACAGTGAAGTGTTTAAGGTTTAGGCCTGCATTGAGTTTCTGCACGTGAATGTGATCTATGGACTTCAACGGAGCAATCCAGTTGTATCAGTACAGCAGGGGAACTGTGATTCTCAGATGTGCATTACCAAAAATGAAGTGTTTGAATTTGAAAACCAGCCATGCTGCAAAGCTTACATCCACACCTAAAACTGTTCAAAAGTTCAGGCGTCCAAATCTGAGATTACAGTTTGGTTTAAATGCTTATAAAATATCAAATAACATTTTCTATTCTATATTTACAATAAACATAGGCAGACACTAAACCTCAATGTATGTATAATTTGTATATATAAATTATCAGAAACAATATAACAATTTATACTTACTAATTAACCAGTTCCACATATTAGTAACTATGCAAGCCAGCTTTAGTGCTGCCAGATTTATTTTTACAAAAGGTATCATAAGTTTATTAATAACAGTGTTTGCTACCTGAATTATACATTTAATCTAAAAAATGACTCTACAGCAACATCATGCCACAATACTAGGCCTTGGTGTTAGTTCATTTCTGTCTCAGGGCCTAACCTTTCTCTGGCAGGGAAAAATCCTGGCTCCACTGGGAGTTTTGCTAAGTTCTAACTTGGGAAAACAACTATTGGGGGGTGGGAGGGAAGGGGGAAGCCAGGGGTGAATGAAGAGAGCAAAATAAAGTCTCTAGGGGGGAAAATTACCTACAGAAGCATAATTTAATAAATATTCCATTATGACTTGGGAGAGTTCTAAATGTTTATGGCTGTAGGAAATGACAAAGAAGTTGCAATTATTAAATGACTGTATTTCACTATGTCACTGTGATATCTGGACCAGATGGAAACCCCACTGAAATCTTCAAGCCGTGGGGACAGGAGCTCACATCACATGCCCTTCTCTTGAGGATCTGGAATAAGGAGGAAATCCCAGATGACCTTAGGGATGCTATGGGGGCATCCTTCAAGAAAGGACAATCTTTAAGAAAGGAGACAAGTCCAGTTTGTGGAAATTACAGAGGGATTACCTTTGCTCTCCACCACAGGAAAGATCATTGCGAGGACCCTCCTAAACCATCTCCTTCCACAGCCAGCGAGAAAAGAAGAACAGCCCTTGTACCCACCCCTTTACCAGCAGCACATCTGGGATTCACCCCACTTCCAGCTGTGCCGGAGATGCCAGGTGGGCCAGGTGCCAGCGGCAGAGACACTCACTGGGGCAGTCAGGGTTCCTGCTCAGGGGCAGGGCCAGAAAACCACACTGGCCCTGATGCCGAGCAGCTGGTTGGCTATTCAAGGGCCAGTTATTGCCTCGGCAGGGACAACAAGCCCCAGCTGTGCAGTGGAGACAGATCCCAATTTGGAAGAGAGAACCAGAAGGAAACCATAAGGAGTTCCTGGGACTGAGACACAGTGGGGAAACAGGTGGAAAAAGTGGACTGTTGGGCAGGTGAGGAGCAGCTGAGCTGCTCAAATTTTTTTGTATTCATCCCAAATAGACTGAAAGGCATCTCTGGGGCAAAGCCTGGTGCCTTCAGCTAAGAGGCTGGGTGTGAATAGGATTTTGTGTATCAACATTAAAGGACTACAGATCCTTTCTAAGGGTCTGAGATTGGAAAGAGTATATACCAAACAGAGGCTTGAGGCAGGAGTGTAGAGGCTGAAAGAGCTCTCACTTTGGGTCCCTAAGGCCCCATAACTGATCTAAAGTGCTTAATCAGAGAAGGGACTGGCAGTGTTTGTTGCTCTTCCATTCATGGACTAGGACAGCTCCTAGGCTGACTTAACTCCTATAGTTTCCCATCAAAGTTGTGGCAGGTGAGATTAAGTAAGGACAGGAGCACCCAAATCTTGAGGCAGGGATGCAATAGAGCCATCCCTGTTTAGGTCACGGCTAGCCAGAGCCATCCCTAGGGATGTGTGGGGCCGGGGGCGAGGGGGGGGGCAAGCGGCTCAAGC
>NW_017729030.1:31009734-31015058 GCF_001723915.1 Gavialis gangeticus | reverse complement strand
CCAGCGGCTCAAGCAGGGGTGGGGGATGCAGAGTGGCCAGACCACGGAGTAGGCAGGGGGATGGCAAGCCAGGGGGTGGTAGAGCCAGCAGTGCACGGCTGACACAACAGGACCTGTACAGCACTGTCCCTCTCCCCTCCCTCAAGGATGGCCCTGTGGCTAGTCATGTCACCGAGATGGACTTAGCTACATTGGGAAGGTGGCAACGACTCAGTAACAAGGATCCTTTTGAGGTACAGATACCCACCAAAATTTGTCACTATTCTTTGCCTGCCCCATGATGGTATGCACGTGGTAGTTCTCAGTAACGGATCTATCACAGATCCCTTTGAGGTAAAGACTGGAGGCAAGCAAGGCTGCATCATTGCTTCAACACTCTTCTCAATATTCCTTACTACGATGCTTCATCTGACCACAAACAAGCTTCCAATTGGAGTGGAGTTAAACTACTGAATAGATGATTAACTGTTTAATTTCAGCCAAATTCAAGCCAAAATCAAGACCACCCTGACCTGTCATTGACCAGTACACTGGTGATGTTGTAATCTGTGCTCACTTAGAAGCAGACCTTCAGGCAATCTTCAATGTCTTTACTGAGCCATACAAGAAAATGGGACTGATGCTTAACATTCCGAAGACTAAGGTCCTCCATCAATGAGGTCTTAAGGAGCAGTCCACAACTCCGGTAATTCAGATTCATAGGGAGACTCTGGAGACCATTATTTCCTGTACCTCAGAGCCCATCTCTTGCAGAGGGCTGACAAAGAAATCCAACATTGCCTCAAACATGCAAGAACAGCTTTCTGATGCCTGAGGAAATGGGTGTTCAAAGACTGCGATATCAGATCTGAAACCAAGCTCGTGGTTTATCAAGCAGTTGTGATCCCCACCTTACTGTACAGAGCTGAGACATGGACAACATACTGGAGACACCTCAAGTCACTGGAAACATATATCATCAATGCTGCTTGTGGAAAATCCTTGGAATCCAGAGGGAAGAGAGATGCATTAACATTAGCATCCTCTTGCTAGCAAACACCAGGAGCATCAAGGCAATGATCATTTGACATCAACTTCACTGGGCCAGCCACATCATCCAGATGTCTGACTTTAGCCTCCCAAAGCAAGTTTTATTCTCCCAGCTCAGTCAAGGTGGACATTCAAGAGGAGGACAGAGAAAGTGCTTCAAGAACATGCTCAAGGCCAGTAAGAAAAAAACGCAACATCAACATCAACTTGTGAGAGACTATCATCCAGGACTGCCCCAAATGGAGGAAGAGTTTGCTGCAAGGACGTCAGTACTTTGAAATTTTGCAATAACAGGAGATGGAAAAGCAAAAGCAGCATGTTGCGGACCAAATTAAGAATCTGGAGCAGGGGTGGGTAAAATGCTGCCCAGGGGCTGGGTGCAGTCCACCAGGCCATTCTATCTGGCCCGCAGGGCCCCTAAAAAAAATTTAGAAAGTTAATATGTATCTGCCCTGGGCTACCTGTCATGTGGTCTTCGATGGCTTGCCAAAACTCAGTAAACAGCCCTCTGCCCAAAATAATTGCCCGCCCCTGATCTGGAGCCATTCACCACTCACAGAAACATGTCCCTAAGTTGCAGCAGAGTCTGTTGATCCCAGATCAGCCTCATCAGCCACCTTTGGACCCACAGATAAAGCAGTCTTCCTTGACTGCAAGGGATTGCCTTAAAAAAAACATTCCTGTGCTTCACTTTTAGTTTCCTACAGAAAAAAGGTCTGCTGCTGACCTGTTTCTCCCTCTTCAAGCTAACAATTTGTTTTATTTACTGACTGTTAATGAAATAATTAACAACTACCCTCATTTGTCTAGGCATTAGATTTTTTTTAATGTGATGTCACAGTTAGTTTGCATTAGAATGGGGAACTTTTGAACCCTTAATTTATATAAGTTAAACATCTCAAAGCCTTTATTTAAATATGTTAACAAAGTTGAAAAGGCGATATTACAAAGTGATTTCAAACAATTCAGCACAAGGAGAGACTAATTTAATAAAAGGGAAGCATATTCCTGGTTGCCTTGGTGCAGAAAGCGCTGTGATAGATAACAACATACTAAATCATATACTACACATAAAAGTCATTTGCTGGGGGCAGGCAGCATGACATGAATTTTTATCACAGGCAAAAATTTCACACAAAAATAAATACTTTTCAATTAACTGCCAATTTGTGCTGCCCACTGACCTGCAGCATCAACAGTCTCTGTAGTACTCTCAATTTATTTTCAACAACTGTTGCTTTGAAGCAGGGCACAAATATGATAACTCAAAGCTTTCTGAGTTGCATTGGTACTAGAAATGCGTAAGCCAGTTAAGTTCAAGTCTAGAATGTTACCACTCTATCCCAACTAGCACCTTTCAGCGCTAATCAGTTTATATCAACCTTCCTGTTCTTCCTTGACCCACACATCTCATCTTCTCCACTACTCATACATTTCAAGAGCACCAGGGCATGATTTGTCACTTGTGCTGTAGAGTGGTCTATTATAGCACAAAAACATCCAAGGCTCCTTCCTTTACAGTATCCATTCAGGTATATGCATGTCCTTTCAGACACTGTGGGACCCAAGCAGTGGGAAAACTTTAGAGCAGCAGTAAATTTGCAGTGCGCAACGAACCAAAGACTAGCAGGCTGTCAGAACTGCTGTGCCTCCATATCAAAATGGTTCACAAAAGTAACAGCAGCAGGAAGACAACAGAAACAAAAGCAGCTAGTGATCAGCAGGAGACAAAAAGAAATAGATGAGATAATCAGGTAATAAAAGCACTATATGGGGTAGGTAGGGAGGAATGAGATTACTCAGAGTGAGGGTAGTGAGGCTTCTTAGGATCCCAGCCTGGCAGTTAGATCAGAGCACAATGTAGCAGTAAATTCATAATTTTTTGCTGGCACAAAATTCAAAGATGAGCAGCACATTGGTTTATAGAACACTCAAATATCCACCTCAGTTTGTAAAACTTGAGGAACTGTGGATAGGCAGAAGCAAGGGGTTGCATGCAACAATTAGGACACAAACCAAGAATTTAGAGATCTGGCTCCAAACCTTTGCTGCATCAGAGGTCCTATGTAACCTTGGACAACTTATTTAGGCAAGACTAAAATAGCACCATTGCATGATGACTATGATTACTGGCCAGGTAAATAACTGACACACTACTGAAGTTACCCGTTTATCACGTCTTCTAGAAGTATCACATTGTCCATAGTCAACCCAAATGAATTTTATTAGCGTGAGACTGATAATTTAGCACTTTAGGAGAAAGAAAAGAATATAAGTATTCAGCATAAGTTTTTACCAAACGTCTTTCCCATTCACTTCTGGAGTTTTACAGCAGAATTATATTAAAAATCTATATTCCCTCCAAAAGTCTGTGTCTGAAGATGTAACTTTTACAGGAGGGATGTTAGCACGAAGGCTAAGAAAATTCAGGAAAGTTTTCTGTTTCCTGGATTTCTAAGAACCAGTCCAAACCAGTTCCTCAGTGGTCCCCAGAAAGTGTCATCTAGACAAGACTTAACAGTCCGAGGAAGACTTACTCCTTAAAAAGGGAGACCACTTTGTATCTGATATGCATCTGGCTCACTATTATAACTGGGGCTCAGTTGGATGAGGTCTAGCCCATATTTTCTTAACATGTTTCATATGAATATGTTTGAATGTTCCCAAGCACACTATTTTCAGGCCTGAATTATGAAACAGACTTCTAGAAAAGTGAGCTCAAAGGACTTTGACTTTATTAAGCAGTTACAAAACAGCAATACATATGCAAAACCTCTATCAGTTACTATGCAGAACTACCCCTGCACATTGCAGGCTATTCTCACCATTAGTAATCTATGGGACATGATACGTTGGAATTCAACTGACTGGTTCATCAGCAAGGGCCATATTCAGCCACATGCTGGGGTCATACATGTTGCACGAAGAAATGGAATAGCACCTGGATGCTTTACAGAGCTCTATTCCTTACTCCTGGCAAAATGGAGGGCTTGTGAACTGGCCAGGCTATACAGAGACACAGCAAACAGCAGTGCAGGACCACCGAGATGCTCCAGCTTTTATTTCAACGGGTGCCGTGCTGCTTACCCGATCAGATGTGCGGAGGTGATCTTTACTCTTTGGAGTAAAAATCTCACCAAACAGCCAGTCAATTTATTCTTAGTTTGGCAACCTGCTGCAAACCTAGGTGTTTTGAACCATCCTGACGTGAAAAAAATCTGAGTTTTACTGTTAAACTCTTTTATAGAGCAATAAGCCATATGTGATCCTCTGTGTTTGCCGAGCAGCATGGAATACCAGTAGTCAGGGAAAATCCTGGTGTTCTTTGTGGACATCTTTTCCAGATGATCTATGGAATGAGCAGCAGTCAATCTGTTAAAAACCACAGCATCAGTAGCCATTAGTGGTAGAGAAACAGTAAAGAAACATCAGAGTGTTTGATATAACAGTGTTTGATACTGAACAAGATTTTTTTTGGATAATCCAGGTGCCTAGTAGGATGAGATTTTACTGACCTGCCCAAATTCCTAACTGTACTAGAAGGAATCTGTTTACATGATTTAACACAAAGCTAATTTACTAAGGTCTGAAGTCTTTTGTTATGCATTGTACACACTACCATTTAGCTAATGGTTCATCCTTAATGAGGTCTCAGATCCTTCCAGATTCCACATCCTTTAACATGTTATTGGTATTAAACCATAGCTCCCACAGGCATTAGAAATCATTGTTTTCTCTACTCAAGTTTTTTTGTCATCTACTTTAATTAAATCATTAATCTTGGCATATGTTTTCTTAAACCAGCTTGGCAATATCATATACATTCCAGACAGTATATTTTTTTTGTTTAGTAACCAAACTACTAATTCCTTGCAGCACAGGTTTTAAAATGATTAATTTTTTGATGTTCAAAATAACTCTTACGCCTTCTAATAACTCATACATTACCCATGTTCCAAACTGAGATCCAAGACTCAACAGATTTGGGATATTATCAAGAAACACTTCTGGTTTTAAAAATACAGATTTTACTTTTGCCTAAATTGCTATTAGATTTTGCAGTCATCCTTGCTAAGGATTTTATTTATAAATAAGGAAAGATAAAAAGTTTGAAAATATACATGATATCATACACGTCATGTCATACTTCAGTGTGATATATTTAAAACAACTGGTATATGTGAAGGCAGAAAAGGGAAAAGTCTCTGTAGGATTAAGTGTGGCTAGTTACATATGCTCCCTGCCCACCCCAAGCTGGGCGGCCAGGCAGCTCGTGTGGCCCACAAAGGAACACC
>NW_017729030.1:31004492-31009650 GCF_001723915.1 Gavialis gangeticus | reverse complement strand
CCCCCCCCCCCCCCCCCCCCCCGTTCCTGGGACTGGATACAGAAACAAAAATTTACCCCCTTCTTTATCTGCCCCCCACAGTCCCTTCTCTCTTCCCCACCCTGTCCCATCCCTTCCCCTCACACACACTTACCTGCGGGGTGGGGAGGGGCACTTGCGTGTCTCTGCATATGTATGTGCAAGTGTTTGTCCCCTGCCTGCCCGGCTGCACCAGGTACATGGTGTTGCATGGCTCTTGGGGCAGTGGGGTACAGAGTCCAGCCTGTAGCAGCAGCTGCCTCTGTCTCGCACACACATCTGGGGGGCATGTGCCCCCTGGACCTCCACTGTGGTGCGAGCAGTGACACGAACTGCCCCCCCATCCCCACCTCTTAAGGCCAACAAAAAAAATATAAAGGGGTACGTGACCTGAAACTTTAGAGGCAGAAGGGGTACACTTGCTAAAAAAGGCTGAAAACCCCTGGTCTGGCCTTTAGCATCAATTTTTTTTCCTGCCTACTTTGTAATGACAACTCATGTTTACCATGCACTAGGCATGGTAGTAGATAGAATTTGGGCCTCAGCATCTTTGTGCAGTCCTGTTATCACCATCAGGATCAGAGCACAGACAGTAGCGCCTGCATTCTTGTACTCTGGAGTTCTTAATTTCTTTGACTGGATGTCATGGCACATTTCATCTGCATTCTTCTTTTTTCTACATTCCCCTACCTGTAATTCTTTTAAAATAACAAAGCCCTTCAATCTGGTATCCCATGATCACCTCTTGGTGAAACTGGCCAATTGTGGCCTTGAGTCCACCACGATCTGATGGCTGGGAAATTGGCTCCGTGGTCAGACCCAGAGGGTAGTAATTGACGGAAGTCAATCATCATGGTGTCCTGTGACCAGTGGGGTCCCCCAAGGCTCTGTCCTTGGACCCCTACTGTTCAACATCTTCATTAATGATGTGGACACTGGAGTCAGGAGTGGACTGGCCAAGTTCGCAAGAAACTACTGCAAGACCGTTTCAGGCTGAACATAAGGAACATCAAGCTTCTCTAGGCTACCTACTCTAGCAGAGCTCTTTCTCCCTTGGACGTTAGCAGGCAACTGCCTTTCTGGCCTCAGGCTGGCTTGTTTATATAGGCCAGGCCCTGCCCCCTTCCGGTCAGCTGACCAAACTGTGGTTGCCCCAGCAACCAGCACCTATAACTCTTTATAGGAGCAGGGCACTCAAGTGCCCTGCGACACAAGCAATACAATAAAACACCACTTTCCCCAGTTTCTCTCTCTAAAAAAGGCAAAACCAAGGAACACTCTTTAAGAGTGTACAACCAGGGCACTCTGCAGATCCTTTTAACCCCCATGGGTTGAATCGGCCCTTCCCTTTGAAGCATGGCTGGCTAAATGGTTTGCTTGCTCAGAAACCCAACCTTTCCCCCGCTTCAGGTTCACCCCCCGAGAGCTAGGAGCAGTAATATAAGGTGGACTGAAAAACATAAGAGGTACAGAAATATGTTTGTTCTTTTCTTCTTTGAAAAGTTTTGGAAGCACAATATGTGAGCATTGTCCATACACAATCTTAAAACATTGTCCTTTCCCTTTCAAAAGTTGGTGGGTATTTTCATGGCTGACTTTTTGACTGCTTTACAACTGCATGGGATACAGATAGCATGGGTTAAGGTAGCAATAAATATAATGCTTAAACTCAGAACAGTATGTTTTATATTAAGAGCATGAAGATAAATGTACACAGAAACCTTCTTTTGTATGTATGTGAAAATATCTGCATCTTAAGATGAAACTATCACAAACTTGCAGCATAAAGAACAGGTCAGCCTGTTTGGAAACTATGCATTCTTGTTTGAGATCTCGGAGTTTATCTTGTGAATTGTGCCTAGATGTCTGCACAACTGACAGTGCCAATACTGCATGGCACCCCATGGCACACTAGTTGACACTGTATGCTGTCAGATGCATCTGAACTCTGTAATTTCTTATAATCTACAGTTAGCAATTGACTGAAAATCACCATCAGATACCAGGAATCCTTTATCAAAGCAAACTTTTGCCTTGGGATGCTTTGTGCAAATTTTAGCTGCATACAGGAGTACCTGCTTAAAATCATCTTGCAATTTTTGCATAAAAATATCTATTTTATTCCAATCCACATTCATACGGCTGGTTTCACATTAAAATGCTTTTGCAGTCTTATTTCTCTGATCACTATTCCAAAAAAAGACTGTTTTGTTGCAGTGGAAGGAGTAGCCCAAATACCTAAAAGAAATAAGGGAGCTAGAAACAAATATGGGTTGTCCCAAATTTCCCTGTTCACTTTTCAAACTTTCTAGCTTCAATTTGGTAATTGTGTTTGATTTCTTCACCTATCCAGAAGACCAAGGATAATACAGAATACACGGCATCTCATTCCCATTGTCCACAGGCAACTTTTCCTGCCAAATGAGCTTGATCAGATTCAAATCTGCTAGTAAATTCCAAGGGCAGAATATCTGGTCCACTAGCATGCAAGCAGTGACTGCCGCTGTTTGAGCTTAGAATCATAGAAAACTAGGGTTGGAAGGGACCTCTGGAGGTCTAGTCCAACCCCCTGCTCAAAGCAGGACCATCTCCAGCCAGGGATTATGGTCTAGCCAGGTCTGGAAAACCTCCAAGGATAGAGATTCCACCACCTCTCTGGGTGACCTGTTTCAGTGTTTTACTAACCTTCTAGTGAGAAAATTCTTCATAATATCTAACCTAAACTTCCCTTGCTGCAACTTGATACCTTTGCTCCTTGTTCTGTCATCTACCAGCACTGAGAACATACTCTTTCAAACTCTCCTTCACGTAGTTGAAGGCTGCTGTTAAATCCCTTCAGTCTTCTCTTCTCCAAACTAAATAAGCCCAATTCCCCCAGCTTCTCTTCATAAGTCATGTCTCCCAGCCCCCTCACCAGTTTTGTAATCCTCCACTGGATTCTCCAATTTGTCCACATCCTTTGTGTAGTTGGGGGCTATAAACTGAGCACAGTACTCCAGCTGTGGCCTCACCAGTCCTGAATAGAGGGGAATAAACAGTTCCCTTGACCTGCTGGCAACACTCCTACCAATGCAGCCCAGTATGCTGTTAGCCTTCTTGGCAACAAGGGCACACTGTTGCCTCGTATTCAGCTTGTTGTCCACTGTAATCCCCAGGTCCTTTTCTGCAGAGCTGCTGCTCGGCCAGTCAGCTCTCAGCTTGTACCAGTGCATGGGATTGCTCTGTCCTAAGTGCAGGACTTTGCACTAGTCCTTGTTGAACCTCACGAGATTCCTTTTGGTCCAATCCTCCAATTTGTCCCGGTCACTCTGAACCCTAGCACTACCTTCCAGCATATCTACTGCTCCCCTTGGCTTGGTGTCATCTGCAGACTCACTGAGGGTGTACTCTCTGCCATCTTCCAGGCCACTGATGAAGACATTGAACAAAACTGGCCCCAGGACCAACCCCTCCACTTGATACCAGCTGCCAACTAGACATCAAGCCACTGATTATTACCTTCTGATCCTGCAGCCAGTTTTCTATCTACCCTACAGTCCATTCATCCAGCCCATACTTGCTTAGCTTGCCTGCAAGGAAGTTGTGAGAGACCATATCAAAAAAACGCTTGCTAAAATCAAGCTAGACCACATCCAGTGGTGTCACACCCCAAATCCACAGAGCCAGTCATGTCATCATAGGAGGCAATCAGGATGGTCAGAACCCATGCTGACTGTTCCTTGTATTGGAAAAGCCTCTGTTCATTTGGACATTTACCACTTTGAACTGGTACAGCAACAGCTGTGTTAACTGGCACTTTATTAGCCAGAAATCTCTACTAATAGGCATTCTAGGGATGTGGCAAAAGCAAAACTGGAAGTACCACTTCTGGGGGACTTCCAGTTTTGCCGCTGCGAGCCGAGTTTTTCGTTGTCACTTCTTTGGCCCACGGCCCGGGGCAAAGCAGCCAGCGCGGGGCCTCCCCCCCCGTGTCCTCCAGCACACTGACGCTGGGGAGTGCACCTGATGGTGCACATTTGATTGATTAACAGGCATATTTGATTAACCAGCATCCCCCATTTCTGGGGGATGCCAGATAACAGAGCTTTTACTGTATTTAGTGGGATTGCTCTTCACACAAACAAAGCAATTTTACAATTGATGCCACCTTCCTATTGTTCCCAATCTCTGCATTGTTTTATGGGAGTCCAGATGTTCACCAGTAGGTTTTTCATGGACTGAAAGCACATAAAATCCAAATCCATTATTGGGTATGCCATCTATGCAATAGCTGGACCCATCTACAAGAACCACCAAAAGAAAATAGGAGGTGGTTCAAAAGGTTGAAGTAAAGATGAGAGAGGTTTAAGTTAGACTGGGATCCTGGTAACAGACACTCATGAAGACACCATCATACAGTGCACAGATGAAAGAGGTGAAGATGTACATTTCAACTTTAATGCCTTTGTCTTACTATACTAGAGACCACCATGCAAGGCTAACATTAGCATTAGAGAGCCATCCTTTTCTGGAGAGGAGATTTAAGTGTGAGAAAAGTATAAAAAAAAATCCAGTTAAATAAGCAGTTCATGCAAACTTGAATCTGAAAGCTGAGGCAGCACACTTTAGCTTAACAGGAGCTAGTGTTTTAGGCACATGGATTTTCTTTGTATTGATGTATCGCAGAATCAGTGTGGAGAATGGTCCAGTTAAAACAACAGTGAAAGCAGAAGGCTGTTCAGGGTGATGCATGGAGCTAAACAGGAGCTAAAGATGAAGAGTGTTCCAGTGCCAAAGCTAGGACATTAAAAAAAATTACACAAAACGTGGTAGAAAGGAGCTACAATAGCAGCAAAATTCTTTAAAAAATTTTTTGTCCTAGTCTACAAGCCCAAGAAAGGAACAAAGAGTAGAAACACTAGTATGTAAAGATCACCTGTCAATACAGTCTACCTTTTGTTGAGAAGGAATGTTTGTCTTTTGATCGAGTGCTTCTTGGAAAAACTATGCTAATAACTAGGCTCCCTTTGTATTACATTTTAGAACAGGTTTTTGTAGTAATTAAATACCTCATCTAGCACTTTCAAACGTTTCTCCAAAGCAGCTGTTGTCAAGTAAATGTTATTCACATACAGGAAAAAGGAGCAGCAAGGGAGGAAAA
>NW_017729030.1:30979596-30999492 GCF_001723915.1 Gavialis gangeticus | reverse complement strand
TAGCACTTTCAAACGTTTCTCCAAAGCAGCTGTTGTCAAGTAAATGTTATTCACATACAGGAAAAAGGAGCAGCAAGGGAGGAAAAAAAAAAATGCCAGGAACACTTGCTTTATTTGCTAATGAGAAAGGAAGGCAAGTCGTAAATTTCCAAAGGCAAACAGGTGCATGTATACTGCTGGCCTTTAAACAAGAATACAAACTTAGGGTAGCAGCCTCAATCTAAAGAGAGGGACCAAAAACCATTATAAATGCCCATAACAAAAAAATACCACAGCTCTGCAGTAAAAGATCTGAACTAACTAGCAGTTAAAGAGAGATTGTTAGCTGTGTTAGTCTGAAGTCAGACAGAAGGCAGGGCAGAGTTGCACCACATAGACAACTAATTTAGAAATACGCATGTATAAGGTGCAACTCCACCTGCTAATTTACAGATACTTGCTTCTGTAGGAAAATACCATATTTTCTTGCATATAACCTACCCCTCCCCCCAAAAAAAACAGCTGAGGAAAACTGGGGTGCACCTTACATACAAAGAAAAGGGATGCCCACGGGCTTGGAAATTTGGAGAAGGGGAGGTAGAATGTTGGGAACCTCCCACCGCTACCTCCCCACACTATAAAATTTCCAGACCCACAAGGAACTTCCCTCTCCAACCACACATAAGATCAGGCAGGCACTTGGGGTTGGTATGCAGCCAGACTTGGTACACCAGATCCAACCCAGCACATAGGCCCAGACGCAGCATGCCAGATCTGACCCTGTGCGCTGGTTCCAGAACCATGTACCAGAATGGACCCAGTATGCCAAGTCCCCATACTGGGTCTGAAGCCATATGCTGGCTCCAGGGCCACACATCAAGTCTGACCCCATGCACTGCCTGGGACTGTGTTCTAGCTCTAGCAAGCATGTGGAATTGGACTTGCCGCCCAAGATCCACAGACCCAACCAGCATGCAGGGCTGGCAGCAGTCCCAGCTCCCAAGCTGCTGCCACTCTTACCTCTTCCAACAAATTTTTCTTCTTCAGGTTCCCCTTCATAGGTGAATACTATATATGAGGGTGAGCTGTATGTGAAAAAGATACAGTAGCCTGGTGTTACCTACTTACATTTATGTTAGTGAGTAGAGGTGCACTGATGTATCGGTTTATACTGTATCAGCACTGATAAAAGGAAAATTGACGTTATCGGCAATGAGTTTTTTGGCTGATGTCACCGATAAATGCCCCGTGCATTCGTGCAGCTGCACACATGCAAATGGTCAAGAATGCAGCCTGGCAGGTTGGAGAGTAGCATCCAGCTGGTAAGTCTGTGGGGGAAGGGGCATAGGCAGATTGAGGCCCCCATGGCAAGAGAGGGAATAGGGCAGGGGCAGGTACTTCCCAGCTTGGGCAGGACGCAGGACAGAGCCATGGGCAGCTCATCCAGGGGGTGCAGGTCTTACTGCTGCGTGCAGTCCTGGGGGAGGTATAGGGGGCATATGCCTCCTGGATTTGTGTGCGGGTTGAGGGCAGGATGCCTGCTGCAGGACTGAGGCTGGGGGCTGTGCCAGCCAATTCCCAGTGGAGGGGGCTAGGCTAGAGCTGTGGTCAGGGTGGGCAGGGGCAAGGCAGGTAATGGTGGCACTGGGAGGGGGGCTACAGGGAATTTTGGGGTGGACATGCCCCCCATCCTTCTTCTGAGGGTGTGAATAGTGGTGGGAGCTGCTCTCCTGCCTGGATAAGCCTGTGGCTCCATCTTGTGCCCCACCCTGGCCAAGCAGCACCTGCCTCAGGCCCTGCCCCACTTCCTCCCTCACTGTAGGGGCCTTCATCTGTCTCCACACAGCCGTTCCCCACCCCCCTAGACTTACTGGTCAGATGCTGCTCTCCAAGCTGCCAGGCTATATTGGCTATCAGATCAGTATCAGCTGATACGGCTGGTAAATAATTGGCATTGGCCAAAAATATCTTTACCGGTACATCTGTACTACTGAGAGACACCACGGGTCTGTGCAATTATGCAGGTGGAGCAGCTCCTATTGTTTTAAACAGATTATTTTAGCAGTACAAGGATAAGGGTATTAATGGAGTATTAATAAACTCAACTGTTTTGGGTTTATAACTAATTAACTATAAACCCAAAACAGTAACAGGTCCTTTTTCCCCCCACACATATGTATTTTTCAAGTGCTAAAGCCTGCAATGAACTGACTGCCCAGAGGAGTTTTCCATCTATTGACTCCTCTCTGAAATCCTATGAAATATGAACTTTCATCTCTACCCAGGAGAACTTTTACAATCTTCTCTAATGCCTGATGAGGCCGTTTGTGTTCAAAAGCTTGCAATTAAATATTTTTTTGTTGTTGCAAACTTCTTGTTGGTCTGACAAAAGATATCACCTCTAGTAGTCCCGATTGCCTTTTCCTCTAGACCAATATGGCTACAACCTGGAGACCTGACTCCTGAATTAACACTCAAGAGTTAAACCTGGTATGTGAACAGGGAATGTGAACAGGCAGAGAGCTGCCCTGGACAGGGATAGCCCATTTCTCCTCACTAGTACAATGCCACAGGCGGAGGCATGCACACATCAGGACAGCAAGTATCACATTTTTTTGGTCATCATAGAAAATGCTGGTTAGAAAGGACCTCAGGAAGGCACTGAGCCCAAACCCCTTCTCGAAGCAGGACCATCCCCAACTAGATCATCTTGAGCCAGGGCTTTGTCGAGCCAGGTCTTCAAAACCTCCGAGGATGCAGAGTCCACCACCTCCGCCAACGTTTTGCTACTCTCCTTCTGAACAAGCCCCTCGCCCACAGACCCCGCTCCCCAGCCGGGGAGGGGCGTGCACACGGCCCTTGGAGTCACCCCCTCTACCACTCAGTGGGAGGGTCAAACGTCTCCCGTGCTTTTAAACGCGGCGGCGCTGCCACCACCCCCCGCCCAGCCAAAAGGAATGCGCGGGCCCTGCTGGCGCCTGCGCAGTGGCGCCTAAAGCGCGGCTGATGACGTCACCAGGGTGCGACTGTGAGCCTAGCAGCTCGCGCCACCATGAAGGAGACGCCGCTGTCGAACTGCGAGAAGCGCTTCTTGCTGCGCGCCATCGAGGAGAAGAAGGTGCGAGACCAGCCCCCGCGTTTTCCCATCCTCCCCCCCTTTTCTCTTTCTCTTCCCCTCCCCGCTGACTCCGCTCTCGGCCTTGCAGCGCCTGGACGGGCGGCAGAGCTACGACTACCGCAATGTGCGCGTCTCTTTCGGCGCCGACTATGGCTGCTGCGTCGTGGAGCTGGGGAAGACCAGGTAGCGTCGAGCTCCGGGAGGCAGAAGAAGGCGCATGCACAGTCGAGCGCGCGAGGCTAGAGCAATTGGGGCTGTACGCCGTCTCCCTCTGACTGGAGCCGCGCTTGCAGGGCCTTGCGTAGTTGCTCTTACCTGGGAGCACGGGGGGCGCATGCGCGGTGCTTCGGGCGCTCCTGCCTGGTAGTGCGCATGCGCGCAGCGCTGCGAGGGGGTTCTTGAGGGCAGCTGCAGCCCGTACACCTGTCTGTAGCAGGACGGGTTCTGCTTAGTGTTGCCCGGTTCGTATTATCCTTTCAGCCCTCTTACCATGTACAGTCGAGAGTAGTAAAAGTGTTCAAAATGTACAATGATTTTTAAGGCAGCTCATTGATGCAGGATATGTGAAACCCAAGTCACTCTCAGGGAGTCTTGACTGACTTTTGGGTTTGCTGTCAGCACTTCCTTATGTCTGCCTGCCTTGAAATAAAGAAATGCTGCAACTTGGACCCAGTTCTCACTTAGTGCTGAGTTATGGTGAGCAATATAAAGTAAATAAGAATTATTTGCATGCTTATTCACATGTTTTTTCGGTGTAGAATATTTGTTCTGCAAATACGATAATTTTGAGCTTCCAATATGATAATTTCATATTTAAGACACTGGCTGTGACCAAACCATCCATTGTCCAGCCTCTTAGCACAGCAGGACCCAAGCCATTGGCACGGCACAGGGGATGCAGTGGGCAGCATCCTGCTGTGGCTGAGGTGGTTAACATGTGTTGGGAGATCCCCTGGAGAAGCCCTGCTACAGATGAAGGCAGAAGGCCCCATCATCCATACTAGCCCGACCCTGGGGGGAAATTCTTTCTTGACCCCAAATACATCAGTCAGTCTGACCTTGAGCAGAGGGATGAGCCCCTCTAGCTAGGAACTGCTGGCTTTAAGTCCCAGCAGGAGTGCTAGCGCACTCCAGTCTCAGACCTCAGCCATATCTGCAGCCAACTCCTGGTTCCTCTGAGGAGTACGTGGTGGGGAAACACAACCCTGTCATATCTGAGTTGTCAGGGCATTTTTACATGTGCTGTGGGATGCAGTGCCAGGCACTTTAATTAGCAAGCTGCTCCAATTAAAAGCACCTGCATGTCATGTGTATCAATGTCCCTGTGCTGAAAGAATGGCAGATGGGCACTTTGAAATAGAGCTTATTGAGCATGTTTTATTTCAGAGCACCCCGCCACCATTTTTTAGTGTGGAGACACGTGGCGACGCTGATGCACGTGACTCAGAAAGCTGCTGGAGTGTGTCAGTTACCACGCTGCAGCAGACTCGATTGATCGAGCCTGCTCTGATGTGCTGGATTTCCAGTGCATTGGAGCAGGTTCTGCACACATGTATAGGAACCCTTGGAGACAGCACTTGGCAACATAAGAGGGAGCGAGGGTATGTTACCCAAGTTACAAGTAGCCTTGTGGATAGACTGCTGCTAAAAGAAGCAGAAAAATGGTCAGCCTGGAGACTTGCATTAGATTGCACTTGAAAATGCAAAAGCAAATGTTTATCCCAAAGTCTGCCTGGCTACCCAGGGCAGCACAGTGTAGAGTCTCACCTATACCAACTGGGGAGATGTAAGAGGCAGGAAGAGGGTGGCAAACAGATTGGCAGCAGGTCTTTTTGAATTTGCTGAGTTCTCCAAATTTCCCTCCAGCGTGTGACCAAGATTTACAGGTGGCTGGTTGTAATAATCTAATAAATGATTTCCAATTGGTTTGATTTACATTTCTTTGTTTCAGCTGGCAACGGGTACTGGTACCCTATGTTGGCCACTTAATCCTTACTAAACGGGCTGTAGTGTTATTGGATATAAACATCATGTCTCCCCCCAAAAAGTCCAGTGTGTAATAATGCAAACCTCAGCAGTAGTGCCAATACCAAGTTAAACCAGTACATGAGAGTTTACAGGATTGAAGCTAGCAGTTACAGACCCTTCATGGGTATATGGGGTTTCACAGTGTATTTAGTCATAAAGCAAGCAGTGTGTAAACAAGTGTTAATATAACCATGGATATCTAATATCCTACTTGTGACTTTGTACAGTAATCTCAAATGGAGCTTTGCAGTCCCCTATAGATGGTATCTCAATTTTTCACACGGGGGGTGGAGATGAAAGATACAAAATTTGGTAAATTCTTCTAGGCCACAGTGAGAATAAAAGCTACACTTTAAACTCCACATAGCACTCTACTGCCTAGTTTCTGTTGGTGCTGTAGTAGTGGTTACCTTGAATACATTTAGCTATGTCTTGCCGAAAAATAAGCTGCAAAAATTGGGAGGTGCAAAATACAACTCATGTATGTTGTGCAGTGTTTAACTTCTTTCTGTCTTCTTTCTGAAGCCTGTGCTTTTGGGGGTGATTTTCTTTTGCAGGGTCCTTGGACAAGTCTCATGTGAACTTGTTGCCCCAAAGCCAAACCGAGCTACAGAAGGTATACTTTTCTTTAATCTTGAGCTCTCTCCAATGGCTTCACCAGCTTTTGAGCCTGGCAGGTACGTGGCTTTTGCTGCAGTGACAGCAGGTAGGATTGATATAAGGATGACCATGGTGTCATTGTTCTCCCTTATTAATAACTCACAACTTAAACATGTGCACATTATGTCTTCTACAGGCAGTCTGAATTGCTGGTGAAGCTGAATAGGCTATTAGAAAGATGCCTAAGAAACTCAAAGTGCATAGATACTGAATCTCTTTGTGTTGTTGCTGGTGAAAAGGTATGACATACTCTGAAATCCAAAGCTTTTTAACATTAGGGGTTAACAGGTTGCATATAGGATTTGGTGTCTGTTGTCTCTTGAAGAACAGTAGTTCCTGTGTTTTGTTTTAAAGCTCTAGCCCAAGTGACTTGTGCATATGTAGCTGTAAGCATGTAGTCAGTGGGCCCATGTACTAGTAAATGTTTGTAGGAACAGAATACTTAACTTTTTACTTACTAATAGCATGTTGCCCAATATGGAAAACTAACATGCCGTTTCTCATTTGATATGTTGAGCCACTTATTATAGGTTTGATCAGTACTTGTGTTGTACTTCACTTGCATGCCTTTTTGAAAAGGGTTTGGAAAATATGTACAAGTGGTCGCTTACGCTACAGTTATAGCAGTGTCAAATATATAGCCTGCCTCGCAGCCTTGATTGGGGGAGCAGGGGGCGATGCCTGGGCAAGATCCGGAGTGCTGGCTCTCTGGTAGCACTGTGGATTTTTCCACCTGTGGTAGCCAAGTGTCTGAGTAAGAACCACAGTGCTGGAGCCCCAGCAGTATTACGGGAAGAAGCCCGGCACTGGGACTTGTTCCTGCAGTAGCCATCAAGCACCCAAGATGCCAGGCTTCTACCCACTGGGTCCGTGGGCCCAGTCCAGCCTGTGGACTGGTCCCATGCCACTCATCCAGCCTGCAGTCCCAGATGAGTGTGACACCCCTGATTTAGTGAGTTGTAGTTATGGATGTTCTTTCTCTCAGGTGTGGCAGATTCGTGTGGACCTGCATTTGTTGAATCATGATGGAAACATTATTGATACTGCAAGTATAGCAGCAATAGTGGCCTTGTGTCACTTCCGTAGGCCAGATGTATCTGTGCAAGGAGAGGAGATTACTGTGGTAAGTTACAATAGGATAGAGGTAATGTGCTAGGATTGTTAAGATTTAAAAAATAGGTCTTCCTTGTCAGAAGCAACTATATCTGAGATTTTAAATTATTTCAGCTACAGAAGCTCAGAGCTATTTCAAGCATCCAGTGATAGGAGAGGACACTTGTGTTTATCAATAGATTTAGTACAGAGTTTTACTATTTTCAATTTTTAGGAAGATAAATAATTATTGGATAAGGGTGGTAACTTTTTAGCATTAGTTTACTTCTCAACCAAATTAGTAGGTCAAATGGTGTAAAGGTGATAGCTACTTTGACAGGGCATATTAAAATAATATGCAGAAAAAGAACACAGATTTATTGGATGTTTAAGTAACTCCAAAGTTTTCTTACCTCTTAGTTCTCCAAAATACATAATTCCTTTGAATTAATCTGTTCTTTACTTAACTACATGCTCTTATTCTTCATTACCATTTTTTCCTTTAAAGTATACCCCTGAGGAACGTGATCCTGTCCCCTTGAGTATCCATCACATGCCTATCTGTGTCAGCTTTGCCTTCTTCAAACAAGGGTAAGTTGCAGTTAGGACAGTGACAAATAATATGCTGGAACCTGAAGAACTGGAATAAATAGAGAAATGTTCTTTTTAAATAGTTGCTTCAAGAAACTGTTTTGAAAACAACCTTTTATCTGAAAAGAGGTGACATAAAAAGGAGCTCTTGTTTGTACTGCACACTATAACATAACTAGTTGAAAAACATGGGATTTGTTTTGATGTAATTAATCTTCTGCTCTTAAGAGTGACCAGTTTGCCTGAAGTTTTAACTGGTGTATTCTGTTTAATAATGGCTATAGGACCTATTTATTGGTGGACCCCAGTGAACGCGAAGAACGTGTAATGGATGGTCTCCTAGTAATAGCTATGAATAAACATCGTGAGATTTGTACTATCCAGTCCAGTGGAGGGATAATGCTGTTAAAAGATCAGGTAAATGGCATCTCCTGTGATTTAGATTTTCTGTCTGAAGCCTAGTGCATGTGTGACATACAGAATCCACATAAAGCAAGGGAAACATGAAGTATGTGTGAATTCACTCTTATCCGATGACCCTTTTTGTACCAAAAATGTGTTATGTGCGAGGTAAATTCACTCATCTGCGATCAGTGTGGTGGAAGCCACAACACCACTTTTTTGCTGCCTGCCAGTCACTGCCCCCTGCCCCCTTTTTCTAGTTTAAAAAAAAGAAAGTTTGCAATTGTCTCCAAACTTGGTTGCTTGAATGGAGTTTTGCATAGTTGGGAGATCTGTTTATGAATATTTTAATTGTTCTTTTATAAGTCTTCAGAAGAGTAAACTTTACTTCTTGACTATAACAAATTGCTTACTGATGGCAGACTCCAAAGTGCGACGTATGAGAGATGTTTAAGTAGGACAAATGTAATAAAAGTCCTTTGCATTCTTAAAATGGCAGCTTGTTCTACTTCCAATTTAATAATTGCCATATAGCTTTACCTACTCTATGTAAACCCAGTACTAGAGGAAATATGCTTTATGCCTAATCAAGAAAATGGCTGCTTTCCAATTTAAAGGTTGCTGAGGAGGCTACTATTTGAACATCCTGACACAAGTGCTGAGGTGTTGGCTTCTAGCAGGGTGCAAAAGTAGAGTAAACTTTACATATTTGGAAACAAATAGGTTTTTCATTAAGCAGAAAGTTATTTCTGGCTTGATTTCATGAGGCTGAGCTGTCATTACTAATTAAATTATTAAAAACTACACACAGGTTCTGAGATGCAGTAAAATAACTGGTGTTAAAGTTGTGGAGATCACGGAACTCATTCAGAAGGCCTTGGAGAATGACCGGAAAGTTAGGTGAGGCTTAAATAATACAATGTATTAGAAGTTATTACTTTGTGGTTCCCCGTTCTCTCTCAAGGAGAAACTATGTAACCAAAATGAGTCATGTCATTAATGCTTCGGTTTTCTGTGGCTTGGTCTGCCAAGAAAGCCTTACTGAAACAGCCGTTTCAGCTATAGGTTCTATCATGTACGCAAGCCATGTGTAGGGACTCAAGTTGGTAGTACCACCAGAGGTTTTGGAAGACGAGAATCTCAGCTATTTAAGAGTAAATAGCCACACATGTAAAAGCACTGCTGTTTTGAATGTGACACCACTAGGGAGGACTTGACACCCACCTTCCCAATTCAGGGCTGAATGCCTGAGCCCCAAAACTGGGAACATAGTAGTTAAATTTAATTGCCTAAAATGTGACCATTTTATGCAATGGTTTTGTACCCTGCTGTTTTAGGTCACAGCTCTGTACATAGTGAAGTTTTTATAACAATTTTAAATGTGAAACTTACTGAAATTGTTATGGTTGTAGGAAGGAAGGTGGAAAGTTTGGCTTTGCAGAATCTATACCAAATCAAAAGATTACTGCATTCAAAATGGAACGAGCTCCTGTGGATGCTAATGATGTGGAAGAGCAAGCTGAAGAAATCATCACGAAGGCTGATCCTCCTTTGGATGTGTATCTTTTTATGGTATCATTTGTAATAGTGAGCAGTTGTGGCCTTTTCACTTGCAGCTTCTTGAAACGCACACAACATTCTGACTTCTTCGTTTCTTAGAAGACTGTATTATGGCAACTGCAGAAGCCTTTAGGTAAAGGAATTTGTCTTGTAATCTGCTTATAAAGGATATGAGAATTTTTTCTCCGGAACTTTTTCTGCTTCTCTTTTTCATTACTGTCCCTAGTACTTCTCTTATTCTTCAACTAAGGAGACTTTGCAGCACTTTATAGTTATTCACTTCTCTTCCAAGCTTTAGCAAGCGGGTGTCACTCAAGGGTAACCTGAAATCCTTAGAGGAGCATGTTGCTTTTGCAGTACAGAGGGTAAAAGCAGCAGCTCCATTCCCAGCTATTTCTGATGGATGGATAGATATTAGCTGCAAAGGGAATCATTTGTTTACCCCAAAGTGCATAAATTTAGCATTTTATTTAGTTAGCCATTGGGGATACTTCCAGCATGCTGATTCGCTACTTTGCTCCATCATATTCACACTGTCTTTGGTGTTCAGCACACATTCTTTATATATCTGTATGTTGGTCTTCTGGTAAGCTTAAGGATTGTCTGGCCTGCTTTTATAAGTGAGTCTTATAGAAAGAGTCTTAATTCCTGGAGTTGGTCTTAACTAGTTCAGTTTTGCCGAACCAATATTGTGGACCCCTGGAACAGCCCAAATTGGAGAACGGGTAGAGAACTCCTGGGGGGAACTTGAAGAATCTGAGAGAGGGGAAGAGGAAGATGATGACAATGATCCTGACACTTTGGAGGATCCAAAAATGGAAATGGAAGATGTAAGCATTGTGAGCAAGACTAAGAAAGGTTAGTATCTTCTTCAGTTGTGACATGAATGAAAACCTCACTCCTGTTTTAACTATAGTATATTTGAGGCTGTTCACTTCAGCAGTAAGAAAGAAATCATCCCAGGGAAACAAATGTATTCAAATTACCTTGTGGTCTCAGTGCTTTGTACTGGCCCCCCTGTTGAAATAGTATGCAGTTCTTATAGCTGAAAGTATTTACTATTTACCAGTCACTGTAGCTTTAGAGTAAGCATCTCCCACCTTTTAAATAATTCTCTAGGAATGTACTAACTGCTTATCCACAAAAATGCCATGTATAAAGCAACATGTTTTTTTTGTTTTCTTTTTTTAAAGATGACACTGTTGTGCTATCTGACAGCGAAGAGGAAGAAGTTGTCATTCTAAAACCAGAAAAAGTACTAAAGAAAACCAGGTAACTATAGCATATAATTAAAGGATGAGATGGGGGAATATTTTAAGGACTGCTTGCTGTGTATGGGTTTAGACAAGGCATAGATTCAAGTAGTCTAGTTTGTCTTGTGCATTTATCAAGAAAATGACCCTTTCCTAACATACTTGCTGAGAACTGCCACATCTCCCTATTGAAGTATTTTTGCACTGCTGAAATAGATAGGCAGGAGCTTTTGATGCAAGGAAATCTTCCTTTTTTTGTCTCTACCTGGCATGTGCCTTTTTTTATAGTCATGAAGTCAGTGCATCCTTGTTGATCGCTGACTCCTAAAGTGCTTGTGGAACTGCTCCAGCAGGTGCAATTTAGAATGGATATTTGGATATTTCCGTTATCCAGGAGGGAACAAAAAGGTTGATTTAGAAACAGCTGCCTCTACAGCTCAGTCAACTATATTTTTAGTCTATTACTGTATATAGCATTGCACAGAATCTGCCCAAGTAGTAGATGGTTGTTTATCAATAATATCTAGTGGACTTAGTGACTAAAGTGTTAAAGGCAGTAAACCTAGTTTTATTCCTATTTAGAAAAGTCTGCTATGATTTATTTAATCAGTGTGGACTGATTTTGCTGAGAACCAGATAGTCTGGATGGCAGTTGCCCTTAACCCTTTTGTGTCTTATTCTGTGTAAAGCACCATATGCATGGTGGTTTTGGCTAATGTTACATCAGAGCTGAAATAAGTGTTGGTTTAACTCCATCATATGAAATAGTCTAATTTTGGATTTGAATGTTTTGTTCACAGAAAACCTACCAACTCCAAACAAGAAAATTCAAGTAAAAAAGCCAGTAACAAAAAGAGAAAAAAGAAGAGAGTTTCTCATTAAAATCACGTTCCATTTTAAGCCTTGTATAAATCTTTAATTTGTATACTAAGATACTGAACATATTTTTGTAGGTCAATTTCTCCCCCACTTCCAAATTATCTTTGTTTTTTTGTATATAATGTTGTACATTGCCTTCCAATAAAAGGAAAACTCAGTATTTAAGTGAAATACTATGGTAGTACTAAATAGGCTGTCATAGTTTTACAGTTTGAACACTACTGTGATAGCAGCTGTTCAGTAAAAGATGTAGATAGCACCATATACCAAAAAATGGACTGACCCTTAACTCCAGGTTAGCACAGATCTGCACTTGTACTCTCCCCTTGCAAGTTGGTTTGATAGGGCTGTTGGTTGTAGTTGTGCTGGTCTAAGGACAGAAGTAGACAAGGTTCTTTGGGTAAACATAGCATCTTTTATTAGATGGACTACATAATAAGAAAAGTTCTTCTTTGCCAGCTTCTAGGCATTGGAGAGTTTGCTGTTAGAATCCAGCTTGGCCCTTTAGTGATCTCATTAAGAACATGGGTGATTATAGATGAGGCCTTATGTCACTTAAGACAGATGAGGCCTTTCTGGAGAAGTTTCTGTTGCTTTCCTAGCAGGAATGATGCCAACATGTGAAAAATCACTCTGTTTGAAAGAGCTTCCCCCAAACTTGTAAGCAGCTATACGAGACTTCCCCATAGTTTTTGTTAATGTTTATTTTTTTTTAAAAAATTTCAGTAAACATATTACATGAGACATGTAAAAGTTCCTTCAAGTACAAAAAAGTTTCTAAACACCGGACCACTTGAAAGAAGTAATATGAACAAACTTTCATGGACAAGTTGACCTCAGATGCTTTGTCCGAGTACTCAAAACGTGATGAAACACAAACATGAAAATATACACAACAGCAGAGTAGAAATAATTTACACAAGGTCTTACTCTTCCCCATTTGAGCTGTTCTGTGACACTAGTACTTTGTAAGGGAAATAGTTGCTTAACTAATCTTGCCCCTAACTTTCAAATATAACATAGAAAAGTGCTTCTTGCCAGAGCTCTTAGTTCATTTAAAGGATGTATATTCTGGTCTTAAGGAAATCCCGGATGTTGCCCCTTTTATGTGTTTGCAGTGCATCATGTTGCCCTTTCCTCTTGCATAAAGTTCATTTTGTAATAGCCACCTTCATGCTCTCTCCTTTAGCGATCCCATTGCTTTTGCAGCCCTGAGACTACATTGTGTATGCATATGCGCACACACTTTTTTGGATAAAAGCCTGGAAGATACTGGCTCTAGAAACAGCAGTTTTCTATACAGCACAAATTATGGCATGTCTACTGCAGGTGTTGGTAAAGCTCTGCCTTAAGCTTGAGGGAGGCAACAGCAGATACTGAGAACTGCTGAGAATAACTTTAATTGTGAAGGTAAGAAAAATCATAGAGCAGTACCCACTGCAGTAAGAGATGGGCTTATCAGTGTGGTGTTAGAAGTAGGGCAACATTGTGAACTATGAAAGACTATTGAGGGAAAAAGCCAATTCCAGCAGCCTTCAAAGTATGAGGCAATCCACTGCTATTGACAGTTATCAGTGGAAGAAGGGTTTGTGCCCTGAAGCATTGGGATTCCAAGAACAGCTCTTGTTCTGCTACTGTCAAAAACACTGGAACAAGCAGCAGATATTTTCAGCTTTGTAGGATCAACTGTACAGCCATTCAAATTTAAAGTCTTTATGCACTGATTAATGCAATAATATCAAAGGATACTCCCTCTAAGAATTGACTGCACTATGTTTGATTTCTCTTCCAGAAGTGAAAGAGGCTACTAGTGCTTATTTCCTGTATTGATCACAGAAGGAAAGCATACTTTTGCTTCCTCAGCAAAGACACTGGTTATTTATGCCAGTACAAGCACTTAAAAAGGGCTTTGCTAGAGGAAGGAAACAAAAAAACCTGGCAAGTATGAAACTTAAACTTTTGATGCATCTATAGTCTTTTGGCAGAAGTGATAAAATTAAGCAGAAATAATAGGTTTATGAAGGCCATATGCCACCTGGTTATATGGCTATTAGACAATTAAGTGACAGCAGCTAAAGTTAACATACTTAGGTCCTCAGCGTGATATGGTAGAGGTGAAGCTTTTCCCCAGGCTGGTGGTTTAGCTCTCCCCACTTTCTAGATCTTGCTGAGATGGGCACAGCTGCATGACCTCTTTCTGCCTAGGCTGCAAAACCCAGCTTCTGGACAACATGCCCCGTGCCAGTTTCCCCTGTTTGAAATGCTTCAAGTTGACATGCCTTGGCTCTCATTTTTTAGATGCATCAAAGCCAGCATCATCATGTTTAGACAAAGTATGCCCACATGCATCGGAGCAAAGATTTCTGGAATGAGTTACACTGAAACAAAAACAAAGTGGTCAGGAATTGTTTTTACATACCAGTTCTCATGGCAAAGCAAACATGCTTATCCACTTCTGTTATATACCTACAGTGTACTAAGGACACTAAGTAGCACTAGCTTTGAATCGAAGCCTAGTGATACAGATTTAGGATAGAGTCAGCTGCCATTATCAAGTGAGAATATAGGCAAGAGACCACCACTGACATTAGGTCCAGTAACAGGATGTTTATTTGGCAACCTGGTATACCCAAATCCATTTCCATGCAGTCACTGCTTTACATACCAAGCAACTAGTTAATAAAGCAGTGTTACAGATTCACAGATTGAGGTCAGTTTATATTTGCCCTAACACTGATTTAGTCATTTTATGGTATTAAAAAGGTGCTCTACCAAAGTGAAGAAAACAAGAACTTATTTTGATTAGGTGCCAAGACAGACCTACTTACAGGAAGAGTGAAGGACCAATGAACTAGTATCCCTACACCCACAACACATCATAAAAATCAAGCCGTGCTGGCCACTTGTACCGTCTTCTTTTAAAGAGGAAGGTGGTGCATCTAGTGGCTGGTCTCTCACCCCTTTATAGTTTACTTTTCCCAGCTGGGTTCTGCTCAAGCAGTACAAGAGCACTGTCATACATTAGCTGTAAATAAACTTTTTATGGAAGCTAACATTTTTAGTAGTAGACCTGTATGGATTTCATATAAAAATCATACAGACTAGAATAATTAAGTTGAACCATTTCCTACACCATAAGGTGAGAAACTTATGACATGGAGCTCACAGTTTTAGTGGGCTAATGGCAACTTCCAAGCATGTAAAACACAAACTGACAATACTAGAACGTTAGCGATGTTAGAACATAACCCTGAAAAATGGACTTCAATGTTCTCCCATAAAAAAAGGCAAGGTTGGGATGCTTCAGTATTTCAGCCAAGTTTTATCTTCCAAGTAGTTTAGATATTTTGTCCAGCATGACTGCTATTAAAGCCCGTTTAGATTTAATCCAAGTCCAAAGCAATACTAGAATGTAGTGTTAGCAAGAGATGCTACAGATACTGTTGTTGTTCAAATGGTTCACTAGAACTTGAGACAAAACATGACCACTGCGGAAGTTGGAATTCCCGCACTTCACTGCTCTTACTCATTTTATTCCATGTGCCGTTTACTCCGATGCTTTCTCTAATCATTTTAGGATAAAATGTCTAAAGTCTCAGATTAAACAGTTGGTCTGCATGGTTAAATTTAAAACTTGAATAGAACAGTTTTCTAGAAAAGAGCTCCAGCTAAGTATTTTGAACAAGATTTTTTGCACAAAGGATTTACATTAAAACCCTATAAAAACAAACTTCATAATCTGAAATGAACTTCAGATCTAATCTGAAATGATGATTGGAAGCCTAAAATTTTGAACAAGGTTTAAAACTGTACATCATTTCCTTGGAAGAGTAAATGCACATCTTAAAAAAATATATTAAAAAAAGAAAAATAAACATCAGTCCCTTGATTGTTACAATAGGTTTAGTGTCTCTGGTGGGTCAATGAGCGATACTCCATGATACCTGGAGGAGAAAAGGGCAAAAGGTAATTTCATTAGCGCTCCAACAAAGGGGGATAAAGCTGAAAGGTTCATTAATCCTGCACTGGGTTACAACTTTGTGACACAGTAGAACCAGAAAGGTATTCAGTGTTGTGGGGTTAGAAGCTTGTTTAATATAGAATCAAAACAGGAACTATAACATTTGTCCCCTCCTGTGTAAACAGGTCAGCATTTCACCTAGCCATTCTCTACTGAAGTGTTTCCCAACCAGTGCGCCATGGCACAAAAAAAGTGCCATCAGAAATGAACAGGTGCGCCATGGAATTTTGCCATGGCCATGAGCTACAATAGGTATGAGGGTGGGGAATGCCTTGGCAGGTCTACTATGGAATTGTTGTTTTTTCTTCTTAATGCAAGTGTGTCTTGGGCTGGAAAAAGTTGGGAAACACTGCTCTACTGGTCTCAACTTCTGGGTGGTGACATTAAGGTAGACACAGGACACTAGATCCTTTTTCAATGGGGCTAGTTCACATTAAAAAAAAACACCAACAAAAAAAAAACTTCCCAAAAACCTCCCAGACCACTGTATGGACACTCATCATTCCTCTGTGCGCTCTGACAGGCATTGGCTCTACTTACTCAGAGTTAGGTTCACTATACTGGTTAGGCAGAGTGCGGGACCTTAATGATTAACTGGTTCAGACAGGCATGAGTTTCCTTAGGTAACAGTCTGCTAACCAAGTGCTTACATAGCAACTGTCAGCAGCTTAAGGCTGCAAACTGAATTGACCCAGATGTCACTGTTCTCCCTCCCCACCCTCCAAACAGACTGAGGTGCTATCTTGCCCTGCCTTCTGCCAAGGTGGCTTAATACCCAAGCCAAGCTAACATGGCTTAAAAACACAGGGGTGGGCCCCCTAAAAATTTTAGAAAGTTAATATTAATCTACCCTGGGCTGCCTATCATGCACCCCTTGATGGCTTGCCAAAACTCAGTAAGCGGCTCTCTAACCAAAATAATTGCCCGCCCCTGCCCTCAACACCTGTTGCAATTACTTGAATATGTAAATAACTCATTTTTTGTAGATACTTACTTTGCACTCTTGTATTTCTCTCTTATGGACTGTTGCGTGTGTTGTGCTGCTTTGAGGTAGGTCTTGTGAAGGTCTGTAAGACAAGGCTTGAGGCTTTCAAGTGTATATCCTGTTGTTCTAGACAATGATTCAGGCTAAGGGAAGAAAAGACAATTGGTTTGAGATGTACAGTGTTGTCAGTCACCCTAGAGAAAACTATTTTCCATGCCATTTGAACTGCAGAGACTGTTACTCAAATGGGTTATCTATTCTACCAGGAGATATAGTACAAAGCTTTTGCAGGCTGAAAAACTCTACTCTCAACATAAGCAGTTTTTCCAGGAGTTATATTTTGCTAGCCAGGATCTTGTTTAAGGACAGGTGCTATTTGTTGCATTTGCTTCTATGTAGACTATACGTCTCAGTTGGTGCAAGTTCTACATACCCAGGTTTGTCCAGCGAGTGTGTAGCTTGCTAGATGAAATGAAGCAGCAGCAATAACTGATGGCAAGTATTGTAGGTATGGGTCAGCATCAATTAGGCTCAACTCCCCCAGATACTGTAACATTTGAAAACAAGTAATACTGTTACACCACATCCATGCAAGACTACAGCATTTGGCCTGTTCCTTATAGTTTAAAAGCTTCTTCTAGCCACCAGTTTTAGAACCTTCACTATAATGAAGGTATGGAGTTATTCAGCATCTGCTCTTGCGGATGAGATTAAAAAGTTACAGCAATTGTTAGCTTACTAGTTGTGAGGATGAATTCTCTCATACCAAATTTCTCTTTCGTTTGTAAGGATCCTCAGACTTCTCAACAATTGTTCAGATATCTACCATTGGGGTCATGCCATTTCTTCATTTACAGACTGCTTCACAGCTATGTGCTTTGTTACTGCAGCATCCTTTCCTAGGGATCCATGCAGAGTACCTTTATGACAGGACAGTATGGGGGCTATTTCTCTTTAAAAGCCCTAGGTCCCTGGTGCCCACCACAGGGTTTTGATACAATTTCACTTTGGTCAAAAGTTGATGTACCATGTTTTGTGGTTCTACCCACTTCCTCCCTGGGAACAAATGGTAAGCTTAAACACAGCAGTAGCAGATGAACCAGCATGTACTTTACTCATAAGGCTAAACCAGTATTTCAATACAAGTGCGTACCAGCAATAGGCAGCTGATTTTAGACCATTATTGTAGTAGTTCAAGTATAGGCCCTCAGATTGTTGGATCATCAGACATGTACAAAATCACCAACTCTAGGTTGGCACGTATGCCTAGAATGAAGCTCCCCCAGCAGCATCGACCCAATTTTGCCTAGCATCCACACGTCAGCCAATGATAGCTCTCTGAAGTAGTTACCAGTTTTAGTATGGTTTGGGATAATGGCATAAAAGCTGTAAGAGTTAACTGTCACCCTACTAATAGTTAGTTACCAAGGGTTTCTACTGGCAAATGCTTCAGAGATACAAAATGCCAACTGCTCCCTCTGGAGATCTAACAGGGATGCAAACTTGAGGTTTTAGACCTCCATATTTTCTGGTCGTTAAAACTCTTAAGAATGGGTAAGTATTTGTTACCAAGTGGCATTCCCTCCTCTTCCATGGAGAAAAGAAACACCCCAACCTACTCTGATGTACTAAGATGGCGCTTTCTGATTGGCATTACGCCCAATATGCAGATTCACACTTACCATCGATAAACTTTCAACTTTAGCATTTGCTGGCTGGTGCAGAAAGTATTGAGTGAGGAACTGATTTATTGTTGGAGCTGCCAAGTCAAATGACAAGACTTTCAAAATTAAGTGCTCCATCCTTAATACTTGCTTCTTAGTATAGGTGTCATCTGTGATATAGACGAATTCCGCAACTTCTGGAGGGTAAATTTCTTCAAACTTTCTATCATTAGGAAGTATAAGCAACTTATTACATATACTTAGAAAGAGAAACAGGTCTACCAATCAGTAGTTCTTTCCCTCCCACCCTAGTCCATCGTAAGTTAGCAAGATAGGGAGCAACAGTTTCCTCAGAGCTCAGATCTACTTGTACATGTATAACCTATTCCTAATACTAAGTTAGTCAAGTAATTAACATTAAGTCCACAAATTAAGTTCCTGTAGGTTTAAGAATCTTAGCAAACCCATAAAAGTTCTGGTATGAACATGATTTCTGTTTCCTTCCACATTTTTGTAGACTGCAGGGCCCAAGACGTTCCAGGTATTATTTTGGAACAGTTCTAGCTACACAAGCTCTGCAGACCAGGTCAGAAGCCAGGTGCATTAGATACTCAGATTTTATTTATTAGTAAATGTGAAGTCATTTTCCAAAATGATTTGAAAACTTGACTATAGATATCTTAAGGCTTCTGGTCAAGCAGAGTTTTGAAAGGACACAGCTTTAAGATAATTTTTCCTTTCCCCCATGTGTCTCCCTCTCACACACAGCCTCACTTTAAGAGCAATGAGGTCAAATTAACTTACGATGCTAGCAGCATAGCTGCAGTACCCACAAGCTGAAGCTTTCCTCTCAGAACAGACATTGAAGAAAGAAATCTATCAATGTAATTTACAGCTAAATGCAGGGTTTCATTCTGTAGTTTATATTCTTCTCCTACTTCCACCAGCCAGTCCACAAGAATAGCTCTCATATTGTTTGTTATGTCAGGCTGTTTCTTCATATAGTTAGATTTAGGCTTGCATTTCACCTGTTAAGAGAATTGTTAATATATGTGAAATATTAGCACAGACTCTGGCAGAGAAGTTACTCGACCAAAAAATGCAACAAGGATGGGAGAACTTAAGAACCACCCTCCACTAACATACAAATTAAATACTTGTACTATACCTAAAGTAGAATCCAAGTACTGGTGCCCAAGGTCCTTCAGAGTCCATTTTCAAGCCCTTTCTTTTATGTTCAATGCATATTCCAGCCAGGTTTGTTATTCTAGAAGGGCTCAACAGGAAGCTCGCTTTTCTTACCCTTCCCCCTCAGTCTCTTCTCCACTTGTAAGTTCCTACT
Source organism: Gavialis gangeticus (assembly GCF_001723915.1). Taxonomy (NCBI): domain Eukaryota; kingdom Metazoa; phylum Chordata; order Crocodylia; family Gavialidae; genus Gavialis; species Gavialis gangeticus. The sequence goes on along the minus strand of NW_017729030.1, from coordinate 30,979,918 downwards.
TGAGCTGCCACCCCTCCAGGAACTAGGCCCACAAGTCTCACCATCCTGAGCTAAGCTGCCTTGAAAATGTAAATAAAATCATGGCATCTTACCTCCATTTCCCTAATGTATTTATGGATATCATCAATGTAGTCTGGCACATGATTAACATTTACTCTTTCTTCCACATCTTGGATTATAGATATATCCATAATACTTGGAGAATCTAAGTGCAAGACAGTAGTCATAATTAAACCTACAGAAGTTCTCAGACTGCATTGAGCAGAACAGTTATGTTGGTGACCCAGGACCTAGGTTTTTTTAGCATTTTGCTTTTTTTTTT
>NW_017729030.1:30977434-30979510 GCF_001723915.1 Gavialis gangeticus | reverse complement strand
TTTTTTTGTTTTTTTTTTTTTTTTTTTTTTTTTTTTTTTTTTGAGGCACCTAGGCTGCACCAAGAACAGAGAGATGTTGCAAAGGGCTCTTTCATCTAAAAAGAGAAAGAAAAATTGGAAGGTACTTCATACTAGCATGGTAAACTATATTCATAGGAGTATAGACCTTTACTCTGAAGTGGAGCCTGCGAGTCAGGGGACAGCCTGATGTTAGCATGTATTTAAGCTGAAGCCACAAAAATTAAGCAACTGAGACATCTTCTGCCAGAATTTTTTAATTGGGCAGCCTGTTCGACTTCTCTTGCCTTATGGTATTTTAGTGTCTACCTGAGCTACCCTAATTTACTAGTTGACTTGTCAGAACCATTTAGTACTTGCACAAATGGAAGTTTCCAGTGTGTATTCTAGTTTCTGCAACTTGCACTAGGTCTTTAAAGCCTTTCAGAGTTCAAAGCTCTGAGCTGCTACAGCCAGACCCTGGAGTTACAAGGTTGAGAGTTCAAGAGTGCCAGCAGCTCATAAGTAACAGTAGCAAAGAGTGAGGAAATTCATGGGAAAGCAGATGGGTAAGGCGCAGGGAAGGGATATCTGGATGTTTCAGGGATTCAAAGCTTGTAAATTACAGGCTAAAGGAACTGCTGGACTCAGGGAATCCCCAGAGCTGGTCTAAGAGTCCTACGAAGATGCGCAAGCAACATTTTTATAAGTTGGCTTTTCATAAGACACCAATGGAGAACAATGACTTTAGGGACATTTGGAATATCAGTTCAAAGAGAGGAGATTTAGGTTGTAGAATAGAAGAAACATCAAGGGCTGTCCAATAGGCTACCTACAGAAGCTGTGGAATATTTATCCTTGGAGTTTCCAAGAGCTGGTTGGACTGATACTTGGCTGGGCCCAGTGCTCACCCATGGAGGACAGCCAATTTGCTACAGGATCTGGGACAGAAGTTCGATATCTTGCTCTATCCTAAACCAATTAAGTCTAACACAACATCTATCCAGGTCTTAGACCAGGTTCCACCATTCTGAAGCCAGTTTGCACGTCCTAAACTTCTGCCTGTTACAGCTTTAAAGTTGTCTGATCACTTGTACCAGTTTATGTGCAGTGTCTGTACCTTGCCTTATAAGCGAAATAAGATATTTAGGGGCCAGGGGAAAGGAAGCAGGGAAAAGAGAAAGCGAAAGCAAGCTTTTGTGAACCCAAGTTCATGTCATCAGATGCTGTCATAGGGTGCTTTAGAGGGATGGTTTTGCCTGGAGCAGAGGGCATGGTGAAGCCCCTTCCAGCCCTAGTTCCCTGTAGGCAACTACACGCAAGTGTAGAGGCTGCTCCAACATGCCGGAGCAGACTCAGTTGAGTCTGAGTGTGCTCCAGCAGCCTCCTGCATCTCATGTATGTGCAGGGACACTGATACAAGTGCTTTAAATTCAAGTGCCCCTGCTGCCATTAAGTGCAGGGACACTGATGCGTGGAAGTTTTGAGAGCCGCTCTAACTAAAGCGCCAGAGCCACATAAAGTGCAGCTCCCCCTACACATGAAGATTAGAATCCTGGGGCTCTTCTGCATCTAGGATGGTCTGAGAGGGTTTAACCATGGTAGCCTGAAGTCAGGGCAGTCCTGCACCTGCACAGCCCAAGTGCGAGAACAGAAGTGCAAGCAAGCCAGGGCAGGAGCTTTTGTGAACCCAAGTTTGCTTCCCCAGATGCCATCCTAGAACCGTGGAGAGAGGGACAGTCCTGCCTGGAGCAGGGGCCATGCGCCTGGGCTGGAGCGAATGCGGTTCCTGCCTCCTCCCATCCTGGGTGGGCACCCCCTACTCTGACCTGCGCCTGGGGAGGGAATAGGCAGGGCCCGAGAGGGGGCGCCAGCCAGACCCATATTTCCACAAGCCAAGTCCCCTTCCCTCGGGGGGCAGCAGCTTCCCCCGCCCCCAGCACCTGCTTGGGGAGGAGAAGGTGCCGCCCCGCCCAGCGCCGCCCCGCCCCGCACTCACCGCAGCTGAGGTCCATGGCGCTGTCGAGCGGCGCCAGCGGCTTCCTGTCGACGGGGAGTCCCGCGGCTGGCAGTGCGGGC
>NW_017729030.1:30963963-30977296 GCF_001723915.1 Gavialis gangeticus | reverse complement strand
CCGCCGCCGCCCGCTCCGCCGCCGTGTTCAAGGAGCCCGCGACTCTTGAATCCGCCAATGAGGGAGGGAGGGCGTGGCTGGCCGGGCGCCGGCTGTGACGCGGCCCGACGGGAGCCGCCGCGGGTCAAGCGAGCCCGAAAAGTCAGCGGAGCCTGCAAGAGCGGTGCCGTAGCCCCACCCACGGCGGCTTCGTAGTGCTGGGGCCCCGCCCCCAAGCGCCTCCGTCACTGGCTACCAGCCGCTCGAGGCGTGGGGCCTCGGCCCTGAAGTCCCAGCTCGAGTGCGCGGCAGCTCGGCCTGCCCATCGCCCTGGCCCTGCCAGACCACCTCTTAGGGCCGGAGACGCGGTGTTGCCGGTCTATGAGAATTACTGTATCTGTGCCATAACGTCTACCACTACCACGTAGGAGCGTGGGATGTTTGAGGCGGCTAATTAATGTTGCATACGCAAAAGTAGGGACTTTTAACTGGCTTTTAGCGGTTTGGTGTTTTGTTTTTTTGGGGGACGGGGACGGGTTAATGTTCCAGGTCTAATTATCCAGCTCAGTTCTGAAGCCTATAAATCATTCCAAAATCGTATGTCAGCGTCTTTTGGGGGGGGGGAGTTTCATGTTCCAAGCCAAATCAATTTCAAATCCATGAGTCAGTCCAGAACCAGAAGTGGCCCCACTACAGGCAGACATCCTCTGCCTGCACCTGGGGCTTCAGCTGTTCCCTAAACCTTTGATAGGCATCCTACTTGCAGGCCCAAGCCCAGAGGCTTGGGGTTTGGATGCCCCCACGTTTCGCTTGTCTTCAGCTGTAAGGCCCTTGGAGCAAGCGAGGGAGGAGAGTCCCATTTCCATAAACTGGGTTTAACTCCACTGCAACTCAGTGGATACTGAACCATGCCAGAAGAGCAGTTCTACTGGGGTGCGGTTCAGGAAAACTGCTTTCACGGACACAGATACATGGTATTTTCCCTGCCAGGTTAAGAAGCCACTGCACTTGGTCTGGGCCTTTAAAAGGCCTTTAGGTTTGCTGTCAGCACTTCCTATGACATCTCAAAATAAAGAGATGCTTAAACTTTGACACAGTTCTCACTCGCTCACTGGTTACTTACTGTGATCAATATAAAGTAAGACTAATTTGCATACTCATTTGCACATTTTTTCAGTGAATGATAGTTTTTCAGCAAATGCAATAATTTTGAGCTTCTAATATGATCATTTCATATTTAAGACCTGGCAATGCTGCTGCAACACCACCTTGGCAGACTACGGCCCAGGGCTGCAAGCCTACCAGCCGTATGTCACTGATGCCTGTGGCTACTCATCCACTAGCACTTACACCGGGGACCCAAAACTAACCTGAGAGGCACCTGTTGTTTCCCTCCCCCCTCCAATGACACGTGGCCTTGTTACAACAGCACAGAGCTTTGTAACCCTTCACCCCAGGGAGGGCTACGCCAACATCCTTCCCCAGGTTTCTCCATACTAAGAAATCTCAGGCCTTGACTGATACGGTAAATGGTGTATTTTAGATCATAAATCATGGGGAATAGGATCTTTAAAAAAAACAACCATGTTTGTAAAGATCAGGACACTTTGGACATTACTGTTTTGAAATCCACAGGGATATTGGAGTATGCTAGAGACACATTAAATGGTAGGTTAGAGAACGATTAAAAACATTCAGTGTTAACCTAGTGCTTGTGTGAAAGGTAATGAGCTAATTGTTTGCAAACAGAAGTCTTTTTTAAGGACATTTTTCACATCCCAAGTCAAATTAGCCAGATCAGGTCCAAATTCATTTGAATTGTGCAAGAAACATATGTTGCCCTGTTACCAGTAAGAATCCTCCACCTCAGCCTGGGGCTTCAGATGCTTCCAAATCCGTTGGCAGGCATCCTATGTGCAGGCCCAAGTCTGGAGCTCTAAGCAATCTTACAGCTCTTTCATACAGCAACCAACTTTTAGATGCTAATGACCTTTGTTTGTTGCTGATTAGGGCTGGATCTGGAAAGATTTAGAGCCCAAACTATAAACAAGGGTTTACAGTCACAAAATGACTTGGGTTCTGTCACATTTGCACTGCCTCTCCTAGTGGCTAGTGCAGTTGATTCTCAAACTTTTTAGACTCAAGGCACCCCTCAGAAAAGGCCAGCTCTTAGTATTCACTCACTTATTTTTACTTTGGAAAAACAATTGGACAATCCTTCTGTTGCAGAGCAATCAGAAAGACTACAACAGGTCAGAATTCTTCTAGCACTATTGACTCCTGTTTGAAATCTCTGGGTTTAGGCTGTGAATTGTGTTTGCAGACCTAACAGTGCTAACACCCTTAAACATCTGAGTACCTAGGAAACGTTTAAGCTGCCTCCAGGGCTTGGTGGTAGTTGAGCAGGTTTTGACGATCTGAACTTTGGATGTGGACACCTAATGTTCTTCTGTGGATCTAGCTCAAAACTTATACTAACTTCAAAAGGTCAAGTTCTTTCCCTCCTTTGATGTTTTACCATTCATTCCCAGTAACAGCAACCAGCGTTAAAGCATTACAGATTTGATCTTGGAAGGTGCTGACGACTTTGGCCCACCCAACAAAAGACTATTCACCCCTAGTAAACAAAGCATTTAGACAGGTACATACATTTCACTGCCTTCAAATGCAAACACATACTTGAGTGCTTTGCTCAATGGCAGTGAACTTTAGTACATGCATTAAAGCTACAATTCAGCAAAGCACGTAACTATTTTTCAAGCTCAGAGTTTGGGTGTTTCACACTCTGAAGGATCATGTTCTTCTGCTTCGTGTGAGACTGAAGGGATATACCATTATAGGCAACAGGCTATCGCCAATTCCATTACTGCCAGCTCCACAAACTGGCTGGCTGCTTTTGCCGGGAGGGAAGTGCACAATAATTTCAGTTTGTATTTCTGTGCATCTTTATTTAAACATAACCATAATTCATTGCAAGAAAAAAGGATCTATTTTCTGCTAGATCAAAAGCCAGCTACTCTACAGACATATATAAGCTGAGCTTCCTTGTCCAACACAATTTAGATTACATAAAGATCAAACGCAATGCATTTTTTCTATGAAGATAATGAAATAACAGAGCATAGTTCAGAGCCCTGCAAATTACACTGTCAAACCTAAGTGTTAAGATGAATCATACTGGATGGTAGATCTTACGGGAAGATCCAAATGCAGTGAGCTGTGGTGTTGGAAACTATAGATCAGGTCTGCCCATCCTTTCAGCAGCTGGGGGCTGAACACTCTGTGGGCTGCACTAGAGGCCACATCAGCAGTGCTGCTACTGCATCATGCTCCAATACCTCACCCCCATGCATCCTCCTTCACTGCTGCACTGGGTGCATGTCCTCTCCCCCACTGCTGCACTATGCAAACTTGTGGCCACAGACTCCTGCACTGCCCTGTTCCCTGGGGCAAGAGCAGGCAACAAAAGCTGGAGGAGGGAGGGGAAGCCTGGAGACTGGTAGCTATTGAAGCCGGAATGATGTGGGGAGCAGCAGTGAGCCAGGAGCCGATGGACCACAACTTAATCCCTTGCAGGTCACATGTGGCCCATGGTCCAGCTGCTGGACAGCCCTGCTGTAGGCAATATAATTTCTTCCTCGACTCAAACTCTACAATAACTTCAATGCCCCGTCCCTGTCTAATGCTCATTACAGGATCAGCACTCTTGACAGTACTGAGCCCAAAGTACTGATGGATAGCATCTGATGTCTTCCAGATGAGCAGCCCAGATTACTTGTCATTAAAGACTTGATATCAACTACCCTTGAGATCTCTTGTTTTGTGAGAACATAACTGGACTCTTCCATCTTGGGAGTAAGTTTCAATGCAGGCACAACTATTCTGTTTATAGAAGTCTTGTAAGATAATCAGTTAATCATTTTCTGTTCGGCTCTGTTCCTTTTCCCAGAATGTAGGGCACAAGGATAATAATAAATAGTGAACAAAACAAAAGTAAAAGATCCTAGCATTTTGGCATTTGAAAAATATTAAGGTTGAATTCACCTTTTTTAGAACTGATTGGGTTTTACTATGTATATTACAGAACAGTAAAGACATTTTAAACACTATGCAACACCCCAACTGCCTTGGCAGGGATATTTCCCCTTCCAATTTATTCCAGTTATCAGAAAATGTCACCAACTAAACAACTGGAAATAGTTTATCTGTTTTTTTAAATCCCAAGATCAATTCAAAATTAAAGAACTGTGAAGCATGTTTTTGTCTTCTCATCATTTGGTACAACTGCCAGGACTCTATATAATTGTTTACTGCTTTGTTACACTCAATCAATTGAACTCCCTTCCTACCAAGCTTTGTGCTTGTACTAATAGGATTTATTAACACAAGCTGGGAACAGCTAGGGCCTTGCTTTTGTATCAGTAGGTGTTTCATAAAAACAGCAGAGAAGATTGAAAAGAAAAATGTGACAGACAAAGTACTGTGACATGGACAATCGGGAAGGTGCTGAGGCTCTATTTCTTTTCCTCTTCTAGCTGAGGGGCAGCCTGACTGTGCAGTTGAGTGGTTAAAACACTCACCGTCAAGGGAAGAGGTCTCATCTGTTGCTCAAACTGGACAGCACCTGAGAGAATACTGGCATTTTACTTTTCTGCCTTCCATGACCAGTGATGTTTAAGCCACACCACATCAAAAGCCAGTGTAGCAGAGTACTTTGACTTGCCTGACGAGTGGGTTTGAGGAAAAGTTGCTTCCTCGGTCTAGCACACAGCACAGAACCAGTAACATTAGGGTCATATTTTCAAGTTTTCTTTGCAAACATGAGGATGGAATCTAAACTTTCATTTAAAACAAAAACAAAAACTCTGTTTCTGGCATGACCAGGTAATGCTAGGAGGCAGGCTTAGTTTATCATCTCTGTATCATCAGTACAGTCCATAACTGTATTGGTTATTTGAAAGTGTGTATATTAAAATGTAGTATTACTCACTGATGAAATGTTTATCTCTGTCTGATGCTGTACAGGACAAAAGATACTATTCCCTGCTTGAGTGGGTTTAACCCCAAAGAAAATAAACAGAAATGTCTTTTCACAACATTTTTAGAAAGCACAGGAGATACTATTTTTACTAAAATATATTAAAGTTTTTGGACTTTGTAGTAGAGAGTTTTGAGAAGGGACTGGGAAGAGGGTGAGTGCATGATGAATTGTGACAGCAAAAATTTCAGGTATATGAGTACTAGGAGGAAATTTAATTAAATCCAATGTAAAGAGCATATATGCCCAAGTGTTTGTATAGCCTCAAAAACTGTAAACTTACCCAAACAGATTATACATGGAACAGAATGAAACTATACACGTAATTACCCTTTAAGGACAGGAGTCACTTTTTCATCTCCTATATACACAATTGTCTATACTACACACAAAATTTACAATATGGTACCATTTTTGGTATACAGTAAGCAAAATGTGCTATGGCTACACATTCAATTAAGCTCCCAATACATTTAAAATAAAATAGATCCCAAGAAAGACTACTTTCTGTTGAACTCTTACAACTGTGGAATCTTTTTCCATGTCCTGTTTGACTAGGTTAAAAAAATTTATAAAAAGGATTTTGAATATTTGCAACTATAAAATTTTGGGTTTTTTTAGCTATTTATGATCAGCACTAAAGTAAATATAATATTCTGTATATGCATTTAACATAAGCAACATATGTTACATCTATTGTCTTCAGCTGGATTGCAAAAGTTTGAATAAATACTAGAAATGGGGATCAACTAAAGAAATAGTAACACACAAAAAAGATAAAGTATATAAAAGACAAATCAGGATGTAGTTGAAACATTTTTAAATTCAAGATATTAAATATCAGGTGTTCCTGTTTCACATGACTATTGTTTTCCTTAACAGGCTCATACCTCTTTTTACCATTTCTCCCAATTTAGGCAGCAGCATCAAAGAAAGCAATCAATGCATTTTGGTCATAGCTGTCCAGAATTTCCAGAAGAAGAGGAACTTTGCTTTTGACATTGGTGCCTTTAAATTTAAATTTATCTATGAAGAGATCTGTAATCATACCTGCAAAAGCAATGTTAAAATTTCAAGGTTAATTCTTTGCTTTACTACTAACGCTCAAAAAAACCCCAAACCTCGTATTTGTTACATTATAATTGACTTTGTTTAGAAGCAAAATTCTTTTCTTTTAAAACAGTACACTTTAAACACTAGTTTACAATTAAATAACCCAAATCCTTAAAGTGACTTTATTCTATGTGGCAACGTGCCTAACTTTAAATTGCCTGCTTTGCATGTGAAAAATGCTCTCCAGGCATAAAGATAAATGTTTTAATAGAAGAATATTTTTAAACATGTTATATAACTCTCAGTCTATGCATATAGGTCTGTTTAAGCCTATGTGTGTCATACTTGCAGATTGTCTGCCCTGAAAGCAGCTTCTTATTTTATAGACTTAGAGTCAGAGATATAAAAATTCCACTTAAAATGAACACTTCATGGTTTTAAGGCAGCTAAGGCAGCTAGCTACATGTATGGTAAAGATTATTTACATTTTTTTCTCTAATATACTGTCACTAACAGTTTATCTATCAGCACATTCATTGCTATGCTATTCTTTATTAGCATAATTAGACTGTAATTAGTTATTTCATTTGTATTTCCATTATGCCTTTCACTTTTGACTTCTAGTGCAAGTCCATGACTCAGGTCCCAGTTTGAGACAGGTGCTCAAAAGCGTTTCTATTCAAGCCAAGTCTTATCTATATGTTTTTATGCAAACTGGGGAGAGTCCAGAGGGGGGCAAGTATTTTAAGAAACACAGCGTATGAAAAAGATGGAATTAATTTGATTTATTTATTGTAAAATATGAAAAATAAGGGCACAGCCATGATAATCTTTCGATATGCAAAGAAGTCTGTTATATCTCAGTGAACTAGGAATGACCAGTTTAATTTGCAGCAAAGCAGATCTAGATTAGATATTATTATTAGAAGTCTTTTTCTAAGAATAGTTATCCACTGGGGTAGGCTACTTTAGAGACTCTCTCTATTAGAGGTTCTTAAGGACAGTCAAACAAAACATGTCTGGGATGACCCGGGGTACTTAACCCTGATTCAAAAGAAAGGGCTGGAATAGAAAGCTTCTTCAGGTCCCTTCCAGCCTCAAGTTCTGTGCTTTGAATCCTACCATTTCAAAGGAAATAAAACTTTCCTAAAACTAAAATACATTTAAGTACTGCAAAATTCTTCTGAGAAAAGAAGAGGTCAACATGTAGAGCGGGGTGGGTAAAATACGGCCCGCCAGGCCATTCTATCCAGCCCGCGGGGCCCTTAAAAGACTTAGAAAATTAATATTTATCTGCCCTGGGCTGCCTGTCATGTGGCCCTCGATGGCTTGCCAAAACTCAGTAAGCAGCCCTCTGTCCAAAAGAATTGCCCGCCCCGATGTAAAGGAAAGAAGAAACCTTAGAAAGAGCCCCGCAACACATTCAGGACTGTTAGATATAAACTTCACATGCATAAAGGGACTGTCCCTCAAAGAATTGGGCTCTACAGCAGATGTTCAATGAGCTGATGCCTCACTCAGCACAAATCTGTCGTCTCACAAGACAGATGCCTGCCTATCTATCTTGCTTATCCCTGCACTGGGGCCATAAAATTGCTGGGCCATCTCTCTGTAACATAAAAAATAAAAACATTAAATAAAAAAGTGTATAAACCCCTTGAAATAATGCAAATTCTGAATTTTTAGTAGCATGTCACTGATCTCATTGAAACAAACAGTTGCCATGGTTCTCTGCTGAACACTTCTTACATTTTTAAAGAGTAATAATATCAACCTGCATTATTAATATGTATCTAAGTGCATACTTTGATTGTTTTACTTTACAGCTATTATCAAGTTAAGCTGAAAAGTAAAAGATAATGAATAGCTTTACAGGCATACAAGCATTTACACTAGCCCCTACTGAAACCTACACTTACTTAATTGTACTTATCTACCAATGTATTGTTACTAAAACTTAGTAACATTACACTCTCCCTCTGGCCGTTCCTATTTACAGTGTCAATAAAAATAAGATTCTGGCTAAAGACAGGAAAGCAGCATTTATGAACAAACCATAAAGTCTCTCAAGATGTGCAGGTTGTTTCTTGTACTCCTCCAGCAGGTGGTCTGCTTCCTCTAAAATGCAACGATATTCTGGTATCAGGAAGTCCATGTTTCCCTCATGAACCTGCAACTCCTTAAACAGATTTTGAAATGCTGAAAAAATTAGAAGGCATCAACTCAAAAAGTCATAAACATGGAGTTTAGATGAGAGGAGGTAATATGTAGAGGTGAAATAATTCTCCAAAACTGTTCTTGCTAAGCGTAGAAGTATATCATCTTCCTCACCCCATTAATTTCCAGATGACACCTCCTACTTTTAACACTGGTTTTATAAAAATCTGATATCCCAGTTTCTATTTCTGAACACTAGTTGAATACAGTTCATCAGGATCATTTCCTTACTAGTTGAAGTCTCGGTATTGTGCAATGTTCTTTTTATACAAACTCAATCTGATTTTTCATGTCTTCCTGGGAACTCAAGAATATGGAATAGGCATTGTTATCTGAAAACAAATCCTGCTCAGGTTCTGTGGCTACGTTTGACTGAGGTCCTTTAATTAAAAAAACCCAACCTCCACCACCCCACCCCACCAAAACCCACCATTTGGTTACTTCATTTACAATATAACAGATGAAAGAATAATCAACCGAACAAACATTTGACATCACAACCAACAGGTTATTTGGGTTGGCTTAAAAAAAAAAATCAGCTTGTGTTTGGCACTTATTGGCCACATCTACACAAGGTGCTACTGTGCAGTTGTTACTGTCCATTTATTTACTATTTGTTTATACAAGTAGTAAATAAATCCACAGGAACCCAAGTTACTGAGCAGTAGCACTGGTGAACGCCTTTTTTGACGCTACTGTGCAGTGGCCTAATACTACTGTGCAGTAGCATCGCAATTTTTGCTTTGCGATGCTACTGCGCAGTACTATCGGGCTACTGTGCATTCAAAGTCTTGTGTAGACACACCCACTGAGGTGCAAAACTGAATCTCACAATTTAGAAAACATAGTAAGCTGGGAACTGATCTTGCCAATTATCAAAGTAAGTGTCAGTTTATTTTGTCCTCACCAATCAATGAGAATATCTGAAATTTTAGACAGGTCCAACTCACCATGTTTTAAACCTCAATTTTATTCAGTAAAAATTTATTTTCTACAAGGTTATTTTTTTCAAAAAACGTGTTTCAAATTAATCCCATGCTACCATTACTATGCAAGACTGATGCTTACTGTGGAAGGGGATCACTGAAAGTGGCACTGCCGAGCTGTCATTTAATTTTCTGTGATTTCTATATCAAATGTGCACAGCTTACAAGTAAAAATGTTTTTGCTAGATGACTGCCCAGATGCAACTGAGGATCTGAGAACAAAGCTAGACTTTCCTGAGCATTATCACTTGAGTTGCTATAAGATGAGTTAGGTCCAAATTTGTATTTCAAAATGAATATTAGGTATTTGGAGGTATAAATTATAGATTTCATAGACATTAGGGCTGGAAGGGACCTTGCAAGATCAAGTCCAGCCCCCTGCCCCAGGGGCAGGAAGTCAGCTGGGGTCAAAGGATCCCAGCAAGATAAACATCCAAATGTCTCTTAAAGGAGTCCAGAGTAGGCACTTGCACCACTTCTGGCGGCAGTCTGTTCCAGGTCTTGGACAGTAAAGAAGTTCTTCCTTATGTCCAACCTGAAACAGTCTTGGAGGACTTAGTGACCATTTGAACTTGTCATCCCTTGGGGCGCTCTGGTGAGCAGGCGTTCCCCCAGATCCTTATATATTTATAGGCAGCCACCAGGTCCCCCCTGAGCCTGAGCTTTTCCAGGCTGAAGAGTCCCATGGCTCTCAGCCTCTCATCATAAGGCCTGTTCTCCTGCCCTCTGATCATGTGCATGGCTCTCCTCTGGACTCTCTCAAACTTCTCCACATCCTTTTTAAATTGTGGAGCCCAGAATCAGATGTACTCCAGCTGCGGCCTCACCAAGCCCAAGTAGAGCAGGAGGATGACATCTTGGGATTTGCTTGAGAAGCATCTATGGATGCAAGCCAGAGTTTTGCTTGCTTTATCACCTGCAACATCGCACTGGTGGCTCATATTCATCTTGTGGTCAATCATGACCCCCAAGTCCCTTTCAGCTGTGGTGCTAGCAAGCGTAACACTGGCAAGCCTATAAGTGTGCTGTGGGGTTTTTTTCCCTAAGATGGAGAACCTTGCATTTTTTGGTGTTGAATGCTGTGCCTGTCTGGCCTCGAACATCCGGTCACGTGCCGCGCTGGCCTGGACGTTCAGTGGTGTTCGTCTGTCCGTTCCTGATGTTTTGCCGAGTGGATGTCTCGCTCTGAAGTACTCTCTCCCCAATCTCGCCTGCCACGACTTTGGATCTTGTTCCAGTGGTGGGTGTCCAACTACCGGGTGTCTCTCGACTATGGGACGTCTGTCTGGCGATCTTCTGCAAGGTTCCACCTCCCCTCTACCTTGCTCTTACACCCTGCCTTGACGGGTTCCAGATGTCCTTCGGCCAGTTCCCCCAACTGTTGAGGCTCTGTGTACACTTGCAGAGATGGTCTTATTGGCCTGCTGGGCCTAACCCTACATCTACCCACAGCGCCTAACCACTGCCTAGCCTGCCTGGAGACTGTAAACCCCCTTCAGGTTTAAGCAACACTCAGGCTCCAAACGCCTTGCACCGCAACCCCTCCAACAGTGGGAAGCATAAAATACAAACAACAAAGAAATATAAAGATATTAAGAGAGGCCCTCTGCCCCCTTGACACCTGCTCCCTCAGCCTACCCACCAACGCCAGGCCCCAGATACCCAAGGCCCTCAGTTGGCTGTAAACTGGGTTCGGGCTAGACTGCAGACTACCGTGTCCTCCTCTTCACTCTTTGCCCAGCCTGTGGGTTTGCTTGACCCATGGTGGTCCTTCTCTGTACGCCTCCCCCACATCCCCCGTCAGGGCAGCTCTATGCCCCTGGGGTCCGTCTTCTGCAGCCCCTCATGCTGCTTATGCCCTTTGTCCCCAACCTGAGGCACCTCCTCAAGCCCTCCTGTGACCGCCGGGCTTCAATTACCCACTCTCGGGCAGTGTTAGCCTTGCAGGTAGATGTCAAACACCTGTTGGGATCTTGTCGGCATCAGAGTAGCTCTCTTTTCTCCGTGTCCCCAACCCCGTTCTCGGCCGACTTGATGTTCCTCAGTGTAAGGGGTCGGTTTGCGGGACATTCCGTGGCCCAGGATCTCTCGGCGGTCACTTCACGGGGCTCCGCCACCCCTGCACCCCGGCCTCACCCCACCTTCGGTGTGTCCTTCCTCCGCTGGTCCTGTTCCCCAGCCATGGAATGACACCACCAGTCCTGCCCCTAAGTGGCCACGACCCCCTGTCATGGCAACCCCAGTAAGTTCGACCCACGGCCCACCTCGCCTACTCCCCTCCCTTCAAGGAACGGGGACTCCAAAGAAAACTCTGGCCTCACCAAGGCCCCCTTCAGCCTCACTCTGGAGGCACACTGCCCCTAGCTCTTTCTGCCCCAGCCAGGGTTAACCAAACAAAACAACCCCAAAGAAATGCTGACTACTTAAGCGTCTCGCTACTTGCTGAGCTGTCTACTCTGAGCCCTCCTTGACTCCCTTCTGGCCCGTCCCTGGCCACTTACTTCCCCCGGTCCCTCCTCCTGCTTAGCACCCCAGCAGCTTGGCAGCGATGCCCGCCCCGACTGTACCCCCTTGGGGCTCTCCTCCCTGGTGCGGCTGTCTCTGCGTGCTGTCGTTTCGGCACCCCACCTCTGGGTCGCGCTGCTCTCTGGCTTCCGTCTCGCCGCATCCTCCGGAGCCATACCTTCAGCTCCCTCGTTGTCTGGGGCAGTCTTCAGCTGAGGGATCCGTTTCTGCTCTGTCTGTGTCTCCGCTGGCTCTCCTGGCTCTGCGCTGCTTGCCATCGCTGCCGCTCCTCTCGCCGATGGGGCTGATCGTCACTCCTCGCTGGGGCTATCCTCCCCTCTGCAGCTGCAGCCGCCGTTTTTATCCCTGCTGGCCAGCATCTCTCTGTGACATCACCGGCTGGGTGTAATTGGATAAAAAGGCGGCTAATGACCCGCACGGGCTCCTCCCTCCGCCTCATGTGCATCTTGTCTGGAGCTGCAGGTGAGTCCCGTTTACCGTTTTGCTTCCCGGGACACCTCTGGAGCCCTCAATGGTCCCACCTGGTCTGGCGTCTTGGTATCTGCTGCTCCCTCTGGCTCCTCTGCAGTAACCCCTGGTGTCAAGCTCCTTCTGCTCTTCCCGGTCTTCAAACCAGGTCCCCAGTCTCAATGAGGTGCTTTGGATCCCTCGCTCCCTGCGCTGCCGCTGGCAGCGTCATTCCCGTGGTGGGCTTCGCTGTGTCCTCCCGTGCTGGGAGAGGCAGCTTCCTACCCTTTTCCCCCTCACAGGGGCTCCAGGAGAGACTTCCCTGCTGGCATCCCTGCGAGTCTCTCCCCTTCTTCCTTGCCAGCAGCTCCTTTTATCCCCACCGGCTGGCTCCTGCAGCCGACGTTATCAGCCAGCCACAGCTGTATAAAGACACGGCTAATGAGCTGCTCGGGTCCCACCTCCATTTCCGGCTTCGCCGTGGATCCTGCTGCAGGTAAGAAGGTTTTAGTTTCTTTTCTTTTATGTTTGTTTTCTTCTAAGGGTTCCTGACCCTGGGGTTCCCTCCTGGCTGTTTGGGGTCTTCCTCTCTGTCTCTCCTTGTGACAAACGCCATCAAGTTTCTGTCCACCCATTTTCTGAGCCTGTCTAGGTTGGTCTGGATTGCTATCTTGTCCTCAGGTGCGGACGCTTTACCCCAAAGTTTGGTATCATCGGTGAACTTGGCCAGGCCGCTTCTGATACCAATGTCCACATCATTAATGAAGATGTTAAAGAGTATAGGCCCAAGGACAGAGCCTTGGGGAACATCACTGGCTATGGTGCACCATGATTATTTACTTCCGTCTATTACCACTCTCTGGGTCTGACCTCGGAGCCAGTTCCCTAGCCATCAGACTGTGATGTAGCTGAGGCCACAGTTGGCCAATTTTTCCATGAGATAATCACAGGACACCAGATTGAAGGCTTTTCTAAATGAAGATATATGACATCAATCTCTTCTCCCTTGTCCAGGTGATAGGTCACCTGGTCATAGAAGGAGATGAGATTGGTCAGGCAAGACCTACCTGCAACAAACCCGTGCTGG